>NC_084722.1:1410355-1733236 GCF_033807575.1 Cydia pomonella
ATTTTTTATGGGCTTATTAATTAAATGTTTTTTTTTTTAATTAATTAAGTTCTTTATTTAGACCAACAAGGATCATAGATACAAATAAAATTTGAACATTAAATTACATATTTAAACAATAAACAAACAAAAGAATATACTGTATAGATAAGTTTTGCAATAGACAAATATGAAACAAAGAGGTGGCCTATCACATATACTCTTTAAAACTATATTATGATAGACAATGATTGATGCGTAAATCGTCCTTAGCCCACGCCGACGTTTTCAAAGATAAAATGTATTTTTTAATAATTAAATTTACAAAACAAAGTAAATGTTTTCCGTCCAAACTTTGTCTATAGAAATATAGTTTTATAAAATATATGTGATAGGCCATCTCATTGTTTCATATTTGTCTATTGCAAAACTTATCTAGTGACCTATATTTTATTTATGTTTACTTTTCCTGAATTTGTTAAAAGTTTCTAATGTTTCACCCAAAAGGATGAATTCTATTGAGTTTAGAACCTTGTACTTATTGTTACTTTTTTCCGTGCTTTTACTAAGGGTTCGTAACTTCAATTAAAGTGGAAGCACACTTGGATGTGAACGTTTTTTATATGTTGTACATGTAAACCTTGTACCTTGGTTAAAAGTCTCTACTGGGTCTAAAATTGATTCAAGGCTTTTTTGAGAACACAACAAGAAGCAGTTGCGATGTAACCAATATACTGATGGAATACTTTAGTACAAGATTCATGTGGATATAGCGACATCGAATGTAGCACCAAATTCGTGTAGTGGTTTTTAATGAACCATTTGTAACAAATTCTTAGAAATCCCATGCAGATAGAAATAGCTTTACTTTCTTATCTTTTGTTAACATCCACAGATGGTTAGCAACTGTGGTGACCTTTTGTTTATAGGTAGATATTAGATAGGTAGGGATAAAATTGTGAAGAGTAAACACTCATTTGGAATGTTGAGTGTGTTTCAGAGTAAAATTTTACATATGTGTCTTTATGTCTCTACCTTTGCCTATAACTTCTGGATATAACAACGAAATTACAGTGGTCCCGTCATAGTTGTTATATCCGAAATCCACTGTATAAGGTATCATTTCTTATATTTTCTAATAATTATTTGAAAAAAGTGTGTCAATCTAAGGTATCAGCGACTAAACCTATACAGCATGTTGTCATCTCAGTTCAAACAATATTTTTAAAAAGCCATGGAAGAAGGCAGATCTTATTTAATAGATAGGATTTGGATTAAAAAAATACACACTTTCAGTTAGGATAGTAGTCACTATCTGATAAGCGGATCTTGTGTATTCTAGCATATTTAAAAAGTAAATAATCAACAATGTTAGAAATTATTGATGTTTTAGGATTTATAATAATCTGCACACATATTGTTATCTATGTTTACTTAACTGTTTCAACAAGGCAAGTTGTAAAACATAATCTTATAATCACATTGCGTATTGCAACAACTATTACACATAATAATAAAACATAAAAGTTACTACCGATTAAACAATGACCGATATTTCAAAATACTCGACTTGCTTCACTTCACATAATAATCTCGTCAATAAGGAAATACAGGTCATTGCACTACTTGAAATTAGCAATAATTAGACTAATAATTAGCGTAAAATGAAGTGTGAAGTAGGTCTGCGGGGCGCGAGTAACGGCTGGCTCGATTAGACCAGTTCAAAAGCCTTTTGCCCCATTAAGGCCAGCCTCTGACTCACGTAAAGGTCAAGATCGCGACAGTATGGTACAAAGAAATGTCCGAAATGACGTCCAATTAAACTCACAGCTGTTGCGCTCTAGAACAATAACGTGATAAATAATAACCTGGATAAATATTCGCTTCCATTCTTATATTTATTATTCTGCAACGGCGATCTGTCGCCCGTAGCGCCATACACTTTTATAGCTTCGTCGGTCTCCTCCTCGAAGGCGTCGTCGATTGAAAATCGTTTGTCACTGTTACCGAACGGTCTCGTCATTCTTAAATTTTATTGTTCTTTAATTGGATATGTAAAAGAAACATTACAACTTACTACAAAGACAAAACAATGCTGTCAATTTGTCATATCAACATGCGCCATATTGATTTCGCTATGTTCAAAAACCATCACTTATCAAATTATATAAATTGTGATGTGTTTTGTATGATAATTATTCATTATAGAACAAATTATGTAAACCGCAATTAATAGAAAATAATAATTATTTGTAGTAACGTCATTTCCGCTCACTCCTCTTTAAATAAATGGCTCGCGAGTGAACTAAGACGCACATCACAAGAGGATTCAGAACGTCAACAAAAAACTTCCTTTATAATTTGCTTTGGTTTGATGTTTATATTAAATTTATTGATATCTTTATTTCATTTTATTTGGATTATTAGTTCAAATGAATTTACTGAATTGTGTCAATCGATAAAGTTTTCAACATTCTCCTATTTCGTTCTTGTAACACTGCAAGTGCAGACGTCAAAATCAGCTGTCAGCTGTCAGATGTCAAAGTCAAACACACATGGGACTCCGAAGCGTTGCGACTTGCGATAATTTGTATTTTTCTTTGATTTCAATGTAAATTTACAAAATGGTGAATAAAGACTGGTCAAAAGTGCAGCCTGGGCTGTCGGCGCCCGTGCTAAACTGTATAAAGAAGCAGGGTTTCGTGTCTATGACGCCTATTCAGGCCGCGGTTATACCCTTAATTTTGTCGTGTAAAGATGTGGTGGCCGAGGCGGTGACAGGGTCGGGCAAGACGCTGGCGTTCGTGGTGCCGCTGCTGGAGATGCTGCTGAAGAAGCAGAAGGAGGCGCCGCTGCGGAAGGACTTTGTTTATGGAGTCATAATAGCACCGACGAGGGAGCTTGCCACACAGATTTTAAAAGTGAGTTAATATATAAGACCGCATTTTAAAATTTTGTTCGTATTTCAATTGTTTAGTTATGTAAAGGGATTTAGTTCATGATGATGTGATTGTATAAAGTAAATAAAACTATAATTATTGACAAAAATCACTCAAACAAAAAAAAACACTCAAAAAACCTCTAACACAGTATCAATATATATTTTATTATCTTACTGAATTCCGTTGTTTAATTTAGTAACTATTAAAATTTCATAATATGTTAATAATAAAATTATGGTTTATGGTTTAAGAATTTATTTCTCCAAAAGAATATTACAATTCACTTACATAGAGAAATACAAACAATCATAATATACATTATTTACATAGTGCACGAATAGCATAAAATATATTCTAAAACAAAACAACTTATTTATTGTTGTAAGAAAAAAGTGGGTACTTAGTGTGAATCGGCAACTGGTAAGCCAAGTACAGTACAGTGAGATTGTCATCGCGCGAGGAGGGGCGAACCGGGTTGTCACACAGACCAGCGTAACTTGACCGAGACATTAATAAAGAGAGCGCGCCAGAGATTAATTAATTATTAATTATATTATGTTCATATTATGAAAATGTATGTAAAATGTACATATTTAATTGTATTGTAGGTCATAGAGTTATTCCTTGAAGAGCCAGAACTCTCCCACGTTACCCGCTGCCTTCTCGTCGGAGGCCGTTCCGTGGACATGGACATAGCCAGTCTGCAGGAAGGAGCGCACATCATAGTCAGCACTCCGGGCCGGTTGGAGGACTTGTTGGCGGAGAGGAAACAGGCTAACTTGGCTGGAAGGCTTAAGGAATTGGTAAAAATCTCTCTGATTATGAAGTGAAACTGTCTCCCAATCCCTCTTAGGACTCTCGTATTAAATTGTAGTAGTAGTAAACTCTTTATTATACAAAATTACATATTAAAAGTAACATACAATTAGTAAGAAGTACAAAGGCGAACTTATCCCTTTGAGGGCCTTTGAATCGCAATCCCTATGTGTTATCCCTTTCATACAAAAACATTAGTCAAAATGGCAGATTAAGACAAATTATTAAGAGCTAACTTAGGCTTGTAGGGTGTTCATGAATAACGCGATAATTAAACTGTGTATAATTCATCAGACTGCTCCATTAAAGTCAGTTTAGAAAAGAGATACCAAATACAGGTTTATAACTGTGAGTGGTTTCCAGGAGTTCCTAGTCCTGGACGAAGCAGACCGTCTCCTGGACCTAGGGTTCTCGTCAGCACTCACCACCATACTGCAATACCTGCCGCGTCAGCGTCGCACTGGACTCTTCTCTGCCACGCAGACCAAGCAGCTGCAGGTATTCAAGAAGAAAACAATGCCATTAGGCGGTTCCACACAGAGCGAGCGAGCGAGCACGTACGTGCGAGGCAATTTCCTCACACACAAACCGGCAAGTGTAGACGTGCCTCGGCCGAGGCGGCGCGTGCGTTTATCTCGCCCGAGCCCGCCGCCTCGGCCGAGGCACGCCTACACTGGCCGGTTAGTGCGTGAGGAAATTGCCTCGCGAGTATGCTCGCTCTGTGTGGACCCGGCTATTATTGGGCTTTCTGGGTATTTTTACTAGTCAAATTATTAGTCACTAAATAATAGACGATTATTCAAAAAGTTTTAAAATAGTACTAGTGTAGTAATAGTCCACAATAATGCTTACAAACTAATCACTTTTCTCAACAACCCTCTCTTATGATTATGAATTTATAACATTAAACAAGGATGTGCCAATTCTTGGAGTCAACCGAGCCGGACCCCAGGCTCCTATGTGAGCCGTGATAAATAAAATGCCAGAAGGGTGTTTGGAAAAAAAAAAATTTAATGTCTCCAAATTTTTTACGAAGGCCATAGCCAAGCTTCCTAAGCTTTCTCGGGCTTGAAAATTAAGCCCTTTTCGTTGGCCAGATTTAATGGAATCTGAAACTCCACGGGTCCTAGTTACAGACCCCTCTTTGAAAACGAAATGTAACTTTCAGGATTTGGTGCGTGCGGGTTTAAGAAACCCGGTGGTGGTGAGCGTCAAGGAAAAATCCACGATATCTACCCCTCTGCTGCTGGAGAACTACTACGTCATCGTGGAACCGCAGGATAAATTCCTTTTTCTTTTAAATTTTATCAGGTGTGTTGGCAGTTAGTTATATGACTTATGTGTGTGGAAAAAAGGACTACACTTTACATTCAAGTAAATTTACATCTATAGGCTAATTTCCTATAAAAAAAAGTATTTCACTGTAGCATCAAATAATAAAAATACGGTGAAAAATCAAGCCTTTGTGCTTTCAACGATATTTAAAAAAAAACCCGGCTGCTTACCTAAACTTTTGAATGGTCTTTTCACTAGCTTTCATTTGATACCCATATTGATATTGCTATGGTAAGAACCCCTCCCTAAAGCACTGCAAGAAGCGCTGGTGGCCTAGCGGTAAGAGCGTGCGACTTGCAATCCGGAGGTCGCGGGTTCAAACCCCGGCTCGTACCAATGAGTTTTCGGAACTTATGTACGAAATATCATTTGATATTTACCAGTCGCTTTTCGGTGAAGGAAAACATCGTGAGGAAACCGGACTAATCCTAACAAGGCCTAGTTTACGCTCTGGGTTGGAAGGTCAGATGGCAGTCGCTTTCGTAAAAACTAGTGCCTACGCCAAATCTTGGGATTAGTTGTCAAGCGGACCCCAGGCTCCCATGAGCCGTGGCAAAATGCCGGGACAACGCGAGGAAGAAGAAGATGGTAAGAACCCCTCCCCCGCCCTTTATCATTTACGCGTGCCCCTTCTCTGATGATAACGTTCCTTATGCACAAGGAACATAAGGACACTTTCCTAAAAAGGTTCCCAATACACATAGAGCATAATGACCCTTCACTGATGGAAAGCCACAATTATAGTTTCTCCGTCCAGAAACCGCAAGATAATAAAAGGCCTGTTCTTCCTCCCGACGTGCGCTTGCGTCGACTACTGGGCGGACGTGCTGCCCGCCTTCCTCCCTGATGTTAAAGTCTTCGCCATACACGGCAAGATGAAGCAGAAGAGGAGTAGGATCCTCGAGAAGTTCAGAGAAAGCGAGGGGACAATACTGTTGTGCACGGATTTATTGGCTAGGTAAGTTTTTAAAATACCTATGAGTTTTCGTGTCCCCGCTTGAACCACATGTGAGACACTGCGTCATGTTAAAATAGACTAACATTCGGCCTTCCTGATATATTTGAAAGTCTTCGCCAGACACGGCAAGATGAAGCAGAAGAGAATTAAGACCCTCGAGAAGTTTCGAAAAAGTAAGAGGACTATTTTACTGTGCATAGATTAATTGACTAACAATAAATAATTATTTAGGTGTTCGTTTCTTTGCTTGAACCTCATGTGAGATACCCATGACCCATGAATCAGAGGACGGGGTCCTCATTCGTAACACTAATGTACTAATGAACAGTCGACCTTACTGCCAGACGTGAATAATTCTCCCTTCTCCCTTGTAATTGCTTAGCTTAAGGTTACCAATGTGTACCTGTGGTGATATGTGCCCTAGAATTTTTTTGTCTACTATTCATTTGAAATATAACATTATATATTTATTTAAACCTTATTTAAACCCCATATTTCAAAAATGGTAAAAAAGGCCAACTCTATAATCTACATAATTAGAAGAGCTTTTCGTATTCTCACTAGGGAATGCAAAAACCGGAGGTTTTTCAAAAACGGTTTTTTCTTCGGTTTTACAAAAAAAAAACAACAATTCTTAAATTCATCGCCATGGAATAAAGAAAAGATTGCTTCACGTGTAAAAACGAATGCTAGTATAGTATATACACGATTTTATCACGAAATTAAAGACAGAATATCTGACTATTTTATTGTATTGTATGGGAATTGTCAAATGACTTAATGTTATTTGTAACTAGGTATAGGAAAAAAAAAAAAAAAACAAAAATGTTTATTTTACTTTCACAATAATCATCTTAAAGTTAGTGATTGGAACCTCCTTTTAAGCTTTAATATAGCTTGTGCCAGGAGGTACCGCTCTTCCTTATCTGAAGAATGTTAACAATATTGTGCTACATTTATGAGTAGATATGTTACGTAAACATCAAATTAATATTTTATTGAAAGCTACATTAAAAATTCTGCAAAGCTATATACAAAGCATACAAAACGTATAAATAAAGAGAAACAGATCAAGATAAAAACTGAAACGTGAAAACGTTAAATCCCTCGTGTGTGTGCGTGTATGTGTGTGTGTGTGTGTGTGTGTGTGTGTGTGTGTGTGTGTGTGTGTGTGTGTGTGTGTGTGTGTGTGTGTGTGTGTGTGTGTGTGTGTGTGTGTGTGTGTGTGTGTGTGTGTGTGTGTGTGTGTGTGTGTGTGTGTGTGTGTGTGTGTGTGTGTGTGTGTGTGTGTGTGTGTGTGTGTGTGTGTGTGTGTGTGTGTGTGTGTGTGTGTGTGTGTGTGTGTGTGTGTGTGTGTGTGTGTGTGTGTGTGTGTGTGTGTGTGTGTGTGTGTGTGTGTGTGTGTGTGTGTGTGTGTGTGTGTGTGTGTGTGTGTGTGTGTGTGTGTGTGTGTGTGTGTGTGTGTGAAAAAGTAAGGAACAAACCAATTTTTTTTGGTTTGTTGGTTAGACACCGATGGGATAGGTCATTTTTTCTTAAATATATGACAATATCAATTTATAATTTAATGTTATTTGTCTTAAATCAAATGGCCCAATCCGAAATCTTACTCTAAGTTTTTCGCTGTCTTCTAGTATATAATCAACTAGTTAATTCGTTTACTGTTACTACCTTCCTTTATAAAATATTTGCTAAGTTATTATGGATTTGTAAAGTAGGAAATAAATGAATCAAGCTAATACAACAATTCACGTCACGTGTTTCTTCTCGAAAAGTCAATTAGAAACTGATGGTGTTAGCTTAAACTGGGCAAACACAGGTAGTCAAGTAATTCCATTCTTTAGGGTCTCAACTACCCTTTCCTATTAGTGCGAAAGAGCCAAAAAAGGTTGTCGGTAAGTCGTTATCATGAACCAACAAAAGACTAAAGCTGTCATTGATATAATTGATTACGTGGAATTTTTCTACAGCGCATCGCATAATAAAATTATAATAAGACCTTTTATACCCATTTTTATATATAAATATAAAAAAGTACTACTATACAATTCGTACACCATCACGGATGTCCTGCCACTGCCAGTACTTAATATTATTTTAATCTTTCGTATTTTTGTATTTTGTACCGTAAAAATTCATTTAGCGTTACAAATTATCAAACTAACACAACACCACATTATTTGATTTGATGTCGATTCAACCGGTTTAGGACCGATTTATACCCTTATATATAATGAATAACACATGCAACTTAGGTAAATAAAAAAACCGAATAAAACCGAAACCGGTTTTTTCATATTCTAAAAACCCGGTTTTGTGTTTCCGTCAAAAAACCGGTTTTAACCGGTTTTTTCGGTTTCGGTTAAAACCGGTTTGCATTCCCTAATTCTCACCACCGAAACGATGCTTAAAATATATAAGACCTACATAAGACCAATTCTGGAATGTGGTTTTCAGATATGGAATCCATACTTCAAAAAAATATTGATATGATCGAGCGAGTGCAGCGTAGATTTACTAAGATTCCCGCGCAGTTAAAGTCACTTTCGTATGAGGAAAGATTGGTCAAGCTGGGCCTGTCAACACTACAAAAAAGGCGTGAACGTGGCGACTTTATCGAGACGTTCAAAATAATTCACGGATACTACGACTGTCCAGAACTAAGTGACCTCTTCACTCGAAATCCAAACACGCGCACAAGAGGACACTATCTTAAACTAGTAACAACAAAGCATAAAACAAATATCAGCAAAAACTTTATTGCAAACCGAATAGTAAATGCCTGGAACAAATTACCCTCTGAAGTTGTGAACTCTTGTAGTGTGAATCAATTTAAAAACAATCTTGACAGACTATCTAAGCAGTGAAATCGTGTAGTGAACTCTGATTTAGACGTACCAGCATCAGCTGCCTGTTTAAAACCAAATAATAATAATAACTTTATTGCACAATAAAAATGGCGGACTTACTAGTCAACCATAGGCCAAAACAAATTCTCGAATGTGGGAACATTCACTGTTTCTTTCAGAGGCCTTGACATCCCGGAAGTAGAATGGGTGCTCCAGTGGGAGCCGCCGACGCAGCCGGCGTCGCTCGTGCACCGCGTGGGGCGCGCGGCGCGCGGCGGCGCGGCGGGCCGCGCGCTGCTGCCCCTGCTGCCCGCGGAGGACACTTACGTGCCGTTCATAGCGGCCAACCAGAAGGTCGAGCTGAAGGATTGGCGAGGGTCCGGGGATGAGATTAAGATTACACAGAAACTTAGAGATAAGGTTAGTAGTAGTAGGAAAACATTACACACAGAATACAATAAATGTGTCCAAGAGCGAAGTTATTATTTATTATTTGCAGGTTTATTAAACCTTTTTCTTATTCTATAGTTTGTTAAATCTGTCTCGAAGGTTAAATAACACTAGAATACCACGGACACTTCTTAATAAATTTAGATTTGAATGTTTATAGATATATGAGTTTAACTTACGAACATTTTGACATTGAATAGGAATCTATAACCAGAGCATTCAATCGTAATTATTCAAAGCCAAAGTTGTTAAGGTCTGAATGTATTCTGAACTTCTGAACCCAAGACTTTCACATCTGAATGTATTCAGGACCATAGTCAATCATGTTCTATGGATCTTCCATGACTTCCATATCACAATGGGAGATCCCACACCTGGAATTAGCACTCCTGCCCACTGAGGACGATTATGCACCGTTCATAACGCCTATCAGAAGGTCGAGTTGAATATTGACGGGGCTCCAAGGATGAGATTAAAATTGAGACATTAGGTCAATTTTCTTTCTGCTGACTGTTACGTATTTTATAAAATCTTGAATTACTCTGAATAAACTTTGATCTGAAACTCACGATAACAGATTTCTCTGTGATAAAATTAATTTTCGTGACCAGAGACGTTCTTAAAATCATTTCATTTCGTACATGTTTTTCAACTTCTCCTTCAATAGTAATTGATGTTAACGTGATAAGGAAGGTTTTTTCCAGGTGACGTCGATTCTCCACGAGCACCAAAAACGAGACCGCGCCATTTTGGACAAAGGTCAACGAGCTTTTGTATCACACATGCGGGCCTACAGCAAACATGAATGCAACTTACTTCTACAGTTCAAGCAATTACCTCTAGGTACGAACTAACATTTAATTATATAGATTAGATTAGATTAGATGATTTATTTCATGAAAGACAATTACATAATAAATTTGCATTGATGTCAAAAATATAAGAATTTCTATCATGATCGTCAAAATAAAATAAAAATGAAAATAATAACAATACTAATGAAATAAAATTATAGCTCCAATAAGGATTGTCAATACAATTAGAATAACAGTAAGTAGGTAAATACTTACAAAATCCAAAATATAAATTTACAATGTCAAAACTTACGAAAATACGAGAACAATAAAAATAAAAACGATAAATTAATTTATGTTTAGATGTAAGATGTTTAATTTACTTTCAGTCCTCTTCGGTGGGATGTTATTTAATCTATTATTCGGTATGGTTTCGTCGTGGGCGTAGAAAGGGATGCCATTCAGAAACGCTAACGTTCACGGGCCAAGCCGAGGCCGAAAGGAAATTGTCGTACACTGCCGCTGGTATTCCAATTTTGAAAGAATTGTATGAATCATGTTTTGATTTTATTTGATCGACGGTGTATCGTAGGTCGGCCTGGATGGTTTTCAGGTGTGAGATAATGTCTTCTGGGGTAGTGTTTTTCTCGAAAAAGCACCCATGGAGATATTTTAACACTTCCACACCTTTTAGGCCGGTGTTGATTGCAGTCCCCTTTATTATGTTGGGCTTGAGGCTGCGGCGGCGCTGTTTGTGATGCACAGTCTTCCACTCATTTTCGCATATTTCATTGCTTTCGTCAGAGTTCTGGCCGTTGTCAACGTCATTTTTTGCTGATTCAATTATCTGAGGTTGATTTCTTTGTTCTTGAGTCGTTGATTCGTCATTGTGTTTTTCGGTTTGTGATTTTAAATGTGACGTCGTGGCGGTCGGTTTGCGCGAGGGAACTTGCTTATTTGGTCGGGTAATACGGCGCTGTTGGCTGTGTGCAATGATCTCTCTCGTGCGCGCTGCGGTGACTCGCTTCGGGCGCGCTGGAACCTGCGCGAGAGCGGGACGGCTAGTGGGAGTTGATGCGCAGCTTGACACAGCCGGTGTTGTAGTTACACTGTTATCGCTTAACCCGGCTAAATTTTTTACGCTGTTTGTTTTGTTAGTGGAGATAACGGATTTCAATTCCCGTATTTCACTCGATATTTCGTCGAATTTTTTAACTAACCGATTAATTTCACTTTTCAACGGTTCTATAGCTTCTATGATAGCATTTTTGACAATTTCACTGTCCACTTTAGGCATATTGTATTATTAATTTCACAAATTAGCTTGAGCACGATAATGACGCGTTCAGAGTGCGGCTATAATACATTTTAATAATAAAAGAACACAAATAATATCTCCCAATAAGAATCGTCAACACACAACAATATAAAAAAAAACAATGAAATAGTATCTCCCAATAAGGATCATCTGTATGATAAAGAAAACAATGTCAATAAATAAAAACAATAAGAATAAAAACTATTTCTGAATCAAAATGTCAATTCCATGAACTCATTTACTGAGCACAGAGGGTTTTCCAACAAAAGGTTTCTCAATTTACGTCTAAATATTTCGTCGCATTGCTCGTTTCTTATCTCGGCAGGTAGGTGCTCGAAATATATATCGACCATGTTTCGCAGCTATACGGTTTCCATAGTAAACCAGTCAATTGTAACATCGTAATCGGTTGTTAACATTGTATTGTATCGCACACGAGGACAGCCTGCTCCCGTGGTTCAAGCAATTACCTCTACCACTGGAGCTTTTGTGCCACAAGGGCGTCGCTAGTCGATGGACCAGTTGATTTCGCCACTTTTTGATATTTAACACATAGCAGTGAAAGAATAACGATCAAAGTCAAATAGCGTTCTATAAGTTATAATCATGTGTCGAAAGATGGCAGTAAATTTACTGTGGCTACAAAGTTTTCTTTAACAATCTACCTCAATTTCAAATTCTCTTTGCTCTTCAATAAACCGTAGGTGTTTTAAAACATTTTGATAATATATTTAATTTCAGTCTTACTACATTACTACAGATTTCAGATTTCAGGTGATTAATGATAATGTACATCTCATTTACATGTCAATCAATAATAAAAAATAAAATTATTAAGCTAATAATACATCACGTGAAATTGAATACACATTCACACTTGCATTCAGCAAGTGCAAGTGCTGCGCAGCAAGATGTTGATACAATTCCTCGCCAGTCTGCCTGTGACCACGAGCGTAACGTTCGAAACGTCAGGCCATATAATAAACGTAAGTTTACGCGATTAAGTACCGTATTCGTTTTAAAACTATGAACGAAAATCGTGTTGGTTTGGATACACATTGTTACATTATTTTTATTTACAGGGTTAGAATAGTGTTAGGATCACTGATCTGTTTGCCGAAACTCATTTGCATCGCAGCACGCAAGGTTAATAAGGAGTGCCTTCAGTCCTTTTGTAAATGAGGCAATACTATCCTGTCTCTTTATGTGTTCAGGAACACAGTTGAAATATTTAGTTTACCTGTCTGTCAGTATCTAAATAACGGATTGTTTTTGCCCTTCATAACGCCACCTTCTTATTCATTTGGTTCCAGGGCACATAGCGACGAGTTACGGTCTCCTCAAGCTCCCTCTCATGCCGGAACTCAAGCAGGAACACAAAGACCAGTTCGTAGGCCCCAAGGAAGAAGTCGACCTCAACAGCATACCCTACAAGGATAAGCAGAAGGAAACCAGCCGGCTGCAGAAGTTAGAGGAGTATAAGAAGACAGGGGTCTGGCCGAGTAAAAAGAAAAAGAAAATGGTTAGTTACTAATCTTAGTACAGTAGTCATTTAACCAGTTTTATCCTCTCATCGCAGCAGTGACTTTCTGACAAGTTTAAACCCTTTGAACGCCAGACGGCGAAGGAATATGCCGTGCCCCGGACGTCAGGCGATCGCGATTATTTAACGGCCGATATTCTATTTTTACGTCGCTATAGCATGCTTGAACGTTGTAGAAACAATAAAGTTATGTTCACAATATTTTAGCTTGGTAATCGTTCTTTATTAGGTGTACTGATATTTCTAAAAACATATCGTATCATAAGTAAATGATTTTTCCGTGAACCCTTTTTTTCGATTTATAATGCGCATAAACTCCCTTATTATGCAACGCTTAGACATGAAACTGTAATCAATAGTGAATAATGATCAAACACTACAATTAGGTCTGCCAATTTTTCAATTATATAGTTTTTGAGAAATCGATACTGTTTCGACCACTTTAGACAAATAAACGCACAAACACACATGCATGTCGCCGTAAGACTAATATCGAATATATCGATGCCTATTTATGTAAGCCAGTTCAGTTGCAAATAAACCATCGCTGTGACAGTACGCAAAATGTTTTAAATTTATTGAGCATCCAATACCGAACCTTATAGCTATCGAAACATGGTCCATAATCGAACCGGATGCGAATCGAAAGAATAATAAGATAATCACAGGTCAGCGAGCGCGGCGATACCTGGATCGAGTGCGAAGTGCAGTTGTTTACTTAAAAACATTAATATTCTCAGCTATGCGGCGGTGAAATTATTATCGTCGTGAGTTATAAAAGTGAATAACTTTGTTGTTTTGGGACTTATAACGTTATTTGTTGTTAATCGACATGGCTACACCATCAATAGACGAAGTTTCGGTGCAATTAGAAGACATATATAACAGTATCAAGAAAGCGGAAATTAATTACAAAAAATGCCCCAAGGAGAGGCTAACCCTTGGTTACGTAAAGGTGCGCATGCAATATATTGACGAGTATTGGTCATCATTCAAGCAATTACATTCCGAGTTACTAAAAATATCAACTACGGAACAAAGGCAATCTCTGTTATACTTCGTTGAGAATTATTACGATAAATGTGAAGAAAAATACTTGAATCTAAAAACTACGCTTCAGGACCTGTTGGACTTTAACACACCTACACCGGCTGGCACGCCCATGAATACTTCATCAGTTTCTGGAGATATTAAGACAGTAATGGATGTGAAATTACCTCGTTTAGAATTACCGAAATTTTCTGGTCTTTATGAAGAATGGCAGGCATTTGAAGATATTTTTACATCAATAATTCACAACAACCAGTCATTGAGTGACGTGCAGCGGTTTTACTACCTAAAGTCTTGTTTAATCGGAGAAGCCAGCACAACCTTGAAGCATTATAAGGTCGTGGAGAAAAATTACAGACCCGCTTGGGATACATTGAAGAAACGTTACAGTCATAAACGTCTTGTGGTCAATGCAATTCTCAAAAGGCTGTTTTCATCAAAAAAAATGTTGAGTCAATCTCCTAGCCTATTGAAAACATTAGTTGATAATATGAAAGAGTGCCTTCACAGCTTTAAAGGTCTGTCGATTAACACTGATGCTTGGGACCCCTTGCTTATATTCTTAGCGACTCAAAAATTGGACCCAGAGAGCCACAAACAATGGGAAGAGCACGTGAGCCTGCAAGAGACTGGGGATCTGCCTACGATAAATGAATTGTTTCACTTTTTGGAGAATAAAATACATACATTGGAATTAACGTCTGCAGCGTCGTCGCAAGCCAAAACTGTTAAAGAACGATCATTTCACGCCAGTGCTACATCCGAAAAAAATTGTCTTTTCTGTCAAGATGCTCATGCCTTATGCCATTGCAAGCAATTTGGAAAATTGGATCCTAGCGAAAGAAGCGAATTTGCTAAGAATCAAAAATTGTGCTATAATTGTCTTCTACCAGGGCACTCAGTGCTGTTCTGTAAACTAAATGTATCCTGCAAGGTCTGCCATCGTCGACACCATTCACTCCTCCATCAAAGTAGCTATCGAGGAGCGACGCCAGCAGCTGAAGAGAATAAGACAACTGACGTTTCTGCACATGCCAAAATGGAAGAAGTCGACGACGGGAGCCAAAACGACGATGAAAGGTTAGAAGATATTGCAGCCAATTTTGCAGCAGATGAATCAGCTGGGCTATTGGCTACGGCTATAGTACCGGTACGAGATACGACTGGAAGGGTGATCCTGCTGCGAGCGTTGGTGGATAAAGGATCACAAGCGACGTTTATCACTGAAAGGGCAGCTCAACTATTTAAAGTGAAGAGGGAGTATATTAGAGGGAGAATTACAGGCGTTGGCGACACAAATACAAGGGTTAATCATACCGTCCGATTAGATGTTCTTTCACGATATGAGAATAAATTCAACCTCAATGTAAAGATGTATGTCATGCCTACGCGAGTGACAAAGGTGCTGCCATCCAAAAGGGTACCTATAAATGAAGAATCCGGTGATTGGGCGCATTTGAAAGATCTCCCTCTAGCAGATCCCACATTTAACAAACCTGGAAGAATAGATTTGCTTCTAGGAGTGAAAGTGTACTCACGAATCTTAAAGGAAAAACTAATCAAAGGTCCACCAGGAAAGCCGATTGCTCAACTTACTAGCCTGGGTTGGATTATCTTCGGAGAAATTGATGAATCAAACTCTCAAGATGATGTAATAGCAATGCATCATCAGTTAGACCTGGATAATATGGTGAAAAACATGTGGGAGTTAGAAGCACCTTTTAAACGAGCATATACAGCAGACGAAAGACTCTGTGAAGAAATATACGAAACCCTTCACTCCAGAACTGAAGATGGGAGGTATATTGTGAAGCTACCTATGAGAAATAAACAGCCTCAAGCAACACAAGGTGATACCAGAAGCATAGCTATGAAACGACTTAAGCAGTTAGAATCACGTTTCGATAGGATGCCTCCGTTGAAAACTGAATATACCAGAGTGCTTGAGGAGTACCTAGCCATGAACCATATGGAAGAAGTTCCAGAAGAGGAAATAGAAGATCCAGCTGTCTATCTATCTCATCATGCTATAATTAGAGAGGAAAAAGAGACAACGAAATATAGAATTGTATTTGACGCGTCAGCCAAGGGTTCCAATAACAAATCATTAAACGATGATTTATTAGTCGGACCCCAGCTACAAGAAGACTTGCGAAACATTATCATGCGTTGGAGGATGAGAAAGGTATGCTATGTAGCCGATGTGGAGAAAATGTACCGTCAAATACTGGTAACCAAAGCTGACACCAACTATCAAAGACTTCTATGGCGTAATAATCCAAAAGAAGAAGTTAAAGATTATCGCCTGCTTCGAGTTACCTTTGGAACAGCATCGGCCCCTTATTTAGCCGTCAAGACGCTTCATCAGATAGCTATGGATGAAGGCAAGGACCAACCTAATGCGGCACGAGTCATTAAGGAGGACTTCTATATGGATGATTTGATATCAGGGAATGACACCGTAGACGAGGCCATAACCACAGCACGGGAAGTAAAGAGCATACTACAACGAGGAGGTTTTCACTTACAAAAATGGACATCAAACGAACGAGAGTTCTTGGAGCAAATTGAAGCGTCGCAACGAAGCTCGCGAGTTAAGATGGATATCAAATTAGATGGAACGATTCAAGCATTAGGACTATCCTGGAATGTGGGCAACGACACCTTTCAATATACATTAGAGCTACCCGACATTCCTGAAATTGTAACCAAACGAAACATACTCGCTCAAGTACAAAGACTATTTGATCCTCTTGGGTGGTTGGCTCCTGCAATTCTACCAGCTAAAAGTTTACTGCAACAGTTATGGCTTCAAGGTATTAGCTGGGATGAGGAGGTCAGTGCTGATTTTAAGCAAAAATGGATAAACTTACGTCAAAGTTTTGATTACCTCCGCGACATCGAAGTAGAGCGATGGTTATATACGACTCAAAGTAACTTGCAAGCAGTTTCCGTGCACGGGTTTTGTGATGCATCCACAAAAGCATATGGAGCTGTAGCTTACCTCAGAGTTGAGACAGAAGGAGAAATACGAACTGGAATAATTGCTGCCAAAACACGCGTCGCACCTGTGAAACCAGTCTCTCTTCCAAAACTGGAACTGTGTGCTGCGGTACTCCTCTCTAGACTACTCAAACAAGTAAAAGAAGCAATGAGAATACCCGATACTCACTTATATGCCTGGACAGATTCTTCCGTAGTGCTATCATGGCTATTAGGTGACCCTGGAAGGTGGAACGTATTTGTTTGCAATCGAGTCGTCGAGATATTAGACAACATTGGCAATCAAAGGTGGTACCATGTTGCCTCTGAAGATAACCCAGCAGACATCGCGAGTAGAGGGACAACCCTTCAACTACTAGCACAAGATCAAAAATGGTGGAAAGGCCCGAAGTGGCTGCAGACTGACGACATTCCATATAGAAGACCTGAAATAAAAGAAACAGAATTAGAAAGAAAGAGAAATATACAAGTAAACGTGAATATAGAAAGTGAAGAGCCTGGAATTAAATTTGAAGAGTTTGATACATTGTCAGAGCTTTTGAAGACGATTGTTTATAGCTTGCGATTCCTTAACAGTAAGAAGACCCCTGAAAATATACAAAAGGAATTAACAACTACAGAACTAGAAAATGCTTTAATAAGATGTGTAAAAATAGTACAAAGAAGAGAGTTTGGTGCGGAGCTAGACAACCTAATGAAAGGCAAGGATGTAAAAAGGGAAAGCACAATAAAAGGGTTGAATCCTTACCTTGATGAGAAAAATGTTCTCAGGGTAGGCGGAAGACTTAGGAATGCTGACATTCCTGAAGAAAGAAAACATCCTATTATCCTGAGTAGTAGGAATGCGTTAACACTGTTAATAATAGCAGATGCTCACCAGAAAACTCTGCATGGCACGATGCCGTTAATGTTTGTCTATCTACGTTCAAAATACTGGATCCTCAGAGTTAAAAACGCCATTAAAGCATATATTCACAAATGTGTTGTCTGCGCTAGACAAAGAGCGATTACACGAACGCAGATTATGGGAGACCTACCTAAAGTTCGCATTACGCAAGCCCGACCATTCTTACACAGCGGAGTAGATTTTGCTGGGCCAATTCAAGTTTTGATGTCAAGAGGCAGGGGAGCAAAATCTAATAAGGCCTATATCGCAATCTTTGTCTGCATGGTCGTCAAATGCATTCATCTCGAACTGGTTGGCGATATGACCTCAGAATCCTTCATAGGAGCCTTCAAGCGTTTTGTTGCCCGGCGAGGAAGATGCACGCACCTATGGAGTGACCAAGGGCGCAACTTTGTCGGCGCCGATAAGGACTTGACCATAGCATGGACAGAATCAAATTTACAACTCCCAGAGCGGTTAAGTAGCATACTTGCTGACGATGGAACGCAATGGCACTTCATACCTCCATATAGCCCAAACTTTGGAGGTCTGTGGGAGGCCGGCGTTAAGTCAGTAAAGTTCCATTTAAAAAGAATACTCACCGCCAATCTTACCTTTGAAGAGTTAAGCACGACGTTATGTGAGATTGAAGCGTGTTTGAACAGTCGGCCTTTGATTCCTGTGGATACCACCGACCCCGATGTCGAAGTTCTCACGCCTGGACATTTCCTCATCGGCGAGGCGCCAGTTACAATACCTAACCCGGATTTACGAGAGATCAATACCAACAGGTTATCACGGTGGCAATTCACCCAAAAACTCGTTAGAGACTTCTGGCATAAGTGGCAAAATGAATATCTCTCCCGTCTTCAAGAAAGGCCAAAGTGGTTGAAACGAGAACGTGAATTCGAACTCGGAGATATTGTACTGATAAAGGACGATCAACTTCCACCAGGAAAATGGTCACTTGGAAGGGTGCTAGACAAGCACCCAGGTCCGGATGGCGTGACTCGTGTTTATAGTGTGCGGTGTCGTGGGGATGTTACCAAACGTTCCGTGTCAAAATTGTGTGAACTGCCTGTTAATACTAATGAACAATAATTGTGATTTTGCATTATTTGTTGCATGATTGTATTGTGTTATGTATCAAAAATGCCCTTGAGTCTTTTCTTTACAGAAATTTTAAGTAATTTCTCATATAAGAATTGAACGAATCTCACTAATTATAATTATTAGTTCTTTTTGGCTGCTGGTTATGTATTCCGCTGGGCTTTTGATGTGTTCTTACCTTTTATTATCTTATAAATTTGTAAGAGCCAACATGCATGTGCATGTAAGTGACTATTAGTGCGACTTAGTTGTAATATTAATTGACGCCTTCAACAAATAACAAAGTAATCGTCTTTGATTATGCCTGAGTGAAAAAAAAAAATTTTTTTTTGGTAGGCGGCATGTTTCGACCACTTTAGACAAATAAACGCACAAACACACATGCATGTCGCCGTAAGACTAATATCGAATATATCGATGCCTATTTATGTAAGCCAGTTCAGTTGCAAATAAACCATCGCTGTGACAGTACGCAAAATGTTTTAAATTTATTGAGCATCCAATACCGAACCTTATAGCTATCGAAACAGATACTATTCTAGTTCGTGCGTTGCCACGGCGCGCGGCCACGCGGGGCAGCCGCCGCTTGGCCGTCTGACGTGGAGACTGTAGCACTCGACGTAAACCGCGCACAGTTATTCTCTGTGAATTGATCGTACGATTTTGAGTTTTCAGTGATAGGACACTGTTTATTTAAGTTTAAAGTGAGCGAGTGAGTGTTAAGTGAGCGAACGGACGCAATGATTTGTTTGCTTGTGCAAATTGACCCTGCCTATGAACTATGTGTGTGCTTAGGCGTCTATTTATGGCGCATTTATTAGGCCGTTTTTAGCGCTTTTTAAAGCAACCTAGTTCCTATAAAACAAGTTTATTTTAAAAGCAAAACGTACAAACACAGATAAAGTCAGCGTCAAATAGATAGTTACGGCCAAATATATCTTAACACACCCTTATTACCTTAGAAATAAGGATGTGTTTCGATATATTTGGTCACTTTAGCCGTCACTATCTATTTGACGCTGACTGTACTGGTAATATTGAACTCGTATCACAAAATTATTCATGAAAATGTCGAGAACGTTTGTATGGATAATTAGCCACGAATGTTTCCTCATAAGCGTGCGAATCCATTAAATAACTTACCTAGTTACTTATTGTTGTAGTGTTGTTGCACTAAAGTAAACTGCATAGTAAACTGTATGTATAGCAAATATGTTTTATTTTTAGGTTAATACGCAACCCTGGGAACAAGCAAAACAGAACAAACAAGAGAAGAAAGAACGACGAAAAAAGCGCAAAGTGGAGAAGCAAGAAGGCAAAAAAGGCAAGAAGCGGCGAGCAGTGACGCAGGAGGAACTTGACGAACTCGCGGCTGATGTGGCGCTCATGAAGAAACTAAAGAAACGGAAGATCACCAAAGAACAGTTTGATGAACAATTCGATGGAGATAAATAAATGTGCAATATAATGTGCGTTTTGTTTTCATATTTATATTTTTCCCTAGAATTCAATTCATTCTTCTAGAAACCGCTATGGGAAATTACATCTATACCAGTGATGGGCAAACTTTCTACATGGGGGGCCAGCAAGTTTAGGAAAATTAAGAAGTGGGCCAGAATTGCAGCAATAATGTATTTTGATGTGCGGTTATCGTGGACCAACACCATATCCTAATTATTTCATAGGAGCGGCGGCGGGCCGAATAAAATCCTTTCGCGGGCTGTGTTGGCCCGCGTGCCGTACTTTGCCTACCACTGATCTATACTCTGTATCTTTAGGTATTTAAATAAAAGTAAATAAACAATTTGTAAATTTTCGGGTAGTTATTTATTTATTGGTTAACCAACCAAATATTTGGAATTAGTTGATAGTACAGTTTTTCTTGGTATAACTTTAGATTCTAAACTCCAGTGGGGTCCCCATATTGCTACTCTTTCGAATAGACTGAGTTCTGCAGCTTTTGCAGTAAGCAAAATCCGTCAGTTAACTGATGTCAAAACAGCTCGATTAGTATATTTTAGTTACTTCCATAGCATTATGTCATATGGTATTTTACTGTGGGGTGGTGCTTCAGAGGTAAATACCATTTTTGTTCTGTAGAAGAGGGCTATTCGAGCAATATATAAAATGAACCATAGAGACTCACTGAGAGATAAATTTAAGGAAATTGACATGATGACAGTGCACTGTCAATACATTTATGAGAATATTCTGTATGTGCATAAAAATATTGCCGATTTTAAGAAAAATTGTGACATTCATAATATTAATACTAGAAATAAACATAAGCTCGCCGTGCCCTTCACTCGGCTCCATAAAATTAAAAAATCATTCATGGGTAATTGTGTGAGATTTTATAATAAACTTCCAAACCATATTACTGAGTTACCAATTAATAAATTTAAGAATCATGTAAAGCGTAAACTTATTTCTAAAGCTTATTATACCACACAAGACTACATGAATGATAAAACAACGTGGGATTAATTGTGATTCGAAATGATTAATTATTTATTATATTTGAATAATGATGATGAAATGGATATTCCAATGCATGTATTTCCTTTGTTGTTTTTATTAAATTTTTTTGACATTTAGAATTTATTCTAGAAACAATCTAGACTAGTATTTTTTATACATTTTTTTTGTATGACTGTATTTTGTGAAAGTTTTAGTATTAAATTTGATATATGAATTATATTCATTAGTATTATATATGGAATAATATTTACAACATCAATAAATTGCTCTGATAATTAGATTAAGATAATTATATGTAATACTGTCTTACTATTCATAAGTGCTTGTTTCTAGGCCTACATGAATAAAGTATATTTGAATTGAATTGAAATTAAAAAAGGTCTGGATCTGTCACTGAACGACCTGACTTTAACATACATTATTTGATCATGTAATGTTTTCATCTACCTTCATTTGATGGTAGATTTTGTTTACTTTTATTTAAATACCTAAAGATACAGGTCAGGTAGGTCAGTCAAAAGGCCGCTAATTGGTAATGTTTTGTTGCAACTTGTACGAATGAATTTATACAAAGGGCGGCGTATTTTCATTACACAGTACATGTGGTGCTACTTTAGCTCGTGGATATTTAAAACACTCCATTCGGTCGTGATTCAGTTATATCAACTTAAATCAATTTAAACGAGCAATTCTGGTATATTTATGTATATAGATTTATATATTTCGGGGATCTCAGAAACGGCTCTAACAATTTCGATGAAATTTGCTATATGGAGGTTTTCGGGGGCGAAAAATCGATCTAGCTAGGTCTTATCTCTGGGAAAACGCACATTTTTGAGTTTTTATAAGTTTTCCGGGCAAAGCTCAGTTTTCCAGATATTTGACTATTGTAATAGCTAACCTCCCCAAAAAACGATGGATGGATTGTGTGAAAGAAGATATGAGAAAGAAAGGAGTGAGTGCTGAGGTGACGAAAGATAGAGGAGAATGGAAGAGAAGAATATGTTCTGCTGACCCCACATAACGTGGGATAAGGGCAGGAGGAAGAAGAATAGCTAACCTTCCTGCCGTCAGCAGGAAAAAAATGCTAAGCGGGACAAAATGTTCTATATCTTATACCTTTAAACGAGCAATTCTTGTATATATATATTTCCGGGATCTCGGAAACGGCTCTAACGATTTTGCTGAAATTTGGTATATGGGGGTTTTTGGGATAAACAATCGATCTAGATTAGTCTTATGTTTGGGAAAACGCGTGTTTTCGAGT
The DNA here is from genome assembly GCF_033807575.1 of Cydia pomonella. Classification (NCBI taxonomy): domain Eukaryota; kingdom Metazoa; phylum Arthropoda; class Insecta; order Lepidoptera; family Tortricidae; genus Cydia; species Cydia pomonella. The sequence continues at coordinate 1,433,137 of NC_084722.1, forward strand.
TTTCATGCGTCTTCTTTCGACGCAGAATATGGTCGCTAATTTCGTGTTACCGGCCACTATCCGTCTGGCCCAGCGGGTTAAGAGTAAGACGCGGACGGCTAGAAACGAGTGTTACGGGTTCGAATCTCGCCCGGTGACTAACTTTTGTTTTTTTTTTATATATGTTTATAATTTTTATTGTTTTAGACAAGTTTAATTTTGTATAAAAATGTAGTTCAGATTATCACCTATACACCACCATATTACAATAAATAGTTTTAACCGAGCAACGCTCGGTCGCCCAGGTACTGAGTATAAAACTATGTGAAGATCATTGTGAACCCTTAACCCGCTTATACATATATAATTTTTGTCATCCACGATGACGCGCAGATTTGTCAAATCTAACCTTTAATAACATGACAATACGAGTCAAGGCAAGCGTCTTCGTGAATGACACGATCTATAGCTACTTTTATTCCCGACTGACAAACGTATAAAGTATGGAAGGTAGAGTTAAGGAACGCAATCACCATAGGCAGAACTTATGCAAAAGTGTCCAGCTGTCAGCTATGAATAATAGTTCCAAATCTCTCCAGAGTAGCGCTAGAGTAGCTAAGAACCTAGGCGTTATTGACGGAGTGAAGTGCGCTGTCAATGATTTGATTTTCTTTTCAAGTATTCTAGGTATTGTAGCGCCACCTATTTAAGGTTTTTTGTGACACTTTTTGGTATATGGAGATTCCATTCCACCTTCAAGGCTAGGATTATGGAGTGTGGAATTAAAAGGAGGCAAATCTCTTATGGCAGAGAACTATTGCAAAAGTGATCAGCTTTCAGCTTTAAATAATAGTTCCTAATCACTCCGGTGGCGCTAGGTAGGCTCATGGATAATAATATATAGATGAAATTGGGGAGGGGCAACAAATAACCCGACCAAATTACGTAGGTTGTTTGTAGTATGTTGTCAGGAATGTTAATTTTGCCGCATTGCGTATGTTCTGTCCCTCACGGGTGCACGCGTATAGCACATCTATATAAATACTAGGTCTATGACATTTAATCGGTGTATTGTGGCGCCACCTATTCATGTTTTTTGATGGACTCTTTTCAAACAGAGATTTTCTTCCTTTTATCACAAAATAAAAAATAAACAGAAGGTCCGTTCCTGCCGTTCTTGAAAATACATACCTAAACTTGCCCGACTCACTAGGGTTGCTTCTGTATTAATTTCGAATTTTAAAAAGGGAGTAGGTAATATAAGTTTACAGACATACATACGTCGATTCGTTTATACATACATCTTATCATGTTTACATTCCGTAGAGACTGCATTTTGACGTACATGACAGTAGGTACAACAGCGCGACTAAGCTCTGCCCGAGAGTGCCCGAGGACGCCTGTAAATATAACGTCTGTGTGCGTGCGGCGAAAATGGCACTTTGTACTGAGCGAACTCTGCTCCGGCGCGCACCGCCGCTATTTACTTTGTACTTTTATACCACACTTCATAGCTAGGATAGTAAATAATACCAGCAATGAAAATAGTAAAATAGACATTTATTTCTGCTCAACTCTTACAATTGCAACATGATGAGTATTCACAACACAACAAGGCCTAACTACGGGCTCGCGCCCTTTGACACTGCGCTAGCACCAATATTCCGACCGCCAACATTAATTCAACTTTAACTCGGTAAATATGGTATATTTTACACTAACTTCTCAATTATTTACACTTATAGTTTTAAGATGCAGTAGGTTCAGACAAAGGGTTTTAAAAAGGCGTCGCGCTTTTTGGATTACAATAGGGAGCGTGCATGAACTGTAGGAGGCAGCACAGGAGCTGTCAGATTTTTGACGCGAAGCGTAAATGTGATGTTTATTGTTCCGATGTAGCCCACAAGATGGCAGAACCTACTATGCACAAGAAAACACTTGACGTGTAAATGTGCATGTTTATGGTTCCGATTCAAACCACAAGATGGCAGACCCTCCAACAGTCCCTATAGGGTATTGACTACTAGTCAAATCAGTTTCTTTTTGAACTGAGAAAACGATTTGCTACTATGGAATTTATATGAAACACTAGCAAATGACGTCACAGTCAAGTTACCTACTTTTTATTTTATTTATTTATTTAATCTTTATTGCACAATACATGAAGAGTACAAATGGCGGACTTAATGCCAGAACGCATTCTCTACCAGTCAACCATGAACCTTTTTACAGTTCTATACGAATTATAAAATATAAATAGTGTCTAAAAATAACTGCTGTCTACGTTTCTTCATTAATGTTGTGGTGTTATTTCGTGCATGGTGTGAAACAATTTATTTTAAATACAGTCAAATACCCTATACGGATGTCATAAATTTAATTATCATTCTTGAGGCCTTTTTCGCACTTCAGCGACTCGAATCCTGAGTTTTTGACTTTTGCTAGTTAAAAAAAATCATGAACTAAGGCCTAAAATGCACTTTAAAAAATTATAATGCATTTTGCACAAAAGCAAAAAAAAATATTTCTATTAATGAGCAAAATTATGCTTGAGGGAACTCAGCGATTGCTGTTTTTATTTTTAAAACACAAAAAAAATTATACTAAAAAAACATGATATCCGTGTTCAGTGAGAGTGAGGGAAGAACACGACCTTACTACACCTTAAAAATTATTTTGAAATAAATTTAGTGCACAATTGAGCTACAACCTTAAATTTGTTAACATTTTTAGACGATCGGGAAAGCACCATAATACAATGTTATATTTACTTTAGCAATAGTTTTGTCGAGAGCCAACAAAACACCGAATTTAAAACGCAATCGATATAAACACCATATCTTCTGTAAAGAAAGACATTTTATACAAGTAGTGCAATATACACAACTTTGTTTATTTTTTTATCAACTTTACCTTTTTTATCGACTATAGATAAAATAAAGGCGCCGGTAACACTTAAATTATTGTGCGTATCAAATATTTTACTATTTTCCATTTTGTAACATCACATTTTCTAATTAAAAAAGGAGTAGATATTTACAAAATAATATAAGATGAGCAGCTGTGTACACAGATTTCATTGCACAACGATTTATTTAAAAAAATCTTTAAATAGTCACACAATGGGACAGTGTCCTTAAAAATATTTAATTTTGTGACCTTATTTTTTATCGCAACTTCTAAACCAAGGCTCGGAAACCGGTTAAATTTCCAAACCGTTATCATGTATTTGGTGCAAAACCTGTTAATTTCGGGTTTGCTCGAAAAACCGGTTTATCAACCGGTTTAGAGCAATAAAAACCGGTTTCTTTCTTGGTAAGTGTCTATTCTATGTTTACGCGGAACACCACCAGGCCGGCCGACCGTGACGTCGCTCGTCGAATAAACCGTTATTTTTAGGTTACAATAAAGTTCTTAAAACGTTCGCGTTCTTATATAAGTTCGGTGGATAACCGAAATAAACCGGTATTTACCGGTATTTTATAAACCGGTTCCAAGCCTTGTTCTAAGCAATAGTTAGCTCTTGTAAGAAACTGTTGGTTTACATAAGGCTTAAGCAATTCAGGCCCGCCATTATGTCTTTATTCCAATAAAAATATGTTTTTTATAACCACAAGCCAGCCTGGGCGAATTAGACATCGTATCCCATTATGTGACATAATATAAACAACTATATTTAGTAGGAAAGCTTAAAGCGGTGGTAAAAAACACCAAATAGCAGCCAAATCGATATGGGAACACCAGTCACGGTCGAATAATGGGTTGATTTTACTTTGATAATTATCATTTTACTCACTAGCGACACACTTTGATAAGTATATTTTTTCTTGGCTCACGTATGACTTGTTTGATAAAAAAATGTAAGTTTTCGGCACATTTTGATAAGTATCATTATTCGGCTGAAATTAATTACCCACACCAAAATGCAGGTGACACACGACACGTTGCCGATCTACCTCTACGCTACGTTACATACGGGAAACCCACTTTATGATGAACGGTCGTAGCTCAGCGGTGAATGTGTTGATAAGAAGTTCACTATTTAAATCATAACTTTGAAAGTTTGAACGACAGACGCAGTAATTTACAAAATACAATCAACCTAGCTACATTTACTATATGCAGTTCATATAACATGTTAAAGACCGATGGTGGTCCCTTATCGCTCGGCCCTCCACTTACTTAAATGTCAACAGCGGCAAATGTACACGTTATTATCCTAAAGCGACGCAACTCATTTCCCCGTTTTGCGAATTTGGTGTTTTTTGCAATGTATTTTGGTGTTTTATACTTTTTAGAAATAGTGAAAGGTTTAAATGGTAATTCTATTTGAGACGGAAAAAGTTTCAATGTTACGCAAATAGCAGTTTATACAAAGTTTTGTTTTTAACTTTAGCCATACACTGAGAAGTGAATTTTAAAATTTTGTTGAACAACTTTTATTATGGGAAGTTACCCGAAATCGGGAAAAATATTGCTGTCTTAATTAAAGATCGACATCAATATTTAACCGGCCGCCGTGTTTCAACAGACAACTTTTTCACGATTTCGTGGTGTAAAGTATAGCTAACTTGTATTTATAAAGACTTCAAAAACAAATTGGCGTGTATTATCCTATCTCCGTCTCTTTCTTTAAAGAAAAAACCAATAGTTCCCAGAGTTGCATCACAATTACAGTAAACATCAGTTAATAATCAAAATAAAATTCAATAAATACAAAGCTCCATACTAAGATGAAATAATTTACACAAATCATCAAATTAAAAAACAAGCATCATACAAATTAAAAAACACATACATTGCCTTGTCATGATCTTCTAAATCCTAAAATATACGCCATCTTAAATTAATAGAAAAAAAAAGAAAATCCTCATAATACTATTTCGCTATAATACTTACTGCCGAGTGACAGGACCTGTCAGATGACAGTTGCTTATGACATGACTAGCTGTCAATAAGAACTGTTAGATATCATTGGAGTGATTCATGATTGTGCTGGATTGGTTAGTATTTCTGAAAGAGATCTCTAGGATACTTATTTTATTTTGTAAAAATGTGTACCCTAGTCTGAATACATACGACCATAATTTTAATGTTGTAATAACTATTAAAGATAGGAAGACATTAAGATAATAAACATAGGAATAAATATTTAGATGGAATTCATATAGTCGATGTAGATGGCGCTGTACGGCCCCTTACATCATGTAGCAACTAGTTTATCGTTTGACAATCCACAGTCACCAAAATACGTATGACGCCATAAAACGCTATCAATTTACCTCTCAACAAGCTATATGTTTCATTACTAAAGTCGATTTAGTATTCCCTTCCTTAGTCTACGTTTGCACTTATTTAATAGATGAGAATTCTTAGCTTATCAGAACCAATCCAGTACGAATCAACTATCGGTATCATTGTTAAATCATAATACACCTTATGTTAACAAGAGTGGTTCAGTACTGTCAAAATCACAATAAAAATTACTGATTATAACTGTCAAACTAGTAAAAACGGCGGACGCCAGAATAAGAGTGTTATTAAAACAAACAGCAAACTTAGAATATTTATAAGAATAATAGTATTATAATAGAATAACAAGTTAACAATACTCTTAGAAAATATTTTTGTTCAAAGTATTTTTTTATATTTAAACTGTCAATCAAATGAGTTACATACCATTGACAATCTTTTGGCTCTTTTGAGTGTTGCCGACCTTTTTGTATAGTTTAAATTTATAAGAGTATTATTAACATACAGTACTAGTACAATTAATAATGCATTGAGCCAGCAAATTAGAAGCGTAACGCCTTAGCAGTAGGGTTTAGAATATAAGCACCGAGTTACTGGACTCTTTAACATTAAATACCGACAGACGCGGGGTATGATGACTTATAAATTAATGAAATAAAAAATATATCCGAAATGAGTAGACACTTAATAAAATAAGAAAGAACACATACTTACATTATTGTACAATATAATATGAAATTAATAAATTGAAATTGGTCTAAAAAACCAAATAGTTTAGTATGTTTTACTTTACTACAATGCAGTTCAAATTTAAATGTGACCTGTGATTTCTTGCATGAATAAATTTACATAATAGTATAATCTTTTGTCGGTGTTATCTATACTTAAATTTTAAAATTATAAGTCACCATACCATACGTTACGACTAATCATAGTAAACGCAATTGCATACAAATCGAATAAATAAACTAATTATTTCAAATACTTTGACAATTTCTGATTTTGACGACATTGCAATTTGATCAAAGTAACAAAGGAAATTTATAAGCATATAAGTTTTTTTTATTATATCTCAGACTTCTGTCCAAAATACAGTTACAAAAATATATCAAAACATATCATAAGATTCATAAGACTTTGTCAAGGCCTAAGTTAAGCAAAAACAGCCTTACACCTAGTATTTAAAATCCATAATGCAATGTCGACATTATTATAAAACTAAATACATGTGAATGATACTAAAACGTTAAATAAAGATATCATAAGAACCCTAGATAGGACAATAAGATATGTTTATCAGTTGAAACATTTGAAAAGTTTAACTTTTGGAAAATATAGATTTTTTAGAAGTGCCTTATCGCCAAAGGTGGCGAATTGTAAAACCTACGGAACACTAAATGCAAAAAAATCATCACCAATTTGTTCTTTTTCAATTTTTGTGACGTCGTCAAAATGGCTACTTTGTATAGTGTAAATAAGGCACATTATTGCGTATCACTCGCTAACCTTAATATTTACAATTTTATTAATAAATAAAATATACTCGCTTCGGTTAAGTATAAAAATAATTTCATAAAGCCAAAAACGGAATCTAAAACATTATTTGAGAAGTTTAGGCAAAACAATATGTTTATGTCAGTAATTCGCTGTATTATTTATCAATATGAATTATTAAAAATGTGTATATGTGTAATGTATTAGTTGATATTTATCAAAGGAAAATCAACTTATCAAAGTTAACTCATACCGATCCTGAATTGTAAAATTATTTAAATACGTAACCTACTCTAGTAACTCTATTGCATTTTGGAGTAGCATCACATACCTGTCGTCCAATGAAAAAATACATTATTTATTTAAACTTTCATAAAAAAATACAGAGACAATTATTAATCATATTTCACGACATAAATGTCTAATTTTAACACAACAACATTGTATTGTCTTCAGGACGACGGTCAGGTATGAGACGTTTCCACCGACGCTTGGCATTGCTTCCAAACCAAACACCAAAAATACCGTCCTCGTATTTCTTTAGTTATCGAAACAATGTCAAATATAATTTTAGTAATATAAAAAACGTTACTTCAAAAAATCAGATATCAAACTTATTACCGAAGTCCGCGAGATGTCACTGACATTTGGTAAATATACGATAAAAGCAAAGCCTGTACCGGACAGGGCATCGCTGATCCAATTTTACATCGTCCTAAAAATCTGAACTAATTCGTCAATTTTTTTAAAACATTATTTATACAAAATTACAGATAACAAAAGTCTCCAGTTATCTTAGCTCCCTGTTGTACAGCAATGAAACATGTTTAGCCAGCGACACCTTTTCTACCAGACCTCGTTTGTCCGTCAGCCGCGCTCACACCTCGTCGGGCGCCATGTTGTCGGTGTGGTTGGGCTGCGGGGAGGGCTGCGGCGAGGGCTGCGGGGAGGGCGGCGCCTTCACGGTGGCCTCGAGCGCTCTAATACGGTTCTCTTGTTTCACTATCACGGATTTCAGTTTTCGGATCTCGTCCATTAGGTCGGAGAGCTGTTTCTCCTGTAGAAACGAAGTTTTCACATGTTTGAATAGAATAACTGTTTCTTAAAGAAAGTGGTTAAAGACGAAGTTAATCTCGCGGCCTTGTAACTAGTGCCGCTACTAAAAATAAGTTAATGATCCCCTTTTTACTTCTGAACCTTGTTTATTATTCGTTATTTTTGTTCGCATCTACCGCTCTGACGCTTATGACCGCAGCAGTTTAATTTATTGTTTGATTTCGTTCTCTTTGGCTTTGTGTCACGTCTATTGTCTGTATATATACATTTTTTATTTAAAATTCCTTCAATGAGATTTTAGCGAACTGCCTTTACTTACCAATTTTCTACAAAAATACTTACAATGACGGCAGTAACAGCGGGCGGAGGCGTGGCGCTGGCCGGCGTGACGCACTGACTGTCGTCCCTCTTGTGCGCGGGCGTCGGGGAGCTGTCCTTGTCGCGCTCGCGCTCCTTGGCGCCCGCGAGGGCGTTGGCCTTCTTGGTGACGTGCAGCTGCGTGGCGGCGCGGCCCGACACGTAGCCGCCCTGCACGACAAGAGCGCGCTCCTGTAGTTGGTTAGGGGACTCCCTAGCTTTAGCATCTGTCTGGGTCCGGGTTTGTTGGCGGTGGGGGTAACCGTGTGTGTGAGGCAAACTCCATTTAAAAAATAATTTTATTTGTAAAATATATAAATAGCATTATACTCATAATTACAGAATCCCTTAGTGATTCGGATAGGAAAACTAACTCCACACGACTTTAAGTGACAAAATTTGAAGCACCATGTCATATTTTTTTAGAAATCTTATGTCCAACTTTTAATTACAAAGTCTGTGCAGATTTAACTTGGCCAAGATAGTCAAGCCGATGAGTCTTAAATATTTATTCGATTCGAATCTGGTCACAGACTCTGGAGGCCTTAAAGTCTTGGCTTTAAAGGCAATAAAATACTGATGACGCTTCGGAAATAATGACAAAATGAAAGTATTGAACATTTCTACATAAAACAATAGCCCATGTATAAATAAAGATACTCATTTTACGTGTCTTAACCGTATCAAAAACAAATCGAGAGAAAACTCGAAATTCCGCAACACACTTCGCCGTGTTTGTCCAAATATTTGTGTCACATCTCTTTCCTTAATACAGTCAAAAGAAAGAGAGGCCTACCCATATTTGAGAAAAACAACAAAGTGAGTTGCTCGTCTAATGATCTGTCAATATAGTTGTTAGTTCAAACGTGTATTATAACAAAATCCATAGTTATCACATAAACAGTAACACACACACACACACACACGGGAAAATTAAAAAGTTAGAGGAAGCCAACAGGTTGAAGCCAGACAAATGCTATAATAACAACAACCGTCTCTTTCTTCACGGTCATTATTTTGAACCAAAGAAAGAGACGTCAAATCAGTATCAGTACTGCATATTTACATAGAGAAGGTTGGTTATTTATAATATTATTTCACATGGTTATTATTCTTAGAAGACAAATAAAATTACATTCCACCCTTTTTATCAACCTTTTCTAGGTAACAACATTGTTAACAAAACACGTTCCATTAGGTTTAAAAAAAAAGAGTTTTATAGTCTTGGTTTTTTGATATGAATAAATACATAACTGTTAACAAACAAAATTAATAGTAACAAATACCTACTCAATTGCCAAAATACGAGGTTCCTGCCAGAAGATTTATTAATTACTAATGAGTTTTTATTGTCAACAGACGGAACAAATAAATTAGCTTATTTCTAAATGTGATAATTATCAAAGTAAAATCGATTGTCGCAAACGAAATTTTATACCATGAGTAACTGTCTTGAATTTATTAACTGTCAAGTTTATCGCGAAAAAAATCGGTGATAATTATCAATGTAAAATCGATAACTACAAACGCAATTTTATATAAACGCATATGAACTCACTATTGATAACTGTCACATTTTTCAAGAATGAGACTCTGATAATTATCAAAGTAAAATCGAATCCCTTCAAACGCAGGTATATACTGTGAGTACTATCCATTATGCAATTATTACTATTATGCAATTCGAAAATATGGTCAAAAGTAACACTTTTTTTCGTTATTCACGTCAAGCTAAATTATTAATAAGTGTATTAAAATGCCCAAATACAAAACTTAGCTTCGGTCCTCCATTATATAATGTTAGTAAAAAACCATGCCTACACAGACAAACCTTTGACGATGTTGCTTATCGAGGTCATTCCACGACTAGAAAAAACACCTTGCTCGCGTTACGTTAACGTGGAATGACCTGTTCTAGTAACTTATTATATAAAATATCAATAAAAGTCATGTACTTAATTTACATTGCGTGATTCTATTTCTACTTGCTCCTATGCAAGTAGAATTTGTTATAACGATCCACGAATAAAAACGTAAGTTATTTCCTCTCTGGAAATAATTCAACGCGTACTTCGGAGATTTGTATTCCGAAGCCTCGTAAACGTCAGCTACGGTTCCGTGGCTCCGACCCACACAGTTGGTTTCCAAAGTTCATGAGAAACTGTTGGCGTTTCATATCGGTGGTAACATCCCTCATGGGTGGTCCCGTTCCCACAAAGACAACCTGTCAAGTTATACCTCCTGCAGGGGAGGGTGGGGTACCTTGAGCGACATGGTGCAGGGCTCGGCGTCCTCGCCGCCGGCCCAGTCGTCGGGGTACAAGGTGTACTCCCGCAGGGGAGGGTGGGGTACCTTGAGCGACATGGTGCAGGGCTCGGCGTCCTCGCCGCCGGCCCAGTCGTCGGGGTACAAGGTGTACTCCCGCAGGGGAGGGTGGGGTACCTTGAGCGACATGGTGCAGGGCTCGGCGTCCTCGCCGCCGGCCCAGTCGTCGGGGTACAAGGTGTACTCCCGCAGGGGAGGGTGGGGTACCTTGAGCGACATGGTGCAGGGCTCGGCGTCCTCGCCGCCGGCCCAGTCGTCGGGGTACAAGGTGTACTCCCGCAGGGGAGGGTGGGGTACCTTGAGCGACATGGTGCAGGGCTCGGCGTCCTCGCCGCCGGCCCAGTCGTCGGGGTACAAGGTGTACTCCCGCAGGGGAGGGTGGGGTACCTTTAGCGACATGGTGTAGGGCTCGGCGTCCTCGCCGCCGGCCCAGTCGTCGGGGTACAAGGTGTACTCCCGCAGGGGAGGGTGGGGTACCTTGAGCGACATGGTGCAGGGCTCGGCGTCCTCGCCGCCGGCCCAGTCGTCGGGGTACAAGGTGTACTCCCGCAGGGGAGGGTGGGGTACCTTGAGCAACATGGTGCAGGGCTCGGCGTCCTCGCCGCCGGCCCAGTCGTCGGGGTACAAGGTGTACTCCCGCAGGGGAGGGTGGGGTACCTTGAGCGACATGGTGCAGGGCTCGGCGTCCTCGCCGCCGGCCCAGTCGTCGGGGTACAAGGTGTACTCCCGCAGGGGAGGGTGGGGTACCTTGAGCAACATGGTGCAGGGCTCGGCGTCCTCGCCGCCGGCCCAGTCGTCGGGGTACAAGGTGTACTCCCGCAGGGGAGGGTGGGGTACCTTGAGCGACATGATGCAGGGCTCGGCGTCCTCGCCGCCGGCCCAGTCGTCGGGGTACAAGATGTACTCCCGCAGGGGAGGGTGGGGTACCTTGAGCGACATGGTGCAGGGTTCGGCGTCCTCGCCGCCGGCCCAGTCGTGGGGGTACAAGGTGTACTCCCGCAGGGGAGGGTGGGGTACCTTGAGCGACATGGTGCAGGGCTCGGCGTCCTCGCCCTGGCCCAGTCGTCGGGGTACAAGGTGTACTCCCGCAGGGGAGGGTGGGGTACCTTGAGCGACAAGGTGCAGGGCTCGGCGTCCTCGCCGCCGGCCCAGTCGTCGGGGTACAAGGTGTACTCCCGCAGGGGAGGGTGGGGTACCTTGAGCGACATGGTGCAGGGCTCGGCGTCCTCGCCCTGGCCCAGTCGTCGGGGTACAAGGTGTACTCCCGCAGGGGAGGGTGGGGTACCTTGAGCGACAAGGTGCAGGGCTCGGCGTCCTCGCCGCCGGCCCAGTCGTCGGGGTACAAGGTGTACTCCCGCAGGGGAGGGTGGGGTACCTTGAGCGACATGGTGCAGGGCTCGGCGTCCTCGCCGCCGGCCCAGTCGTCGGGGTACAAGGTGTACTCCCGCAGGGGAGGGTGGGGTACCTTGAGCGACATGGTGCAGGGCTCGGCGTCCTCGCCGCCGGCCCAGTCGTCGGGGTACAAGGTGTACTCCCGCAGGGGAGGGTGGGGTACCTTGAGCGACATGGTGCAGGGCTCGGCGTCCTCGCCGCCGGCCCAGTCGTCGGGGTACAAGGTGTACTCCCGCAGGGGAGGGTGGGGTACCTTGAGCGACATGGTGCAGGGCTCGGCGTCCTCGCCGCCGGCCCAGTCGTCGGCCGTGAGCGAGGCCTCGTCGCTGAGCGTGTCGGGGTACAGGTCCTCTTGGAAAAGCTCCGACTTGCGCGGCACGGTCATGGACACCACCTGGGATCAAAGGAATGCTACATTATTGCAGAGGCCGGGAAAGGATGTCGTGGATGAGTTTCGATTTTGTCGGACAACGCGAAGTGGGGTCTGCTGAGAAATAAGGTAAAAAATTTAAATTTTATATATATAGTAGTAAATTATGATTATTTAATAATCATAATTTACTACTATATATATATATATATATACTATTTATTTTATTGATTAAAACTGATTCTTACCTGACACAGGCCAGAGTTATTGAGCCTGTAGAATTTGGCAATTTCACAAGTAGCAACATCGCAACCTCGCTTAGGCATCATGCCGATACCTAAAACAATAATAAACATATCACCTTGCACACGCAATTTTCATATCAATATACGATCATAATCAGGATGAAAGCACCAGTAATAGACATAATTTATCATTTTAAATAATCTAAGTCAAACTTATGCATTTGTTCGTAACAGTTAATTTATATATCTAGAACCTAGTCTGGGACCGCAGGATATTATTTTAATGTTAATAAGGATTTTTCTTTTAAATAAATAATTCATATTCTTAAAATACTAGGCATAACCATTGATTCTCTATTGGCATTATTTTAAAATAAAAATAAGACCGGGACAGAGTGTCCATTACTGGTACCTGTCAGTTTAAAGTGTCCAACACTGGTCACCGGTCACTGGTCCAGCACCGTCTGGGCTATGAAAATCGCTGCCAACTTATCTTAATCTGACTCTACTCTCAAATGGCTCGTTAAGCCAGTGGAGGGTAGATGAAAACATTACATGATCAAATAATGTAGGTTAAAGTCAGGTCGTTCAGTGACAGATCCAGGCGGTGTTGTATTTTGTTGGTTAACCAATAAATGTTATAACTACCCGAAAATGTAGAAATCGTTTGTTTACTTTTATTTAAATACCTAAAGATTTACCCCCTTATTGATAAACGTCTACTAAAGTTCACAAGCCGCAAATAATCGTTTGTCCCTTTCCATCTTACCAATACGTCGGAAAGGGACAAACGATTATTAGCGGCTTGTCAACGTTAGTAGACGTTTATGAATAAGGGGGATAGAGTATAGCTGTCTAACATTAATAGTTTGTTGGTTACAAACCTCTCTGCGGGTCTGGCGTTTGGAAGGTGTTGATGTAGTGCACGAACGGCGGTTCCGGCGTTACCTGCAAAAATGTGAATTAAGTATGTAAAAAGGCTAGGTAAATTACATTTATTACTTACACACGCTAGGGTTCGAAAGGATAATTATCAATGATAGTTATCTTGATAATAATTTGATTTGTACACCTGATAATTATCGATTTGATAATAACTTAAAATTTATAAAATGCGGTATGTTTAAAAACAAATCCCGCGTGAATTGGAACGTTGATAGTTGCGTTATTGCGTTAAATAAATATAGCACCATCCATACCTGAGATAATTATCCGATATTTATCATTATCAAAGCTATTAATACCTCAACTCAAAACGTACCCCAACTTAAAAATAATAAAATAAAATATAAAACAATCCCAATCTTGGGCAACTAGTTTTTACATACAATACAAACCTACATACATACAAATAGTGTTTAGAATAAGTCATAATCATAAATACTTAGATAAATAGTTCACAAGATAAGATCGGGTACACAAAAACTGTAAATGAGTGCAACATTCGCCGATAAACGTCATGTTTAATGTAAATGTATATTGTACCAGCACCGCAGCCAAATAACACTAGAACCTACTCATAGTGTTGTGAAATTGTTCCTGCTGGTGAGTAAGGTTGCCAGAGCTCAACGAGGGGGGGTTTAGGGTCGGCAACACGCATGTAACTCCTCCGGAGTTGCAGGCGTACATAGGCTACGGAGACTGCTTACCATCAGGCGGGCCGTATGCTTGTTTGCCACCGACGTAGTATAAAGAAAAATTGTACTAACTTCTTTTGATATATAATAATAAAAACCGGCCAAGGGCATGTCGGGCCACGCTCAGTGTAGGGTTCCGTAGTTACTCTTCCGTCACAATAAGCTAAACTGGAGCTTAAAGTATAGTAAATTGTTAACCAAGGGATGAATCGGTACCTTTCACGCGAGTTAAACATATAGGCAAATTTGCATAATCAGTACCTAATTAAAGTAAGTCTTTTTACTATGAAGGGGAAACTTTTTGCGATAACTCAAAAACAGCTAAACTGATCATGTCCGCTATAGTTTTCATTGAATGTCTTTCTTAAGCTCTACTTCCACGATTTTTTTTTTCATTTTTTGGACCTATGGTTCAAAAGTTAGAGGGGGGGGGGACACATTTTTTTTCTTTCAGAGCGATTATCTCCGAATATATTCACTTTATCAAAAAAAGTGTCTTGAAAACCCCTATTAGTTTTGAAAGACCTTTCCAACGATACTCAACACTCTAGGGTTGAAGCGAAAAATAATTTCACCCCCACTTTACGTGTAGGGGAGGCACCCTAAAAAAAAAAAAATTTTAGATTTTATTGTACGACTTTGTCGGCTTTATTGATTTATATATACATGCCAAATTTCAGCTTTCTAGCACTAATCACCACGGAGCAAAGCCTCGGACAGACAGACGGACATGGCGAAACTATAAGGGTTCCTAGTTGATTACGGAACCCTAAAATAGTACATTACGATACAAGTGCGAAAAATAGTAAATTCGAAACGAGTGGCGATAAATTAAAACACGACCGAAGGGAGTGTTTTAAGTCGACACGAGTTGCGAATTACCTATTCGCACATGTATCGTACAACGTTTTACAGTACATATGGCCCTTTAAATGTTCGACACAGTAACGTAATATGCTACTTCTCGCACTAGTGCTATAAAGTAGCCCAATATGTACTGTAAAAGAGTATAATCATCTGTATAACGAGTAAGCCCGGGCGCCGCAGACGCACCTCGAAGTAGCGAATGACCGAGTCGCCCTTGCCGCACAGGTACACGAGGTTGGTGTCGGGGTCGTAGAGCGGGAACATGACGCCGTTGCTGGTGTCGATCTCCACCGTCACGATGGGCTCGCCCAGCGCGTCCGGCGTGCGCAGCGAGTACTGCCGCTCCGACATGCGGCTGAAACTGTTCCCCCGACTGATGTAATGTATGTCAAGCCCGACCACAAATTATGATCATTGTCGTTCCGTTATACAAGTATATTAAAAACACAGTGTTGAAGATTTAAAGTGAAGTGTTTTAAGTTTTAACAAAAGTGCATTCTCTGCCATACAACTCTTTAAATTATGTGTTTTGAACATTACAAAACAAAGACTTGGCTTAAAGGACTCGCATCCCGGCCATAAATGTAAAAAAAAAAATATATGATCATTGTCAAGAGGGCGATTTATTCTCATGTATACGGTGACCGTTCCGTTTAGTATGAAAAATTTAGTTCCAATGAAATTCCGCAATGTGGCGCGTGATCATATATTACTGGTCAGGCTTTATACACCGTGTTTTTTTTATTTCCGTTAATTTCAAGGGTGCATTCTTGAGCTTAAATTAAGCTAAAAAAATTTTGGACCCGGCTATGTCCTTAAACTACGTCCAAAAAAGAGGTATGGGCATTGTGAATGTCATCTCGCTTTGTGTGGTAGGGCACAGCACAGCGGATGTCATTCCAGATCTAGAGCAGAGCCCAACTGGGGAAGTACCTCCACCTTACAGAAAATCGCAGCCAAATAACACTAGACCCTACTCATAGTGTTGTGTCCCTGCCGATGAGTAAGGTTGCCAGAGCTCAACGAGGGGCGGGAGGGGGTTAGGGTCGGCAACGCGCATGTAACTCCTCTGGAGTTGCAGGCGTACATAGGCTACGGATACTGCTTACCATCAGGCGGGCCGTATGCTTGTTTGCCACCGACGTAGTATAAAAAAAAAAGTTCCAATGAAATTCCGCAATGTGGCGCGTGTTCATATATTACTGGTCAGGCTTTATACACCATGTTTTTTTTATTTCCGTTAATTTCAAGGGTGCATTCTTGAGCATAAATTAAGCAACTGTCTCTAAGACACTTGTATTCTAATTTACTCCATTTCGGAGATAATCAGTAATTTATTTTTTATCTTATAAGGCCCTCACGAGCGTATACACTTGCCTCAGGGCCTGTTTACATATTGATTAATGTTTAGTACGAGTGTGTACATTTGCTACTAAACGTAAATACTATCTCGAACCATTGATGTTCGAAATGACATTGATAAGTCATAGTTTTCAATTGTTTGGTTGAGTTAAATGTAATGCCCGTGTTACAACAACGCTATATGCAACATTTAATTACTTTTCATATATATATATATATATATATTTTTTAATGAACTATGCCATTTAGTTTCCTTAAACGTACTTAACCATACCCCAGAGTTAACGAAATTCAATAAAAACACGGTGTATATAATCTAATAATAGAATCGGACACCAATCGACCTAGTCCCACAGCAAGCTCAATAAAGCTTATGTTGTGGGTACTGAACGACGGACCCCGAAAGATTTTAACCACGCATTTCTAAGGCCAAAAGGAGGAAAAAATGTTATATGAGTTTAAGTTTTATTATGAGTGAGTTTTATTATTATTTATTAAGTAAATTTCGCCAAAAAACGAAAAAAAATTTTTTATTTTCTGATTGTGTTTGTACATTAAAAGTAAATGTTATTGGTAAAACTAGCACTTGATGACTATCAATGACTACGTCGCATAATGGCATTGCACTAAGTAACAATAAGATGTTTTTTTTTTATTGGTATTAACTCTGAAACTAGGCGAATTCCAGAAAAGTTTATATGACATTTTAGTCTTTAAATGTGATCAGGAATCTTCTCTTCTTTAATTTAAAAGCAGGGCTCTTGTCGGTGCAGCTTAATGAAGTTGTCTCCTACTTGGTCGATCCGAAGCCAGCCCTTTAGTGTCCTGGTACGACACGGCTCCTACATGCTCCTTTACTTGGTGATCAGGAATATACTATTAAAATCTTTCGGGTTCCTCGTGTTACACGGTGTATATAATCGATAACATCCGTAACTCGGAATCAAATATTTGTGATTCGAACCAGACACCTCCTACTTCGAAGGCAGGGTCACCAACAACTAGGCTAGGTCGTTAATAAATTATAGAAATAGATGTATCAATCAATCAATCAAATCATTTATTTGCTAAAATACAGTCATGTATAAAAATGTATGTCCCAGTGTTGGACACACTAAGCTGACAGGTCCCTAAGATGGACTGTTTATTCTTGTAAATTGATGATTGCAAAATATCTTCATAACTTTTAGATATTTGAAAAAAAAATTTAACTTTATTGCACAAACAAAGAAAAATTTACAAATGGCGGACTTAATGCTAAAAGGCATTCCTTACCAATAAACAAAAATTCACCAATGTTTATTACTATTATTATTATTTTATCATTGAGTCCAAGTGAATTATAAACATTGACAGCCTGCACTCGCCCATCATTGCCGTTGGTGTAGCAGAGCCATTACTGTATTCTTCAATTTATGCTATTACCATGTCATTTAATTCTAAAATAATTAATATTTACTAGTCCGGTATACATTTTAATAATTTAGGTTCTTCTAGAATAACACTTTTACAATAAGTTTTTGGCAAAAAAATCATTTGTTGGTCAATACTCATCAAGACAATTCTAAAAACCCCAAACACAATTAGGTTGCGTTTTTTTATCACAGAGTTCCTATGGCTACCTCCTGTCTCCATCATCAGATCAGCTTGATGGTACCACAATATCGCATTGTCACCCGACTTACATATGCATGCAAACTTTCAGCTTCATCGGAAATCGGGAAGTGGGTCAAATTTAACTTGAAAGATTTGTCCCATACATATTAAGGGCCGGTACAGACGGACCGCAACTCGACTGCAACTTGTATGGGAACTGCACGTCGACGTTGCAGTTGGAGTGCAGTCGGAATGCAGTTCCCATACAAGTTGCAGTCCGTCTGTACCGGCCCTAAGTTCCCATAAATGGCATGTTAAATAAAAGCTTGTAAAAAAGATGGACATCTCACCCGGTAGTAAAGACCAGTCCATGTTTGAGGAAGATGGCGCGCGAGGCCTTGCTGCCTTCATGCGCTATGGCTTCCGCCTCCACCTCGCCCTTACGAGGATCGATGATGCTGCAACACACAATACTTTACACTTTCCACCACAAGGGGTAAGTACTGAAGTCCAGAGACTGAAGTTCTTAAGCTTCGGACTTAAAAATCCTACCGGCTGCGACAAAAGGTATCTTATTTGAGCGGTTTTTTTTGCCACTTTTTTATGTGACCTTATTTGCCATTCTTGTGTTATTTCTAGTCAGGATCGCGAGCCCTTTCCATCCTTATAGGAGAAAAAAAATGAGTGAGTGAGTTAAATGAGAAGAAGAATGAGTTTTTCGGAACTTGGTGTACGAAATATCATTTGATATTTACCAGTCGCTTTTCGGTGAAGGAAAACATCGTGAGGAAACCGGACTAATCCCAACAAGGCCTAGTTTACCCTCTGGGTTGGAAGGTCAGATGGCAGTCGCTTTCGTAAAAACTAGTGCCTACGCCAAATCTTGGGATTAGTTGTCAAGCGGACCCCAGGCTCCCATGAGCCGTGGCAAAATGCCGGGACAGCGCGAGAAAGAAGAGGAGAAAAAAAGTGTCCGAAATTTTATTATTGTTACCGCCATACAAAGTATATGGGGAAATGGTTACCGGAGGGGAAAAAATTTGGGACTTTTATTATTCCATTAGAATCGAAAGAGCTCGTAATTCTGAGTACAAAAAATACAAAATTTATGAAAAAATACAAAATGAATGAGAGTGGCAAGTTTTAAAGAAACGCTCATTTTGATATCACGTTTAAGAAATAGTATACCGTATTTTCTTGTCTCGACACGTGGTGAGCAGTTTGCTGCCGGTCCAGTTCCAACACGCCGAGTAGATCAGGTCCGGATGGCAATCCAGCGTAATTAAAACTTCGCCAGTACCCACGTTCCATATCGCGATCTGCAAAACATGCCTATAAGTCAGATACATAACTAAGTTCGGAGTGTTCGGACTAAACAAGAATTATCAGCGAAAAGTCCCAGGACTAGTCTAGTCTGCTAGAAGACTTAAGACCCCTATCGTATACTGCCGGTCAATCTACCTGCGACCCTGCCAGGACATGTGGTTTATAGGAATTCGGAGCGCGTGTTCAATGCCGTTGAGCAAATTGCGAACCTCCTTGACTTCATATTTTGAAAAGAATCAAAAACTGAATAGATAAATAAAAGTTATACATAATTATAGAATCAAACAGCCGGTAGACAAACATATGAAAGCATATTTGCCCTGAAAGAGATACCTTCACTCTTCCTTGGTCAATTATTTTGAAAACATCACAACTGCTTGTCATGTCCAACGGGGTAACGCGACATCATGATACCTTATACCTTCTACCTTCAACCGATCTACAAAGTCAACTGTGATTCGACAATATTACCTGATTGTCAGAGCCAGCAGTTAACAGAACGTTCTGCGCTGTGGGGTGCCACAGAACAAGACCCACTCGCCTCTGGTGAAACACCAAGTCTACCACTGGCTCCGTCAGCGTCCGCGATAGGCCGCCATCGGGAATTTGCCACACCTGAAAACATAATTTCATAATTAACAATTATATAAAATATTTTCATTTGGAAGTGCTGGTGGCCTAGCGGTAAGAGCGTGCGACTTGCATTCCGGAGGTCGCGGGTTCAAACCCCGGCTCGTACTAAGGTGTTTTTCGGAGATTATGTACGAAATATTATATGATATTCATCAGTCGCTTTTCGGTGAAGGAAAACGTGAGGAAACCTGACTAATCCCAACAAGGCCTAGTTTACCCTCTGGTTTGGAAGGTCAGATGGCAGTCGCTTTCGTAAAAACTAGTACCTACGCCAAATTATGGGATTAGTTGTCAAGCGGACCCCAGGCTCCCATGAGCCGTGGCAAAATGCCGGGACAACGCGAGGAAGAAGAAGATAAAATATTGTCATTTAATGATCCAGTTTTGTGCAAAATTTGACGATTCTAGGTATGTACAACGTCACCATATATCGGAGCGCTCGCGGTGCTCATAAATATCCGAACATACACCCTAACGCCTTGACAATAGAGGCGTGTTCAGATATTTGTGAGCACCTTGGCCGCTCCGATGTATGTGATGGCGACTGTACTTCCCGTTAAGAGAAATTTAACGATGAATGAAGCATCCCACCTAGCCTAAGGAGTAAAAAAAACTCAAACTACAGAACTTCTTTAGATTCAAATCTACCCCGAGTATCGAAACTGGAATAATTACTTTGACAACGCAAACTTTAGTGCCACTGACATTGTCTGTTGAGTCCAACATTGGGTCTCTGCCTATTCTATGCCCACCATTGGATCTGTTAGGTTTCGAATCCCTTTGTTTGGCATAATCATTGAAAGTCATATGTAATGATAGTCATATTATCATTAGTCATAACTCTGAAACCGTTAACTTTTCAGGAATTTCTTTAGGTTATGCTATAGATAAGTTAGGTTTGTTTTATGGCAATCCTGAAATGTTACGCGTTTCTGAGAAAAACCATATGTTGGCTAACGAAAACACGGACAAACAATATATTATGACTTAAAACTTTATGGGAAACAATAAAGACCCGTTAGGTTTACCTTTACGAAGCAATCTTCATTACGGTTCAAGACATTGTCTTTATGTGGGCACCAGGTGATGTCCAATACTGGGCTTTTATGTCCAACATTGGGTCTGTTTGGATGGTATGGCCACCACTGGGTCTGCTGGGATAGTTTACCTTGACGACGCAATCTTCAGAGCCACTAGCTATGACATTGTCGTTGTGGGGACACCAGGCGATGTCCAATACTGGGCCTTTGTGACCTCCGACCAGTGGGTGGTCTGCTGGGATACGGCCGACCTGAAACAAGTTGATTGTTGAGTTGAGACTACATTTTAAACAAGAGATATTATTATTATAAAACCAAACAAACCCGACTGGTTACATATAATTTTGAAATGGTCTTTTCACTAGCTTTCATGTGATAGACATATTGCTATGGTAAGAAATAAAATAAAAAACAACCCCCCCTTTTAGGGTTCCGTAGCCAAATGGCAAAAAACGGAACCCTTATAGATTCGTCATGTCCGTCTGTCTGTCCGATTCTGTCACAGCCACTTTTTTCCGAAACTATAAGAGCTGTACTGTTCAAACTTAGTAAGTGGATGTATTCTATGAACCGCATTAAGATTTTCACACAAAAATAGAAAAAAAACAATAAATTTTGGGGGTTCCCCATACTTAGAACTGAAACTCAAAAAATCTTTTTTCATCAAACCCATACGTGTGGGGTATCTATGGATAGGTCTTCAAAAATGATATTGAGGTTTCTAATATAATTTTTTTCTAAAATGAATAGTTTGCGCGAGAGACACTTCCAAAGTGGTAAAATGTGTCCCCCCCCCCCCCCCCCCCCGTAACTTCTAAAATAACAGAATGAAAAATCTAAAAAAAATATATGATATACATTGCCATGTAAACTTCCACCGAAAATTGGTTTGAACGAGATCTAGTAAGTAGTTTTTTTTTTAATACGTCATGAAATTAAAAAAAAAATTTTTTTTCAACATACCCATACATGTGGGGTATCTATGGATAGGTCTTCAAAAATGATATTAAGGTTTCTAATATCATTTTTTTCTAAACTGAATAGTTTGCGCGAGAGAACCCCCCAAAGTAAAAAAAAGTGTGTGTCCCCCCCTGTAACTTCTAAAATAACAGAATGAAAAATCTAAAAAAAATATATGATATACATTACGATGCAAACTTCTAACGAAAATTGGTTTGAACGAGATCTAGTGAGTAGTTTTTTTTATTACGTCATAAAATTTAAAAAAATTTTTTTTTCGTCAAACCCATACGTGTGGGGTATCTATGGATAGGTCTTCAAAAATGATATTTAGGTTCCTAATATATTTTTTTTCTAAAGTGAATAGTTTGCGCGAGAGACACTACCAAAGTGGTAAAATGTGTGTCCAAAGTGGTAAAATGTTGAACGAGATCTAGTAGTTTAAGTAGTTTTTTTTAATACGTCATAAAGGAACCCTTCATGGGCGAGTCCGACTCGCACTTGGCCGCTTTTTTTTCATTTACGGGCTTCGTAACTTTAGTAGACGTTTATGAATAAGGGGGTTAATGTTGGAGTCCCTTATACACGCGTAGGATATATATATATACTATAGCTAGTAGTCAAGCGGTAGACCGCCGCGCGCAGATAATTAGCGACTCGCTAATGAACTTTCGCTGATTAGCCGAGAAAGTTATTAAACCGGGATACTGTTTCCGAGATCTGCTGTTTTGACTGATCTGGTTTTTTGACACCCACGGAGAAGTGTTGTGTTTTATGTTATTGTTTGTGTATGTAGTTTACCCCTATGTAGCTCAAAGCGCCGTGAAATCCCAGCAAATATTTAAATGCGAGAGTTGCTGCCGGTCTGTCTGTTACCGTTTAAACCGCTGTTGAACCGAATAAGAGGGAAGTATAGCACGTGACGTGACCGCCCATACAAAAAGAGAAAACATTTTTCCACTTTGATATGGTCTTTTAGTATGTTATCGACACAATGAAAAAATTAGTTTATAGGTTATCCTTTTATTTGAAAAATTAGCAAAATATATATATATTTTATAATTAGCAAATATATATTTATTTTTTTCAAAAAGCGAAACCTCAAAATCAAAGTGAGTTATTAAGATTTAGTTAGTGGAAAACGTTTTCTGCCGAAATGGAATTTCATAGAAAAATTAGCGTAATTTCGTTTTTTTTTTATGGTAGAGGAGGCAAACGAGCAGACGGATCACCTGATGGTAAGCGATTACCGCCGCCCATGGACACCTGCAACACCAGAGGGGTTGTAAGTGCGTTGCCGGCCTTTAAGATGGGAGTACGCTCTTTTCTTGAAGGTTTGAAGGTCGTATCGGTCCGGAAATACCGCATGTTATATTTGAAAAGCTATTCTTCCCTCTTAAGAGGCTGATGGGAAGCAGTACCTAAAACGCGCATACTCTCTATTTGTATCGGAGTAAATGAGATAGCCCGTTACTGGTCGCAAGTTACTGGGACCCGACAAGGGAATAATAAGAAATCTATTGAAATAAATAAAAAATGTGGATTATTGTTGTAACGGGGCCCACTGAATACCATTTTCCGAACGATATCGGCCTGTCAGTTATTTGCGATTGTCAGTTTTTGGCAGAGTTAACTCTAGCATATTAATTTATTTAATTTAAAACGAGCAGACGAGCCTGATGGGAAGCAGTCATCGCCGCCCATGGACATAAGCAACATCGGAGGAGCCACTTATGCGTTGCCAACCTTTGAGAACCCTAAATACCTGCTTCTTGAAGAACCCCATGTCATAGCGCAAGGGAAACACCTCAGATGGTAGCTCATTTATAATATTTGCAGGAATTTCACGGCACGCAGACGAAGTCACGGGCAGAAGTATACGCGACGCAACTGTACAGCACGCATGCTGACAACGTCAAATATTGAAATATTTATAATGCAGCGCAAGTCGCAAGAATACATATAAGTTTGAGCGTACTGTGGGGCTTCGTCAATTTTTTTAATACTACATCGGTGGCAAACAAACATATGGCCCGCCTGATGGTAAGCAGTCTCCGTAGTGTATGTAAGTACGCCTGCAACCCCAGAGGAGTTACATGCGCGTTGAGCTCTGGCAACCTTACTCACCGGCAGTAACATACACACACACACACATGAACACACTCCTATCCTAAACATTAAAAAATATATGTAATAAATATATATAAATATCAAAAAAAAAGATTTTCTGTAATTTTGTAATATAATTGTACCTACAATTAATTACGGTTGTGGAAGAGCGGGACGTCTCAACACAGGTTTTGTAAGCCTAAAGAGAGGCCCCAGCAAATGCTTACTATATGTATGTAAATAGATAGATAATAAAGATATTTTTCATTTTTTTTTTTTTTCATTTTCAACACAACACTATGAGTAGGGTCTAGCGTTATTTGGCTGCAATTTGTGTTTGAATGTCCAATATTTATTTATATATTTTTATTTTAGACAATCAAAACTTTAAAGTGACCAACCACGTGTTTAAATAGCGGGAATTCTATACCCATTTATTAGGTAATATTTAAAACTGCGCTGCTGGCGGCGTATATAGGTACACGGTGAAATTTAATCGGTGATCAGGAACCCATTTTTACATGAAGAAGGTTTATCCGTCAGTGATAAGATACCATCGCCCACACTGTTAACTGTCCATCGGTGGACCTTATTACAAAAGGTATAAGGTCCACCGATAAGAGTGTTGCTGTTTGTACCTAATTAGACGACTGGTCTGGCCTAATGGTTAGTGACCCTGCGCCTACGAAGCTGATGGTCCCGGGTTCAAATCCTGGTAAGGGCATTTATTCGTGTGATGAGCATGGATATTTGTTCCTGAGTCATGGGTGTTTTGTATGTATTTAAGTATTTATAAATA
This sequence comes from Cydia pomonella, assembly GCF_033807575.1. NCBI lineage: Eukaryota > Metazoa > Arthropoda > Insecta > Lepidoptera > Tortricidae > Cydia > Cydia pomonella. The sequence goes on from NC_084722.1 coordinate 1,457,937, forward strand.
TGTATATATTATATATATCGTTGTCTAAGTACCCTCAACACAAGCCTTATTGAGCTTACTGTGGGACTTAGTCAATATGTGTAATAATGTCCTATAATATTAAAAAAAAAATTAGAGCTTTCCATTCGCTCTATGATGTGGCTGCTCGTTTGATTTTTCTGAAAACGTTAATCCCGCTTGTCATGGAAACCTCAGCGCGCGAGTCCGACTCTCAACTGACCGATTTTACATTACTAGTCCATACACCGCGTGGACACCCTTACGTTATCATATCATAAGCTACAAATAGTCGTGTTGTGAAACACCGCCCACGCGCGCCGAGAAAAGCGGGAAACTGCGCGCTGCACGGTTTCGCGTTACATTCCGATTACACTCCAGATGCAAAAAAAGAATATTTTCTCCAATATGCTGGGAAATGTTCACTTTATTGTGGCAAAAATAGTACGGGAAGTTATTACTTTATTGTTTTTAACTTTAAAAAAAAACCAGGTATTTAAGAAGAAAAACCCAAACAGCCAATAGGGTTGTTTCCATCTACAAATCTTAGGGCAGAATTGTATCCCAATAAATTATTTTGGATTATAAGAACATGTTAAACTACTTTTAGGGAACCTGTAATAACCATATTGAATTTAAAATATCTTTTGGCACACGTCACGTGACCAAACTCGAAACGTCATTGAAGATTCTGATGACGTCACAACTCTCGGATTGACACTGTTGACAGTTAGGCGATAAACAACAAATGACAAATGTCAGTTGACAGTTCGTATCTTCTACGTATGTATGTAGTTATGTGTCAAACCGTAAACTGTGACGTCACACAATTTTCAAAGAGCGTTTTGGGCGCGAAAGTATCTGTCAAAATATATTTTGTTAATTTAACATATTTAAAGCCGTTTTTTTATTAGTATAAAAGTTGAATTTTAGGGCAACTTTTAGTTAATGTAGAACGTAATACAAGCGTTTCAAAAAATTGGAAACAACCCTATTATTATAGCCGCGGGCTGCGTCTACACGACCCGGTCAGTATCATTTCAAGCTGTGTCATGTCTCGTTCTTACAAGACCGTCGTGTATGATCGTGCGAATACTGCTTAATAAAATCAAAGACTGTATAACTTTTATACTTTTTTATGGATCTCGTGCGTGCAGATACAGCTTATATTGCACAATTATATTGAATGAACGAATATTGAATGGTATTCAATGGCAGAATAAGTTGTGCCACTTGTGCCTTTAACTTTTTAAAAATAACTAAACAGGGAAATTGTTTTTGATGTGTCGGTTCTATTTGAGTGCTGAGTGATGATTATTTTACTTTATTTCCTCGCCTGTTTAGTTACTTAATTTAAGCTCAGGAATGCACCCTCGAAATTAAAACAAATCAAAAAAAAACACGGTGTATATGCCTCTGTATATGCCTCGGCAGGAACAGCGATACGTGGATTCGTCTTCTTTATCGTCCGACAAAATCGAAACTCATTCACGAATTGCTCTTTCCCGGCCTCTGCAATAATTTAAGTCTTTTTTACCAAATTTTGATTTCTAATACTAGCTTTTATCGCGGACTATACTTTTATTTGAACAGGCAACTAAAGCACAGAATAAAGAATAGACTACCTTACAGAAATGACAGTTCATACAAAACCGAAGTTTGACAGCGATTTAGGGAAGAATCATGCTGTCCCTTTCTAATGTATGGCACTATCCCTTTCGGCCACTTAGGTTTGTCAAAATGGGATTATGAGTTTCCAAAACGTTCTAAATCCCATAGAAAATCAGACTTAACGCTAACGCGTACGTCACGTCACGATATCGAATAAATTAACACAAGAGGTTCTGATTGCTTGCATCGCTTGCCGCACACCCATTTAAATAAATAACAAATAAAATCAGCTCGATGGTACCATATAATATTACATTGCACCGAATGTGATAGTGGAGGACGATAGAGGAAAATGGGGACTACGTTTAAATGGAAAAGCTTCCATACAAACGTAAACCCCATTTTTCTCTCTGGGTATTGACCATTTGTAATCATAACTACGCCCTTTCATTCAACTTTTTTACTATTGTAGATGAAGGAGTTAGGAGCAAAAACAACCAGTCGCTTTTCGGTGAAGGACAACATCGTGAGGAAACCGGACTAATCCCAACAAGGCCTAGTTTTACCCTCTGGGTTGGAAGGTCAGATGTCAGTCGCTTTCGTAAGAACTACTGCCTACGCCAAATCTTGGGATAAGTTGTCAAGCGGACCCCAGGCTCCCATGAGCCGTGGCAATATGCCAGGACAGCGCTAGGAAGAAGAGGAGTTAGAAGCATTTTAAATTTTGTATGAAATCTTATTTTATTTTATTTTTATTTATTCCTTAAATTAACACTTACAGTCAAGCTACACATGTTAAAAGGAGTGACATTATATACGTATTGATACTAACAATTTACTTACTGCTAACTATACATTGATTGAGCTGGTCGTCGTTATTGACTCTAGGTATCGGCTACTAACTGCCAAAAAACTAGCTTCAGTGCATTGGAATATATCCAGTTTGCTGTCGCTGTCCAATATATCATTCAAGAGAGACAATGCGCGGTGCAGCGGTGAGTGTTATCTGCGTTTTTACGCGCCTAATTTTCATATCTAATACAAAAATAAAAAAAAAGTTCATATAAATCAAATTATGTAAAAATATTTTCTAAAATATCAATAGGTATCCAGAGAAGAAAATCTTTCCTCTTAATAGAAAACTTTCGAGAAATTGCCTGGTAGTCCTGGTATAACAGGGTTCGATTCGAACCTAACGTCCAGTTTGAAAGCCACACGCCTGACCACTTGCCTACTTGTGAATATTTTGCGTAGTTTAAAAATATCCTTGTATTTAGTGTACCTGTGCTTATTCTGGGTTTGACCCCAAAACGCGGCTGCCAACTTTCTATACTCGCCCTTGCTAATATTACAAAGACCGAAATGACTTGGCATGTCTTAAATTCGCAGCTTCATTTCCTACACCAATCTAGGTCTCCTAAACCAATCTCGATGGAATATACACCGTGGGCTGGTAAAACCGTGGACAGTATAAATGTGTATTCTTGACCACATTTAGAGACTAAAATGTCATACAAAGTTTTATGAAATCGGTCTTGTTTTAGAGATAATGAAAATTCTTGTGAAAATTTGTTTCTGTAATAAATTTTTGAAAAACGCCTTTTTGGCTGTGACGCTGCTACAATGTAACATGGTTTAGACATATCTATAGACATTAAAATTTTAAAGGAAACTCACAATTTATTATCTATAAATAAATAAATAAAAACTTTACTCATTCGTTGAAATGTCTTTTTCGCCAAGATGTAAAAATATATTAACGTGTCATATGCAGAAAATGCAAAAAAATATTCACCTGAAAAAAAAAGTATGTTACTTTATGTTTATATTTTTAATTTGAATTGTATTTTTTTAATTAATGCATGTTAGTTATATGATGTAATGTTTTGAAAAGCTGTGTCCCGCCGAGATTCTTGCCGGTCCCATATTGGGATACCCCTCCTACAATTTAGGAGGGATTTAAATCTTCTCGCGTCAGAGGTGTAGGGTTAGAGCCGGCGTAGCTTTATTTGACGTTCATAAGCGCATTGTAATATGCCTACTTGGAATATAAACTACCTTTATCTTTGTCGGGTTTTACCATCCCACGGTGTATATAGGCGAAGCTCTTTAGTATATTACATACCTAGGACACTAAAATAAGGAATGTCAAGCAGTAAAGCTCGGCCGACAATTCCATGTGACCTGTGGATTTCTTATTTACTGGCCGAGGTGTGTATTAGTATTTTATACAATCGTGATATAATAGAGCTTTTTAGTCGAGTACCGTGTTTAGGCAACAAAGCTTGCTGAGTTGCCTTAGTAAGGTACGAAATTGAAAAGCTTGATTATATCATTATTGTATACAATACTTTTTCTACGTGTCATCTAAAATTATACTTTTTTACTATAAAACCTAAATGATTAATGAAAATTAGGAAGTATCTCAGTAGACAAAAATGCAAAAGACGTAAACGCGAGAGCGGGGAGGTCTTGCTCCAAAATATCAATTCTGGTAGTTGCTAAGGATAGAACTCAAATTTGCATGAAGTTAGTATGTATGTATAAAACAATTTTGGTAGTTGCCTTACATTTGGCTACAAATTTTAATCGATATGGGGAGCCCCTCCCGCCGCAACGCTCTTTTCTGAATATATAGGTCAAACTGAACTACTTCTAAGGACGTCCGCTAGCTGGCGCGGGTGCACGGAGCGGGCGAATACACGCGGGTGCCATGGTAAGTTAAATCCATCTCACGCGTCCGCGCCAGAGGGCCTACCGCGAACCACGTTCGACGTGTTGCCTCTCTCTCGCACTTGTAAATTCGTACGTATGTGTGACAGGGAGGCAACACATCGAACGTGGTTCGCGGTAGGCCCTCAGAGCGTTGCTTATACTATTTTTCGCTTACCCGCTCTCCCGTTGCACTATTGTACTATTGTATTTTCTAATCGTATCTAATATGGTATAGTGTAAAATTTGGTCTTCTCCCCAGACATAGGTACAGGCCAAATAGTTCGGTACACCATACTAAATATACGGTGTACCGAACTATTTGGCTACTTTGACTGCTACGAAGTATTTGACGCTGACTGTACCATCAGCTGTAAAAGTGCATGGCGACTTTATCAAGAGTTTTTTGTAAATAATGTCAATCGATCTTGATATTCCAGATGATCAAATGCCTTTATAGGACTCATGGCATTTAAGCTACACAAAGGTCAGAAATGAGAGTTTGACGCTCGCACTCGACGATTGAAACGCCTCTAACAAAATGAGAAATTAGTCTGTCCTAAATGTATGGAAGATCAAGAAAATTGCTATTTTGACCGTTTGATTGCGTTTACGTATATATGTAGATGTCATACAATTTATTTTTCAATAACATTTAAGGAATCGAATGGTATAATTTTCTTATTTATATTAGAAAGTTTTTTGAGCCTTTGAAGCCTTGTATTTTTTTATAATCTCAATACATATGTCTCTTTATTGTCTTAAATTCCACTTTTTTACAATGAATGGCCCATTTTCTATCCATTTAGCTCAATTTTGTTATAATATTGAACATGTGTCAAGTACCCAATTCAGTCATATTTAACTTATCCATGCAATTGCACAGCTCACTGTACGTGTAAGCAATAAACACTCAAACTGATCACTCGGGGAATCCATTCAGATTTATTTATTTATTTTATTTAGTCTTATACATCTCTAAAGAATTTTAGTATTTTATGGTTTTATTTTTTTATCATAGTTTTTTTTTGTGTAATTTGACATTTAGAGACAGTATACATCTCTAATAAAGTATTTATTATTTCATAGATTCGATATTTGTAATTGTTTTTTTTTTTTTAATTTATTGTTTGTAAAAATGGACATGTAAAAGTGCCCCTGTGGCCTATTTGCTGAATAAATGTTTGATATTTGATATTTGAGTCAGATTATCTCAAAAGATATACACCGTGTTTTTTTTTCGTTAATTTCAAGGGTGCATCCCTGAGCTTAAATTAAGTTACTTTCTCAAAGCCACCGGTATTCTAATAAACTCCATTTCGGAGATAATCAATAATTATTTTTTATCTTATGTGGCCCTTACGAGCGTGTACACTTGTCTTAGGGCCTGTTTACATATTGATTAGGTACTGTTTAGTACGAGTTCATACATTTGCAATTAAACGAAAGTATACTATCTCGGACGATCCATGTTCGAATTGACACTGATATGTCACAATTTTCAATTGTTTGGTTGAGTTAAATGTAATGCCCGTGTTACAACAACGCTATATGCAACATTTAATTACTTTTTATAAAAATAAAAACGGTTTTTTTTTTAAACGTATAATTACGGTCAATTTAGTTTCCTTAAACGTACTTACCGATACCCCAAAGTTAACGGAATGCAATAAAAACACGGTATAAGAAAGAAATGCTGAAATTTGACTCATTCAACACTTCAATCCATTTAATCATGCCGCCACATGCTGACGTTATTAGTATGTTATATTTTTAAGACAATGATATGCCATTGTCATTCAGCCAAGCTGCTAATCGATTGGGCATTCTGCATAAGGTGACTCATGCTCGACCATCGTAGTAGACGATTTGTTATCGACGCAAAAATATTTTGTGTACAAAAGTAGATTAAGTATACCCTTTTTGGGTTCATACAAACTTTCACCTCCTCCCATTTCACCCTTAAGTGCTGTTTTTATATATTATTTTATTATTAATAATCGATGTTGAAAATGTGAGCTTTATATTTTCAGTATCAATTCAACACCAATTAAATACAACAGTTTATGGGGAAGTTAATATGAAAAAAAAACGACAAGTTATTATTAAAACTACATATTAAAACATTAAATTCATACATTTAAAACGCCAAATTGAGTGTTTTTTTTTTTACAATTGTAATATATCACTTTAGCCATAATTTAAGTTTTATGGAAATTGTCACCGTCACCCACTACAAATTATTTTAATACCATTTTTTTTTGCCTACTTTCAAGTGATACTTTTAAGAACATGGATTTTTTATTAATTTGCAAACCATCACACTGCCATTGTAAAAATCATCTAAAATGCTATTCTAGCCTAGATAACTCTTTCCTTATCGGGTCAAAACCCGGAACCATAACTTTGTACACACTATCACTATTATCTAACGTTCCAAATGTCCTAAAGAGTCCAAATACTAGTTATCTCCTACGAGCAAACATGACATCAACAAATATTGTCTTCGTATGACCAACTGTTATTATTAGACCATGATCACGAGAATATCGTATATTTTTAGATCATAATGCACGCCAACTTAGTAATAGAACTCGATAAAATAGATCGTAAATACGCGATAAAAGTAATTGCAATGAATTTATATTGCCCTGGAACCAATGTACGAATGTATGCCCATTGCAGTGAAGACTGGCGGGACCCTGATGAACGGAGACTGGATGGACCCTGGGGAACGGAGATTGGCGGGACCCTGCGGAACGGAGGCTAACGATTTTAAGAGTCCCCAGCAAGCTAGTTTCTTAATGCAAACGCTCTCATTTTAACTTCTACTTAGCTAGCTCTGAAACTTTGTACTTACAATAAGATATGGTATATCTACTATATCTAGTTTACCTAGCTTCAGATACAAGAGTTAAAAACAAAAAGTGAATTTAAGTTTTTCATACAAACCAAAAAGAATTAAGAAGATCAATCAAGAGTGCTCACTTCATACAACGATTTTGTTACCAAAAATACTATTCGTATTTTCTTTTTACTATTTATATTCGTAAGCGTAGGAGTTGAAAATTGAGTTCCGGTTACTCTGATTATAATATCGAAAATCATTATCGACATCTATTGTCGAGTAGAAGTACTGAGAGTTCCGCTACTTGACGCTAGATGTAGACTATGAAAATAATAGTATTCTTGGTAACAAAACCGTTGTATGGAGTGAGGACTCTTGGTCTTCTTAATTCTCTTTGATAAAAACCTCGTTTTTGCTCTATTTTGTTTGTTCTATAAACTGGAGCTATATAAACGAATCACAGGACTAGATATAGAGAACGAAACTCCGTTTGTATGGGAAGGTGAGATTCGGCCGAGCTTGCTGGGGACTCTAAAGGAACTTGGTCGCCGGCTAGGGATAGGGGCTGCGATCCACGCTCCAGGTCGTAACTGGTGCAGTTGTTCGTATTTGGCTACACAGCGTGGAAACGCTGCTAGTGTGATGCTGGGGACTTTTGGGTCGGATACGATACAGAGTGGTCCTTTTTAAATTACTTTGTATTAGAATAATGAACATTAGGGAAAATGACGAAGCCTGTTGTGAATAGCTTTATTGTTTGTGTGTAATGACGATTGACGACGCCCGCTGCCTTAGAGCGGGAGCTGGAGCAGCCTTATATGTCGTATTTGCGTACAAAAATGTCTGCCAAATTTTGCGGGAGGTGAAAAACTAACACATGCAAAAGATTATTCACTATTCACACATGCAAAAAAGATCTGCAAATTTAATTAAAGTCTTCCAATTTTGACGCACACAAACATTAATATTACATGGAAATGTCTGTATACGATTTTTGTAGATTGTGCAACTTTGTTCCAATTGAATATGATTTAAATTACATAGACCTGAATAAGTCCTATAGGTAGGACCTTGGGCCTTACGAAGATAGACATATAATCAATTTCCTGTTATGTCTAAATATACAATACACATGTTAATATTTCAGTGTAAGTGATATACTCGTAATGTCAATAATGTTACAACCCAGCGGACATCAATGAACGATAAAACTGACTCATAGCACTTGCACTTTTTGCAGGCTCGACTCAACTGCAATCAAAACTCAACCGTATTGTAATATAAACACGGTTGAACTTAGACAAGTTTAAACTGATCAGCATATTACTAAGCCGGCATTTTGTTTCGGTCTGTTCGATATGAAACGAAGTAACTAATGTCAGGAACAGGGGGCCTAGGGCCTACCGCGAAAACCTAAATTCGCAAAATGCGGGGATCTTTCTCTTTTACTCCAATGATGGCGTAATTAGAGTGACAGAGAAAAATGCCTGCAATTTGTTAACTTAGATTTTCGCGGTAATAACCCAGTACCGATTTTTGTTACGCCGTGCGGTGTCATCGCTTCGTTCATAAAGGATTTTTTTTTCTTATCCAATACATTACTAAATATGTTAATATCCTTTATTATGGATTACAAAGTAAAAAAAACTAAACTAGATAATAAAAAGCTATGTCTTCCAGAGTCCAGACAGCTTTTGCTTTATGTTTTTGTATGTATAAAAACATTGTGCAGAACACAAAAGCACAAATATGGCACAGAATAGGCAGTTTTAGGATAGATCGTTTTGTTATAGGAGGCAAACGAGCAGACGGAACGCCTTATGGTAAGTGATCACCGTCACCCATGGACACCTGCAACACCAGAGAGGTTGCAAGTGCGTTGCTAGCCTTTACAGTACATATGGTGCTACTTTACCGCACTAGTGCAAAAATTAGCATATTACGTTACTGTGTCGAACATTTAAATGGCCATATTGGCACTTGTATCGTAATGTACTATTAAGAGATTTTTTTTACGGGTTGTGTCGATATTACGTACATTAGGATGGTCCAAAAAAAATTTTTTTCGTTTTTCTGTCAGGCCACCCCGTATTTTTGTGATACCTACCCACAAACTTATAATGCTAAAATTTTGTCTTCCTAGTGATAGCAGAAGTCAGTGCTCAGAATAGGCAGTTTTAGGATAGATCGTTTTGTTATAGGAGGCAAACGAGCAGACGGAACGCCTTATGGTAAGTGATCACCGTCACCCTAAACACCTGCATCACCAGAGAGGTTGCAAGTGCGTTGCTAGCCTTTACAGTACATATGGTGCTACTTTACCGCACTAGTGCGAAAATTAGCATATTACCTTACTGTGTCGAACATTTAAATGGCCATATTGGCACTTGTATCGTAATGTACTATTAAGAGATTTTTTTTACGGGTTGTGTCGATATTACGTACATTAGGATGGTCCAAAAAAAATTTTTTTCGTTTTTCTGTCAGGCCACCCCGTATTTTTGTGATACCTACCCACAAACTTATAATGCTAAAATTTTGTCTTCCTAGTGATAGCAGAAGTCAGTGCTCAGAATAGGCAGTTTTAGGATAGATCGTTTTGTTAAAGGAGGCAAACGAGCAGACGGAACGCCTTATGGTAAGTGATCACCGTCACCCATGGACACCTGCAACACCAGAGAGGTTGCAAGTGCGTTGCTAGCCTTTACAGTACATATGGTGCTACTTTACCGCACTAGTGCAAAAATTAGCATATTACGTTACTGTGTCGAACATTTAAATGGCCATATTGGCACTTGTATCGTAATGTACTATTAAGAGATTTTTTTTACGGGTTGTGTCGATATTACGTACATTAGGATGGTCCAAAAAAAATTTTTTTCGTTTTTCTGTCAGGCCACCCCGTATTTTTGTGATACCTACCCACAAACTTATAATGCTAAAATTTTGTCTTCCTAGTGATAGCAGAAGTCAGTGCTCAGAATAGGCAGTTTTAGGATAGATCGTTTTGTTATAGGAGGCAAACGAGCAGACGGAACGCCTTATGGTAAGTGATCACCGTCACCCATGGACACCTGCAACACCAGAGAGGTTGCAAGTGCGTTGCTAGCCTTTACAGTACATATGGTGCTACTTTACCGCACTAGTGCAAAAATTAGCATATTACGTTACTGTGTCGAACATTTAAATGGCCATATTGGCACTTGTATCGTAATGTACTATTAAGAGATTTTTTTTACGGGTTGTGTCGATATTACGCACATATTGCCCGAATCCGTAATCAGTACACCCTCAGTGAACTCTTTTCAAAACAGACTCCACAAACATGTTATAAATGGACAAAACACAAGCGCAGGACATTGATGTGCACGTATCAGCTCTAAGCTGCCTGTGCGTTCATAAATAATAATAAATAAGTATTTAGTCCGTCGCTTTCACCCAATAGCCCATTTCATTTTAGATTCCATCAACTCTCAAATAGTCCTTACACCCTGGCGGGTGCTGCCTCTGCGTGCGTCCCATGACACGGGCAAGGGCAACATCCGCTCGGTGTACCTCTTACATTTCATTAAATTGTCAAAAGGGCTCTACGTGTTGGCCTCGACTTCGGCGCCTCCCAAAGGTCCGGAACACAATTGTTCCTTGATGGGAAAGACAAACAATAATATTAGGTCATTACCTATGAAATTGGCGTTTTTTATGGAGGACTTTAACGAAATTCGATTTTCATACAATGAATTTTGCGGATTATTTTGTGATGGCTTTTTAAACCAAACAAATTTTTGCCAGTAATCTGAGACATTTTTAAGGCACATTTTCTATCTCATTTTTTAGGGTTCCGTAGCCAAATGGCAAAAAACGGAACCCTTATAGATTCGTCATGTCCGTCTGTCTGTCCGATTATGTCACCGCCACTTTTTTCCGAAACTATAAGAGCTATACTGTTCAAACTTGGTAAGTAGATGTATTCTATGAACCGCATTAGGATTTTTACACAAACAGAAAAAAAAACCAATAAATTTTGGGGGTTCCCCATACTTAGAAATGAAACTCAAAAAATCTTTTTTCATCAAACCCATACGTGTGGGGTATCTATGGATAGGTCTTTAAAAATGATATTGAGGTTTCTAATATAATTTTTTTCTAAACTGAATAGTTTGCGCGAGAGACACTTCCAAAGTGGTAAAATGTGTGTGTCCCCCCCCCCCCCCCCCCCGTAACTTCTATAATAACAGAATGAAAAATCTAAAAAAAATATATGATATACATTGCCATGCAAACTTCCACCGAAAATTGGTTTGAACGAGATCTAGTAAGTAGTTTTTTTTTAATACGTCATAATATTAAAAAAAAAAAATTTCATCAAACCCATACGTGTGGGGTATCTATGGATAGGTCTTCAAAAATGATATTTAGGTTTCTAATATCATTTTTTTCTAAACTGTATAGTTTGCGCGAGATACACTTCCAAAGTGAAAAAAATTGTGTCCCCCCCCCCTCTAACTTCTAAAATAACAGAATGAAAAATTTAAAAAAAATATATGATATACATTACCATGCAAACTTCCACCGAAAATTGGTTTGAACGAGATCTAGTAAGTAGTTTTTTTTAATACGTCATAATATTTAAAAAAAAAAATTTTTTTTCATCAAACCTATACGTGTGGGGTATCTATGGATAGGTCTTCAAAAATGATATGTACGTTCCTAATATCATTTTTTTCTAAACTGAATAGTTTGCGCGAGAGACACTTCCAAAGTGAAAAAAAGTGTCCCCCCCCCCCCTGTAACTTCTAAAATAACAGAATGAAAAATCTAAAAAAAATATATGATATACATTACCATGCAAACTTCCACCGAAAATTGGTTTGAACGAGATCTAGTAAGTAGTTTTTTTAATACGTCATAAATGGTACAGAACCCTTCATGGGCGAGTCCGACTCGCACTTGGCCGCTTTTTTTTAATCTGTCCCGTTAGAAAAATATAAGGCATTTAAATACTCGAGCCAGCAGCACATGAAAAGAGCTGTTTTCAGGGCGGTATTCTAAATACATAAAACAATAAAAGTAGCAAATAATTTTATGTAAAATCGTTGTTATGTAGCGCACTAATGAAATTAAAAGATACTTCGAAGTTACTATTAAAATAAATAAACTATGACATGACTAACAAAACAAAACTAAACTATGACAAGGTTCAAAGGTCGTCGTCCTCATGATGTTTCACAATGGGTATATATTTATATATATATAAATATATGTGTATGTATATTTATGTACGTATAATTTTATATAATTATGTGATATTTTTTTGTCATTTTACTCTGTATTCTGACCCTGCACCAAGGATCTTTCGGTTTGGCTCATGGTTGACTGGTAGAGAATGCCTTCTGGCATTAAGTCCGCCATTTGTACTCTTCATGTATTGTGAAATAAAGTTTAAATAAATGACTAATACTTATGAACAAAAACGCCAATTTCATAGGTAATGGCCCAATTAATATTAGTGACTTTAACTGTACAATTAGGTATGGGTTGCTAGTACGTAAACATCGTACTACGGAGGTATGAGTATGTACATAATACGAGTCAGAAATAGACCAAGGCGAGCGCTACCTTAAATATTCTGCTTTATATATCCTGTCCCGAAATACGACTTGGCGAAATATAAGGCCAGTGTCAAAAGGCCAAGGAAAGGCCTATACGAGTATTACGCTGTATTTATATTTAGTAAGAACTCCAGTCAGTTCTGAGGCTAATTATGGTTCGTGTCATCCACGCTGACGCGCAGATTTGTCAAATCTAACCTTTACTACCATGACAATATGAGTCAAGGCACGCGTCTTCGTGAATGACACGATTTATAACTATTGTATATAGAAAAAATCCTGTGCACCAATTGTAGGTATCTCTGTTTGGCCCTATGGTTGACTGGTAGAGAATGGCATTTGGCATTAAGTCCGCTATTTGTACACTGTTGTGCAATAAAGTTTAAATAAATAAAAAAATATGAATAAAACTGTTTAACCAAAAGAATTTTAAATGCCATCATTTCTTAATCCACGAGTGCTTTCTCAAGGCAAATATAGTATGAATTATCTGAGATGATTTATTCGCCTCAAATCCTCTGTAAAACAAAAGGCTTTGTTTCTCTTGTACACCGCGGTGGCTACCTAATTTCTCATTAGTGAGAAGGATCAAGCCCGTTTAAAAGGCAATTTTAGCGTTCTACACATATGGTTCAAATTTGCGTAACAGCTTTTTGTTACCTTTTGTTTAACAGCCCTGATGAGCCGAAAAAATCATCTCAGATGTGCTTATAATGTTTAAAGATCCTTTTGATTTCTTCAGTATTTCGTCCTCCTGATTTAATGATAATATAGAATAGAATATAATATTTTTTTATTCATAAACACAAACAAGACACATTACATTACATAATATAACAAAAACAAAGAAAGTATAAAGTGCCATGAAATGGCCTCATCTTAGCATGTTGCTGGTGGCTTCCAGGGCTGATCTTCCGATGAGACCATCAAGTGAGAAAAATCATGAAAGGTAACAGACAAGAAGGAGAAAGACAAAACATATATGACATTCTAATACTGTTTCCAGAAAAACAAAAAATAAATCTTATCAGTTCAGCCCTCTAATAGTTAATGATACAACTCATACAATTTATGTTGGTTCATTGATTTCTAATGGCTATCTATGATTTCCAACGTTAAACCAGCTAGAGCTAGGTACCATTACCATAGTATTCTCGCCGAAATGACATAGACATGAGTGTAATTTGACTTGGGAAATGTTAAATAAAAGCTACTTAAACACACTTTAATCTGGGATGAGATATATGTAGAATGATATATCTCATAGACACTATGAAAAGCAAAAGTGTAATGACACAAACAGTGTGTATTACGACACCCCATTGTTACCCATAATGGTTGCACAATGTTATCACTTTCCCAGTATTGTGCTTTTCTCGAATGGGAATGCTTGGCACTGTATCTAGGTTTAAATCTAGTTAATCTATGTTTTTAATATCCTACTACTACTACTGTGGTACTAAAATTACAGTACTAGTCATTTTTAACCGCCTTAAAATAAAAGAAGTTTCTTGTGCCAAATTTGTACTAAAATGTCCACTGATCAGCTGTTGGAGTCTCCGTAATTGAAATATTTCTAATTTTCGTAAACATTTCAGAAACTTCTTATATTCTGTATTGGAATCGGAATTTTCCATTTCCATAATGAAAGTTTTCTTGTTTCCTATGAAATTTTCCTGACATCTTAGAACTTTTCCAACATTTTGAAAACTTTCCGATAGCCTTGAAAAATCATTGCTCGGGCCAGTGGTGGGAGTGGGATACCCACCTTCTGATTCAATGCAATCAAGGAGATTATACGCGTGGGACTCTAGGGCTCCAATAGAACAACAAAAAGTATGTTGCTAATGAATAATGCCTTTGACACTAAGAACTTGCTTCAGTTTCTTACTATGAATGTGAGTTAGTATGTGAATGCATTTCATGATCGTTTGAACTTTTTGAAATTTAATTTAATAGGGAATAATATTTAAAATATTTAATAGGGGAAAATGAGGGAATAACCCCATTTTATATAATTAAATTATAACTTCCAGTAAATTTTAATGTCCTTCCTGTTGTAAGGAATAATGTAAATAAAAAATGTATAAAATATTTTTGCTATAAAAATGTATAAGCTAATAATTATAAAGCACAATCTAAACTGACCAAACAGCAATAAAAGTTAATATTTACGTTAAAACAACTTGCTCTAGTATTTCAAATTGAATATTGAATGCTACATGTCATGTAATTAAAAAGTAGCTTTGTAGAGAGCCATTAGCTGTCCAACACAAACCTCCCATTATGAAGAAGAAAAACTTGAGCTTCTTTAACCCTCAAAGCAAAAAGAGGGGGTGTTATATGTATGTTAGGCACCAATGTGTGTCGTCGTAGATCTCCAACAGATGGGCTGATATCAATGCAGTTTTTTTTTACGTGAAAGAGAATTTTCATGCAGTGGTTCTTAGACATGTTTCATAGAAAACGATCCAGCAGTTTGAAGATTATTAGCTCTTTTCAAAAAATTATATACATATATATACTCATAGTATAGGGCAGGGATCACCAATAAATTTCTTCAGGGGTCTGGTTTTTTAAATAAAATGACCATAGCGGTGCATTTCTAATTGAGTTTATTCACTTTCTCTTGCTCTTTACTTTGCTCCTCCATTCTTGAATTGACGGCAGCAAAGACAAAGCGCTGGATACATTTTATTAAATTACATACTCATTATTTTATTTTGTCTAATATCTCATGGATATTAACATTTACCATTGTGTTTATCAAACCAAGCTTGACCTTATAATAGAACCTTTATATATCAAAATTGTTTTGATAGCTCTTAAGATATGTATAGTTCTTATCATTATAGAATGCTCAGTGTGGCATTCACCTTCACTGATTACATATTAATGAGCCAAATAAACAGTAGTCACCGTTACAAGATAACAACTTAACTTGTCAGACCAAAGTATACCTTATATTGTTCAACAGTGGTATCTACGATGATAGCAGTGTGACCAAATATTAAGGTTGAAATTTGATTGACAAGTATGGCTGTTGCCGTTCTGCTAGCAAAGACATTAACCATGTAAGTTGACTTACAGTTTTTTTAAAGCAACCTTCAAAAATTGTTATGCATTTTGGATAAAAGAATAAGATAAAATAAGTGGACATGAATTGGTAATTTGTCATAATTATAAAGAATAATAATAACTATTTGTAAAACTTTAGCATACTTGTACTAATATAACAGAATATATTCAGAAAAGTGTTTAGGTGTTATATTTGTTTATAAATCATTAACCAGCAGTGACTACATTATTTAATTTTGGACTGCGAAGTAATTTATTTAATCACATTTATATCCTAATGAATGTAAATAGCGTCTTTACACAGTGTACTGCCCACAACATTAGATTTATTGCTAGATGCTTCACAGATTAATATGTTATTTTTAGATTTAAAAAAACAGTGAGTGATAAATGAAAGAGTGGACTCACCTTGTTGTGGGGTAGCACGATGAAGGCACCGCCTCCCGCGGACTCCACGATGATGGCCAGAAACTTGGGGTTGACGGCGCAGAACGTAGAGTCCCATGAACTCTTCGACACCCTAATATTATCGTAACACTGCTCCCGCTTGAGGGCTTGCCCGTACACATGGCGAAATTTAGAACTACGCACCACTCTAAACGACATCTGGAAAAGAAACACAGTCCGACTACAGCCAACGAATTTGTTTAAGTAATTTCATCTGTAACATAACCTATACGTATGACCTATATTTTGACACTGCTAACTTGTTAACATATCCAACTCACTTTTATTTGTATATATCTATTATAGTATTTACACTAAAAAATGCAATGAAATCATTTGAATTTAACTCAATATTTAACCGAAAATAAAATTGAGAGCTACTAAGGATCGAAGGGAGGACGGTTGGGAGAACGAGCGAACTCCATATTTGGTAATGCCTACTGCCACAACATTTACTAACTTTATATTTGCTTTTCTAATATGTTTACAATCTTGAAGGAGGGTTTTTATTGTTGAGTGACTAGTTTGATATGTACTAATTTAATTTATTTAATATTATCGACCATATTAGAATAGAAAATCAAGTTTCCTTTTGGGTAAACTTTTCTTTATTTATGAACGCGCCTACTAAATGTCAAATTCAACAATTTAGTGGGTGCTGCGTTCTAAACTAGACATTCAAGATTTGAACGAATTAAAAATCGAGTCAACTCGATATATAATTTAAGAGATTGTGTTGTAACAATAGGGTTGTTTCCAATTTTTTGAAACGCTTGTATTACGTTCTATATTAACTAAAAGTTGCCCTAAAATTCAACTTTTATACTAAAAACGGCTTTAAATATGTTAAATTAACAAAATATATTGTAACAGATGCTTTCGCGCCCAAAACGCTCTTTGAAAATTGTGTGACGTCACAGTTTACGGTTTGACACATAACTACATACACACGTAGAAGATACGAACACGTAGCGTCGCGCCTTATAGATGCCACAGGTGACCAGAGGGCTGGCCAGTATTTTGCTCAAAGGATAAGCATTGCCATCCAACGTGGCAATGCGGCCAGCCTTCTGGGCACACTGCCCATCGGCAGCGACTTGGGAGACGTTTTTTATTTACTTTCAGTTTATTTGTAGCCTTTTTTATTAGGGTTCCGTAGCCAAATGGCATAAAACGGAACCCTTATAGTTTCGCCATGTCCGTCTGTCTGTCTGTCTGTCTGTCTGTCTGTCTGTCTGTCTGTCTGTCTGTCTGTCTGTCCGAGGCTTTGCTCCGTGGTCGTTAGTGCTAGAAAGCTGAAATTTGGCATGGATATATAAATCAATAAAGCCGACAAAGTCGTACAATAAAATCTAAAAATTTAATTTTTTTTAGGGTACCTCCCCTACACGTAAAGTGGGGGTGAAAATTTTTTTTCGCTTCAACCCTAGAGTGTGGGGTATCGTTGGAAAGGTCTTTCAAAACTAATAGGGGTTTTCAAGAAACATTTTTTGATAAAGTGAATATATTCGGAGATAATCGCTCCGAAAGAAAAAAAATATGTGTCCCCCCCCCTCTAACTTTTGAACCATAGGTCCAAAAAATATGAAAAAAATCGTGGAAGTAGAGCTTAAGAAAGACATTAAATGAAAACTATAGCGGACATGATCAGTTTAGCTGTTTTTGAGTTATAGCAAAAAGTTTTCCCTTCATAGTAAAGACTTACTTTAATTAGGTACTGATTATGCAAATTTGCCTATTTGTTTAACTCGGGTGAAAGGTACCGTTTCATCCCTTGGTTAACAATTTACTATACTTTAAGCTCCAGTTTAGCCTATTGTGACGGAAGAGTAACTACGGAACCCTACACTGAGCGTGGCCCAACATGCTCTTGGCCGGTTTTATTATTAAGTTTATTTATAGTTTATTGTTATGAATTATGTAATATCTGTGAAATAAATCAACCGAGTTTGTAGTAAAAAAAAAAAGATACGAACTGTCAACTGACATTTGTCATTTGTTGTTTATCGCGTAACTGTCAACAGTGTCAATCCGAGAGTTGTGACGTCATCACAATCTTCAATGACGTTTCGAGTTTGGTCACGTGACGTGGGCCAAAAGATGTTTTAAATTCAATATTTACATAAATATGGTCATTACAGGTCCCCTAAAGTTCCTCAGGTTCCTTTGAGTGGTTATTATAATAGAAACCCACGTGCAAGATTGCAATTATTTATTGGATAACTAATCACAAAGAACGATCTTGGTAAAATAATAACAAAAGAATTTATTGGGATACAATTCTGCCCTAAGATTTGTAGATGGAAACAACCCTATTTGCAATATGAGTTTACTACCATAAAAGTTTGTATAAACATTTGAAATGGAATACAAGATTAAATGAGACTTACTTTAGGCACAATTTTCTTAGGTGCACTTTTTCGAACTAGATTTTTTTCAGCCTCAGGTGTTTGCGCGTGAAAACTTCGACATCGTTCTCTCCCTAATCTCCTTGCAACAGCCGCATGTGAGATATTTGGGCTAGTAAAGCTATTGTGCCTTCGCACTTCCTGAAAAATAGTTAAATAAATAAAGAAATAATAAACTTATTTTTAAATTTTAAACATTAATGAATTAATAGTTTTAAAAACACTATAAAAACACGCTATTATAAATGTGAAACCTGATCATGTTCAAAGTCCATTACGTGACCTTTCTCACAAGTGCAAACACGACTATGATGCGATATTCCATCATGGAATGCCAGTGCCTATCTTCCGGCTTCATCATCAGACCTTGAAACCTAATCGTGGTCAAAGTTAATTTCAAGACTTTTCTAACAAATCTAAACACAGCTATGATACGATGTTCCATCATAAAGTTCCAGTTCATATCTTCCGGCTCCATCATCAGATCAGTTCAACAGTACCATATTATTGTATTGTCATCAGAACTACATACAGCTGCCAATTTTCATGGTGCTACGATACTTGGAAAATGGTTAAATTAGTTACCTTAGATTCCATTACATAGTTACATACATGTTGACCTAATAAAAATGTGTTTAAAAAAGCATCTTATGAATTGTTATTGTTCATTAATTTTAAAGTTAGTAAAACTTTTAAATAAGTACAAAATATTGTTAAAAAATTATAACGTTACATTGTTAACAAGCAGTTGGGAATAAAAAGTAATTATTGTCGGTGCTTTAAAGGTGAAATTTTACACTTTAGGTTCTCGTTCGTTCAAGAACAATCCAATACTCACCCCATCTACTTCCATGTCCATGTTCATGTTAAAAATAGCTTTAACTTCTCTCACAGTTAATTATATAAAGAAAAAGTAAGTAAAAAGAATGATATAATGCAGAAAATCTTCTATGATCAATCACAGTTACATAGGAATCATAATAAAATGCAACTGTGGGTAGATAGCAAAAATTGCCTTAAGTCATTTAAACTGTTCAAAACAAACAGTAAAGTAAGTTCAAAACAAGTGTTTTTTTTACTTTCCTTATAAAACACATTATGTAATAGAACTTATAGGTCCGACAAAAAATCTAGTTTTACACTTATATTTAGCAATCGAATCTAATTATAATCAGGAATCGATTGAATGCTATTACTACTTTAACTCATGAACGCATCCTTTATCAATATGAAAATTTGTCAGATTTGACAGCAGCCAGCGACGAAAAACGCACATTCGGTGAAAATTTTGAGAAAACATTTTATTAATTTAAACGATTAATTTTAGTGAATTTCTGTGGTTGTGTAAAATGTTATAACTAGATATTAACCGGATTTGGCATTGATTGAGCTTACGGGATATGGAGAATACAGTTTCTAAGGTAATTTTGTTATTCTCTTGTTTTTACTTTAAGTAGGTATACCTATGCCTCCTTAAGTATTTCATGTTTTGGATGATAAATTAAATATTTCAATAATAGTATACTGTGAACGTTGGATCAATTATCAATGGAACTTGTAAGTGATGTTTATTTACAGGCATTCATAATATCATACATTATTTAACATCTTTATATTTTAATTCGTATTTATATTTCACTTTTAAACCAATTTATTTAAATTTGTGCTGCTTAATATACTTATCTAATAACGCATATTTATATAGTATGTGAAAAAATCATTAATTTAAAGAGTATACCTAACTGTCTACTCAAAGTAAAAAAACCTTCATGAATATTAGTATTGGTTATTATTTTCAAGGTTGATAATGATTTGACCATGATATGCTTAATGATTGTATTTGTGGCTGAATGCGCACAAGCATTTTAATTCCATGGTTGCCATTAAAAAGCATTTATTATTTTATTCATTTCAAACAGAAACCACCAATAGCATATAAGTTTGGAATATTGGGATTCCTTCTCTTTAGTCAGAGTGGCTAAAACGAGCATGCTACATGTAATGTTAAAAAGGTATGAGTTGGAACCTGCAGGCTTGTTGTCACAACACATTGCTGCATCATGTCGCAGTGTTAAAACTTTGACCCCAACTGCAGAATAGTATGAAAAATATTATCAAATACAATGACCTGACCACCGGCAGCTTGGGCCCCGCCCCGCTGCCGGCGGCAGCCTAGGTTAGGGATTTTTATAATGTGTTTATATGTTTTTGTATTATTTTGTAAGTGTTTTTATATTTTACTTTTATAGTAGCGCCATATGCAGTTGGTTCAGAGTGAGAGAGGCACTACTGATCTACGGTCAGGTGACACATTGCTCGGTACAGCTTCGCTGGCTTAGTGCCTCTGACTTTGAATGGTAATGCACAGAAATAATAATAATAAATACAGCAGACAGCAGTAAAGAAGTTGATGATGAATACTGAAAAGACCAAGATAATGACAAACAGTCTAACAGATGATATATATATATCTTCTTCTTCTTCTTCTTCTTCTTTAGCCCTTCTCTACCCTTTGGGTGTAGGCCTCCTTCATTTTATGCCACTCGTCACGGTTCTGTGCGACCTGGAGCCACTTGTTCCCCGCAGTCCTTTTGATGTCGTCGTCCCAACGCATCTGGGGTCTACTTTGAGGACGTTCCTCCCCCCATGGTCGCCACTCCAGTAGACGTTTGCTCCACGAATCGGTTTTTCGTGCTATATGACCTGCCCATTCCCACTTCAGTCTGGCTACGCGTTTTACAACATCGGTGACCTTGCTCTTCTGTCTCAGCCACTCATTCGTTTTACGGTCTCTCAATGTGATCCCAACCAGTTTTCTCTCTAGCGCCCGTTGGACAACGCTTAACTTATGTAGTATGTTCTTGGTGAAGACCCAGGTTTCGGCTCCATAAGTGAGAACTGGCAGGATACATTGGTCAAATATGCGGGCTTTTTGTTCGGCTTGATCTCATTGGTTTGGTTCCTCTTCCCGGTCACTATCTCCTGTCCCAAATATACGTATTTATCGACAGTTTCGATGGCGGTATTGTCAACTGTGATATTCGCCTTGACTTCCGTATTGGTCATAACTTTTGTCTTGTCTAGATTCATTTCCAGGCCACACCGTATGGAAGCATCACTGACTTCTTGGATCATGCATTGAAGTTCAGCAGGGTCATTTGCCAATAAAACAATGTCGTCAGCAAACCGCAAGTTATTTAAGCGACAACCCAATATATTTAATCCACGATTTTCCCAGTTGAGGCTTTTTAAGATATCCTCTAGCACCAGAGTCAACAATTTTGGCGAGAGCGTGTCTCCTTGTCGTACGCCTTTCTCAATCCTAACTGGCTCAGTCAGTGGGGGTAGGTTGACTTTTAAGGTGGCTCTCTTGTATATATTTTCAATTAGAGCAATATATCGGTAATCTATACGAGCATTTTGTAAAGATTCTAAGACCGACCATGTTTCAACACTGTCAAATGCTTTTTTGTAGTCTATAAATGCTAACCACAATGGCATTTGATATTCAGTCGTCTTTTCTATAATGATTCTCATCGACAGTATATGATCCAATGTGCTGTGACCACTTTTAAATCTGGCTTGCTCCACTGGTTGGTATGAGTCAAGTTTTTTGGTGATATATATATATATATATACACCCGCGCTCGTCAGTTATAAGATTGTACATCCCACGGAAGTGTGGAGGTCGAGGCTTCCTAAACGTTTGTTGTATGGGAGCCCCACTTAAATATTTATTTTATTCTGTTCTTAGTATTTGTTGTTGCAGACTGGTGACAGACAGACAGACAGACGGACATTGGAGTCTTAGTAATAGGGTCCCGTTTTTACCCTCTGGGTACTGAACCCAAAAAACTGAGTCAACAAGAAAAAACATACAATTATGGAATCCTCTCACAAAATTTCACGAGAATAAGTTGAGGAATCCGACCTCTAGAGGAGAACAATTGAGCAGAAATACGAAAGTAGCCAACGTGCAAATACCCGGCCCGGGGAACCTTGATCCTTATGACAGTTCATTTTTGTATGGAGTAACTGTCAATGTCAAATGTTTTTGGACTTTTTTTGGTACTTAAACACTTTTTTTATTTAATAAATAATTAGGTCAGGGGTTCCCAATCTTTTTCAACATGCGGCGCAGTTACAAGTTTAGTATTTTACTACGGCGCCCTTGTAAATTTAAAATCACGGTCGAAAAAGAGTGACACGACGCTATATTATTTACCGATGCGAGCGCTCAAATAGGTACCCGCGAATATTTGTGGTTTCGGATAATGATAGAACTCACGGCGCCCCTCTTTACTTTCTACGGCGCACCAGGGCGCCGCGGCGCACACTTTGGGAACCCCTGAATTAGGTAAATAAAAATACGGTAAAAACCTACTTTCTACAATTATTCTTTAAATTATGTCTATCCAAAGCGAATTCGTTGAACTGTCATAGGCAGCATCATTCGCCGCGTCAAGTATACGCTCCGTAATAGGGAAGAGTGATAGAGAGACAGAGTGTTTCGTTGTCGTAGCGATAGCGATCGGCACCTTGGCTACGCTGGCTGAACAGACACGTTTCGCTTGGCTCGCGCTACGCGCTCGCTCGTTCAATTACACCCTCTATCAATCTACTCAAGTAGTTACTCGGTGGTTCCAGCTCGGTAACTTTTAGCTTCGTTACCGATTAGCTAAGCCTAATTCAAGTATGAAGGTCAATACTCGATACATTTATTGCACATAATGGTTCATCATCATCATCGTCTCCTATAGCCGTTTTCGGCCACAGCAACTGCTTTCTACCGCTGAGAGTGTCGCTGGTGCGCTCTCAGGTGACTGACGTAGGCAATCTTAGCAGCGAATGTGCGGCCACATTCGCTGCAGGTCAGCACCCCTCCGACGTAATTATATGTTATGGCCATAGGTGGTCTGGCCTTTAGCTCGTCACGCTTATCGTCAGAAAAATTAAGGAGAAAGGCACTTATATAATTATAATACAATGATAAAATAAAATACATCTAGGTTTCACTTAATACATCAGTTAATCTCTTCTCAATATACATTTAAAGAATGATAACATTTCGTAATCAGTAATTGTTTCAGCTTTTTTTTATGAAGGATAGGCAGGCGTTTGACCACGATCTCACCTGATGGCAAGTGATCATGCGGTCTACCGTGGAGCACGCTTACCTATGAGATAGCTATTTACTCTAGCCTTGAAGAGACCCAGATTGTACTCTTGCGGAAACACAGACTCGGGCAGGGCATTCCACTCCTTGGCAGTTCGCATAAGGAATGTTGAAGCAAAACGCTTCGTGCGTATTTGTGGAATACCTACTTTGAAGCGATGCCGGAGTGTCGATTGTCTGGTAGTCCGATGGTGAAATGGGTGCGGATAAATGCGGTTTCAGTTGTTTCTGCTTTTAAATCTTCCGACAATATCTTACATATTTATAATATTTTTATTGACATTATAAAAGGCCCAGTTGAAAGTATCTTAAGTCGCGACTGTCGCGAGGCTGGTAGTAGAAGAAGTTTGTTTATTTCACACAATTTCAAATAATTTTTTGCGGTGGGAGGGCGGGAACATTAATTGCATGTAAAAATACGCAAGTAAGTATAACGGGTTAGCACTGATTGACTAACACGTTATTTTCTCGCGGATTAGCAAAGTAATAGTTCTTGTTTTAATTCACACAATTTCACACAATTCATTTATTTATCAAGTAACATGACTCATACAATTTGTTAGTATACAATACAATATTAATTCTTATATCTAATGTTAGTATATAATTAATAAATTAAACATAATAAGGGCTGCAAGACACATGCATCTCACAGCAACGCCTCAAGTATGGACAGTCGAACCTGTCCGCATTTATGTAGCGCATTGTACGATTTTTCTGTAAGGCCTACCCAGGCAAGACAGGAGGGGAGGCAGCAAGGCGGCAGTGTATATGTTGCGTGCGGAGAAAGGGGCGGCTTTCGCCCGGAGGACTGGAGGCAGGCTGCCCTGGTCATAAGGCCGGGGATAGTGAGGTGGGCTCTTGGCTCCTTTAAACCTTACAAAGACGTGCGGCCTGGACGGAGTAAGCCCTGTGCTATTGCAACGAGGAGCTGAAGTCCTAATCCCGCTTCTGGTTAGAATCTCCAGAGCTAGTTATGCCTGGGGATACCTACCAGAGCAGTGGAACAAGGTTAAGGTATTTTTTATACCGAAGGCTGGGAGGAAGGATTACGCTCTGGCCAAGGCCTTCAGACCCATCAGCCTCTCGCTCTCCTACCTAAACCTCGGAATCAGCTCAAAATATCTAAAAATTAAAAATATTAACTTGGTTGAGTCATTATTTTATTTATTTTTATGTTGAGTTATTTTTTTAAGTATTTATAAATATTTATATATTATATATATCGTTGTCTAAGTACCCTCAACACAAGCTTTATTAAGCTTACTGTGGGACTTAGTCAATTTGTGTAATAATGTCCCATAATATTTATTATTTATTTATTTTATTATTTATTATTTCACAGCGAACTAACAATGGTCTTACGCGCCATACCTTACTGGCGCTTAAATCCTTTAGGCCAATTTCCGCCATTTTAAACTTTTTCCAAAAAAACGACAGAAAAAATCTACCTAACTACTGAACCTGCTCACAAAATTTCACGAGAATCGGTTAGAAATTCGACCCGCAGAGAAGAACATGGACCGATGGACAGTTAACATAAATCATTTTTACCCAAGCTGACCTTTTCGTTGACGCTCGGTCAATTATTTGCAGGGCCGGGGAGGCGGGCTGGCGGCGGTCCTCGGCGTGGCCAACGTCGGGTCCCTTCTCGCCGCTCTCAACCTGGTTACCGACCTGCACCCTTCGGATAAGTGAGTGACTTAAGAGGAAACATTAGTGGACATTTTTCCATACAAACATTCTCGACATTTTCCTCTCTGGATTTTGGCCCTAGATGGTTATTTTTACATGAGTTAAATATTACCAGTACCCGTGTCTTTACGTTTTTTTTTTATATTCTTGTATTATAAGAACTAGGTTACTTCAAACAACGCTAAACACGGCCAAATAAATGCGCCGTAAACAGACGCCTAGCACAAAAAATCGGCAACAATAAACGCAAAAATCAAAACGATCAGACACAGATAATTTCTTTTTTGTTATTGCGTTCCCAAAATTTCGTTTCGATTGGTAAGTTTTCGAGGAGAAAAATGTCGAAAACGAAACGATTTTGCGGCTGCATAGCACGGTCACATTTTTATCACTTGTCACTGTGTCTCTCACTTTCGCACTAACATACTTGTTAGAACGTGACAGGCATAGTGACATAAAAAAAAAAATGAGACCGTGCTACAGCCGCAGTTGTCCTTATCGCACTAATTTTATACGAGAGAATTTTATATCGTTTATGAGCTTCCTCCGTCAGGGACCCATTTCTCGAACGATATTAGTCTAATATTATTAGTGTGTTGCCATGGTAACCCATACGACATGATAGTTCGTGGACTAATAATATTAGTCTAATGCTGTTCGAGAAATGGGACCCAGGGCGACAGAGATATTCCCCTAAAAAAATCTGAGAAGGGGCGCAGTTGGCCTCATGGTATTCTGTAATACCAGTCAACCATATATGCCAGGGGTTCCCAATCTTTTTCAACATGCGGCGCAGTTACAAGTTTAGTATTTTGCAACGGCGCCCTTGTAAATTTAAAATCACGGTCGAAAAAGATTGACACGACGCTATATTATTTACCGATGCGAGCGCTCAAGTAGGTACCCGCGAATATTTGTGGTTTCGGATAATGATAGAACTCACGGCGCCCCTCTTTACTTTCTACGGCGCACCAGGGCGCCGCGGCGCACACTTTGGGAACCCCTGATATATGCTATTGTAACTCGTTTTTTTTTTAATATTCATTTAACCAACTTTTTTAAAGCCGCCATTTTGCACACCTATTTTGCCTCATTAGACAGATGATTAGTTGAATTGGTTAGCAAACATTCACATACCTAATACCTACTGAATAGAAATCATTGCCCGGACCAATGAACAATTATCGCGCTGCGAGGCCGCTAGAGCGGGTTGGAGATTGGAGACTTGGTAATTTCATAAACTGTGAAAATATATCGTAAATGTAGTAGTAAATCCAACAATAATTTTAGAAAAATTGTAACGCTTTTTACAAGCTTTTTACAAGTTGGTTAGTTAGTGTGGGCCTAATCTTGGAAGCTAAATTTGACCCACTTTCCGATTTCCGATTGAGCTGAAAATTTGCATACATATACGTCAGTCGGGTGACAATGCAATATTATGGTACCATTGAGCTGATCTGATGATGGAGACAGGAGGTGGCCTGTGATGAAAGTGATGTAACAAGGCAACGTAATTGTGTTTTAGGTTTGTAGAATTGTCTCGATGAGTATTAGTTGCCTGTTATCGTTGATAAGTACAGTCAGCGACAAAAGCTTGTGCAGTCTGACGTCTGAAAATATCGATACGGACAAAGTGCCAAAAATATGTATACACTACCCTAATATATGGGCCATAAGCTCGTGTGCATTGAATTTTTTGCCAAATACCTATTTAGAACACAATACGGTTGCCAAATTTTTAATAAGCAAACAGTGATACTGATACTTAGGATAACTCCAGCCAGCAGATCCTGCAGCAAGGACTAGGGAGGGGAGACTACAAGAAGGAGGCGATGTTGATGCTAAATAGCACTGTAAGCTCGCATGACTCTGTTGATTCAACCTAAACGGCAGCGAGTCGGTGGATTATGTCAGCGTCACATCACACCGGCTAAGACTCAAACGCGAAATCAAACAAAGTATACGCTCGCACACCGGCAACAACTCCTAGGGACTCGCAGCCTGCCTGAGACACCGGAGCACCCAGTAGATAGGACGGGAGTGTAGGATTCGCAGTCAGGACAGTAGGAGAGACGGGAAAGTTTTAGCTGACCCGAATACAAGGCATCGTTAAGTCAGCGTGGGGTAGATAGGTACTATACTTGGTGTGTAATAAATGCTTGGTAATAGGAATGTGTGGGTATGTGACTGCTTTTTTTTTGCCCCCCTGCTTCTTCCCACTTGAGCCAGGATAATCGCACAGGAGTGTTAGTTGCACTTTGCCGACCCTCTAAAAATCTGTACCCTTTTTTGTACGTAGTTTCCTTAACGCTCAAGGGGGAGTCCATTCCACCGCATCGCATAATATGATGATTAAATTTAACCTATAGAATGCAAAAATTAACTGCCTATCCGAAGACCATATGTCTTTTGCAATAAAATTGAGAATTGTCTGTCCATTAACACTGTAGATGATACTTTCCACTCAATAATAAGAGGCTCGTCCACAAGTGTTAGATAACGACTTATTTCTGGAGACAAAACGTCATTGAATGACATAATCTCAATATAAAATTTATCTGTTTTTATCAACATTGCCATTCGATTTTAAACTTTTTTTATAAGCGCAAAAGATTCTTGTTTTAGTTGTGCATAATGGTTTAAGAATTTCAGTTCTAAAACAATAAGTCTTTAAATATAACAAATGCTATATATCTTAAGCGCCTCCTTTATCTTAATGTTCAGTTCTGAAAGAGCGTAAATATACAGAAACTTTAATAGAACATAAATCGTTTCTCAAATAAAGCAATTACGTGTGTAAACGCTTCAGTTCAACGAGGCAGAGATAAAGTTTGTTTACATTTCACCTCTTAAATTTTACTTTGATCTAGGTATATGTAGATGGATAAGACGCGTTTCATTTTCTGAGGAACGGAATCCGTGCTACCTAGCTACACACACACAATACTACATTTAATGTACAATTGCTAGTTTAAGCGACCAACTGAAAACGAATGGAAAAGAAATTTCACCTTTACTTCTGAGGTCATAAAATTTTACGGCGGCGGCCGAAGGCTGTAGACATGTTGGAGATTTACGTTGTGTGGTTTTATTACCTACCGTTATTAGCACGCGGCTATTTACTTGAGAATAACATTAAAAGATTACAAGCCAATGAACTAGAATAATTATAGAAATCTGTTTAGAGTTCATTAATTATCCTTCGCGAGCGACTCGACTGTAAAAAAAAAAAATTCGAACTATCAGTATCCATAGTTCTGTTAGTAAATATATCTTACAAGCCTAAAGGTTAATAATAAATACATAAAACTACTTACTTGTCCCTCCCTATAGTCATATCATCCCAATATTTTATTAGCGGGCAGTGAAGACGTTCGGCCATACACCTCAGCATGCTGTTGCCACTGCCGCGCACTCGTCTCAGCAGTGAGGCTATTCTTTTTCGCCTAATCGCAAAAAAATCGTCCGCCCTCGCTTCGGCAAACATGCCAGATGCACAGCAGTGCTTCGGCAGCCTCGACACCATCCTGAGAATCCTCAGGATACAATCAATACAATCGTATTGTAGGCTCTTTGTGAAAATTTCACCCACAGGCACGTGTAAAATGTTTGACAATAAGCTTTAAAAAGCGTCAGTTTCACCTGTTTGTTAAACCGTGCAAACCGGCGGGCAACTGTTCTGCGCGCAGATTGACAACGTCAAATATTGTAATGCCGCGTAAGATATTTGAGGGAAAGCCACATAATTTTAATTCATTAAACACATAAAATCCTTACATACTAACTAAAATCTAACCGACAATACCTAAAAAAAAACCTTACAAAAGAATAATTATCTAACCCTATTACAGCCCGTTGCATTGTTCCCAAGACACTGGCCGCATTCCCTCTTTGCAGGGCTAAGTATCTTTAGGGCGGCGACGGGGGTTGTAGACCTCTCGCTACACAGCATAATAGCGGCGATGCTGGGTAGCGAGAGGAATTGGGAAGCGGTGGCCTCCTTCTGCGAAGAAGTCATGTCGCAGAAGGAGAAGGCGGAGAGGGAGCGAGAAACGTCTGCTGACGCGATTCCTCTCCGTCGCAGGCGGCAGGGCCAAAGGCAGAGAGCGCATGCTCGCCTCGAGCCTTAGGGCCAGCGGGCACTGGACCCGCATTGCATAGACGTCGTCGGGGGGCGGGGGATCACGCGTTTCTGATCCCCCCTCCATTGTGAGGGTGCCCTGGCGTTAAGCCGGGGCTGCCGGAGGGCGCCGTGGTGAATGTCATCATCGATCCCAGTGCGCCCTCATTAACGGCAAAGAGGGTGAAACGCCGGAGTGGTTTTAGTGGGTAGGGCTAAATTCTCCCCCCCTCTTCCCAGGAGAGGGGAAAGGAGTGGCGAGTCCCACACACCGTGCGTAAATGCATTCCCACTCCGTCAAAAAAAAAACTGGGCAAAATCCGCCCCTGCCCGGAGGTCGCCAGACACACCAGTAACTTTCTGTGAAATTTCTTTCACTAGTTTTTTGGTGTCTGACGACCAATGCCCAAATGTCTCAACCGCCAGTACCATAAAACCCATAAATACATAATTGTTTTTATTTTGGTCAGTTAAAACTTATACATAACCAATCACATTTTTTAAAAGCGGGTAAATGTGTATGTGTTAGGTATATTCAAAGCTGCGTGCGGGCTATATTTATGGAGTAGGGGTAACTGTCAATACGTATTAGATAAGTGTCGGTCATGTCTTCCGTTTTACGAAGTGTACTAAGAGGTTCGTCTATATCTATTCCGTCGTTTATGGCGAAGGCCGAAGGTCGTAGATCATAGACGACATGTTGAAGATTTATGTTCTGTGGTTTAATTACCTATTGCCATTGTTAGCACGCGGCTAGGAGTAACTTGAGAATATTCATAGATTCCTAGCATCCTATCCTACAATTACTACATACCTATTATAAATTAGAAATAAAAATGATTGTGAGAATTGATGTATGTTGTTACACTCACAAGTAAAAACGCCTGAACAGATTTGGATTTTGACATAAAATTTTGATATAATATTATGTGCATACATCGTTATCGCGGGAGCAACAACGATTAGACAGTACTTAAAGATAATGACACATAAAAAAAAACAGAAGTGACACTCCTATCGAGAAACGTTTATGCATATACCTATGAGTTCAAAATGTAACAGTAGAAAATTGAGAAAATTTGGGCGTTGGTGGCCTAGCGGTAAGAGCGTGCGACTTGCAATCCGGAGGTCGCAGGTTCAAACCCTGGCTCGTACCAATGAGTTTTTCGAAACTTAGGTACGATATATCATTTCATAATAATGTCCTATATTGCACCAAGGTGATATATTATTGGCCGGTAATGTACTTAGAATATTAGACGATGTCAGGGTTTCTGCCGTTTTACTCCGTGACAACTAGATTTGACGTTAAATTTACGTTTATTTATTAATATAAGCTCACGCAACAGCGATGTATGCATATTAACGCGTCTAAATGAAACCGTTTAGGCGGCAAAAGTAGTCAGACATAGACCCTTAACATTCATCAGGTTAAACAGGTTCATTGCGTAACTACGCGTTTTTTTAAATTCATTCATTACCATGCTATTCACTAGGTATTCATTAAGAGGCTGTCAACACCCAATGTCCTTGAAATTGATGTTACTTAAACAGTTTTTTAAGAAAGACTATTTGTTTTAGTCAAGTAAGAAAAATATATGTTCATATTAATTATATTTCAAAGACCGTGGTTGTACTCGATACATGATTGAACGAAATCGGCTCGATAGAAAATAATTGCAAAGATTGGTCTTAAAATCACAATTAAACGGTTCTATGTCTTTATTGTTTTGACTTATGGGTCTGCAATTAAAATCACAATTTCAAAACATTTATATCTAAACCGTGGTTGAGTAAAAATATTACACTAATAATCCACTTTTTTTTATTTAAATATTTTTCTTATTATTCCCTTGCCCAGGCCCAGTAACATGCGACAGTGCTATCTCATTTACTCCGATAGAAATAGACAGTGTGCGCGCTTTAGGTATTGACAGCCTCTTAAATCAATCGCATTAGGAAAGTTGTCTCGAACGGTCTGAACGTGGTCAACCCATGTGTCATTCTCAAGTAAAACGCTTTATAAAGAAGTTGACGTAAACGTATTTATTGCCGATTCTTTTTTATGCATATATTCTTCAATACTTTTAATTAATATCATCATCTTGGGATCACTAATTAAGCTTTAATTTCTTTAATATAATGTAATGTTTTATTTTTAATTTTAAGTTATGTTCAACACAATATTTTATTGTTATGAATGAATAAAGAATAAAGAATACAAAAACGGTCCAAGTCCCACGGGTATTTAAATCCCTTCTCCATAAATATACGCCGCCCTTGAGAGTCGGAAAGTGAAGACTAGAAAACTGACGACCGGTCTGGCCCAGTGGGTAGTGAGTGACTCTGCCTATGAAGCCGATAGTCCTGGGCATTTATTTGTGCGATGAGCACAGATATTTGTGACTGAGTCGTGGATGTTTCCTATGTATTTAAGTATTTGTATATTACATGTATCGTTGTCTGAGTACCCACAACACAAGCCTTTTTCAGTTTACCGCGGGACTTAGACAATTTGTGTAAGAATGTCCCTATAATATTTATTTATTTAAAACGATGGCAAATTAAGAAAAATATTAAATTAACAAAACATAGCTAAGAAACACCGCAAGGAAACTCGCTTTTGCATAAAAACTGCGTCGAAATCGGTCCATCCGTTGGAGAGCTGCCATGCCACAGACAGACATACAGACCAACATTGGCGTTAAACAAATATGTAAAACCTCGTCTTTTTAAAAGTTTTAAATAAATCTCAGTCTGAGATTTCAGTAGCCTAAAATTGAGTAGTAAATAAAAATTATAAAAAAAAATAAAAGTTTTGATTGAATCTTGATTGAAATATATAAAATTCTATAGGTGTCAACGCCCATACTGTTAACTGTCCATCGGTGGACCTTATTACAAAAGGCATAAGGTCTACAGGTGGACAGTTTAGAGTGCTGTTTGTACGTCAAACCTCTTCCGCGGCATTACAATAGTGTTGGTTAAGACTGGAGTCCTTTGAGTCCTCTGCTTTAAGACTCGACTTAGTTTTTGAGACTCTTATAAATTATAATTAATACGAAACTCGAGTTCTTTTTAACTTATTAGAGACACGAGTCTTTTGTGGAGACTTAAGTCCTTTTCGCAGAACTTGTAATTTTTTTACAAATAACTTCGAAATGCGTTGTCTTTATGTAAAATTCATGGATGTACATAAAATAAATCATACAATAACGCCTATTTCCTTTACGGTTGTTTAGGTAAAACCTATAAAATTGTTAACTGAGTCTTTATTCGGAGACTCGAGTCCTTTTCAGTTGCGCTTAAAAAAGACTCAATAAAGGACTCGACTCGGGACTTAAAAGACTCAGAAGTTTTTTAAGCTCTGAGTCTCGTAAAAACAAGTCGAGTTATTTAATTTAGACTCAAAAGACTCGAGTTCCTACCAACACTACATTACAATATTTGGAGTAGTTCCCTTGGGGTATTTTTGAACTCTAGTCACACTTCTATAGCTAGAAGTGTCGCTACAGTCCAATATCTACCTTCGTACATTCCGATAAGGTTCACGATGACGCGCTGCGCACGATACGAGTAGGCGTGACGTTCAAAGGGATACTCATTCCATAGTTCGTTCGTGGATTCAAGATAACAAAAAAAATCTTTGACTCTATGTTTATATTTCAGGATCACACCGAGACGAGGCTGCGTGCTCACACTCCTCGGCCTCGTATATTTCACGACGCTGTTCGAGCTACTAAACACGCTCGCACTATCCAGTAGCTTACGACAGAAGTACCGCCTCAGTTGTGGCGATGTCCTCGACGTTACCAACAAGTGAGTGTTTCTGGGGCATAGTAATAAATAATAGTAATTTGTTTTACAAGGGGGCAAAGTTGCTGTTTAACCTCCTGTGCTAATATTGATACTACGAGTATAATAAATTATTTATTTAGAAAACATTCTTACTATACTTTACTTTAAGCTCCAGTTTAGCTTATTGTGACGGAAGAGTAACTACGGAACCCTACTCTGAGCGTGGCCCGACATGCTCTTGGCCGGTTTATTTGAGTTTGCTTTTGATAATAACTACCAACTAAACAAATAAATAAACTACTACCAACCAACCAACCAACCAACTACTAGAATCAGACCAACTGTGCACGGACTTTGCCGTGACAAAGGGTGAAAGTGTCACCACAAACGCTCTCTCTCTCTCTCTTTTTCTCTGTAATAATATGACGTACATTTATGTATTGAACTCCTACCTTTCCCATTCCTCAATAGATCGTGAGATTCGTGAGTCATCACTCATCAGGATAAAATCCAACCTTACTATTAATGTCGGGTGTTTAGCCAGCTCCGTACTCATCTTCACTCTTTAAGAATAACGGGGCCGAAGACCCCGTAGGCCGGATTGCGCCCGACTCTAATTTTGTGAAGCGCCCGGCATTGGAGGCACATTCTTAGGATCAGGGCGCTTTCGGAATAGGAGCTCGCGCAGCGCCTTCCGTAGGTCGGGTTTCGCCCGAATCTTTCAGCATGAGAGTGCCGAACGCGCACTGCACTGGAGCGCGCATAACATTCAAAGTCGATGCAGACTTTAAGAGTGTATCCACAGCATCAGACAAACTTCGAACTTTTCCACAGACTAGTGTCAGCGGTCCAAGCCGCGTTCTGCTGCATCACGGGCGCCATCGTGTGCCTCTGGTCGTGCACTCGCGACTTCGCGCGCACCTCGCACTTCGTGTCCGAGGCCTACGCGTGGTTCGGGGCCGCTTACTTCTTCTACGACATCTGGTCCATGTACGCGGTGAGTGCCGTAGTGTTGTAGCGACACAGGCTAGTGGCGGCGCCATCGTGTGTCTGTGGTCGTGCACGCGCGACTTCGTGCGCACATGACACTTCGTGTCCGAGGCTTACTTCTACGATATCGGGTCCATGTACTCGGTGAGTGCAGCTTCCACAGACTATACTCTGTGTCAGACTTAGACGTCTTCCGTTTTGGACTAGAAGATCACAAATCGAGGATTCTAAAATTCTGTGAAATTGTAGCGGCAGATCACAGCAAACAACTTCGATGTCAAGTAATGTTTTGTTTTGTTTGATAATATTCAGTTTTCTCAGCAACACCTACTGTATATTCAAAGTTTCTTGTCTCCACAACCAAAAGGTTGTCTGGGAGACATTGTTCTTAAGCTATAAGACCAATCCAATTGTCTTTGCTTATGTTTCTTCTTTTTCATTATCTCCAAAATAATACTTCCAAAAACAACAAAGCTGGGAGCAGGAGCAAGCACTAATTATGTATATGGGAAAAACATAGATAATTGAGTTTATCGTTTAATTACGCCCCCAAAAATCCGATGTCAACAAAAACCTAATTAATGCCCTAGCCGCAAGGTGGGCGCCACTGTCGGGTACACAGCCAATTCCCTGGAGCAAAAAGGTCAAAAGAATTGTGAATCTTATTGTTCTTTTTTTATTAAAGGTTCACGTCCAAATGACGATTGGTGACGCCAAAGGCAAGCGGAAGACCAAAAATGGTTCATTGACCTCGGTGCCTGTCAAACAGGCGCCGTCTTTCTTCGCATACTGCACGTAAGCATATTATTTATGTAAAGAAAAGACGCTAGGTGGCGTCCATTAATTACGTGAGGAGTTTTTGACGATTTTTTGACCGGCTCCCTCCTGGTGAGATGTCAATCCTGGTGAGGTGATGCGTAATCTCAAATGAGATCCATCATATTTTGTATTTTGAACGTTTATTTATATTAAAACTAAATGATTTTGCATCTATTCATGTATTTTTTATAGACTAATTGTGTCAAATTTTGTCAAAATTTTGTCTAGAAACATGTTTTACTTCAAATGAATCTGATTATCTCAAATTGTTACACTATTTTATGCCCAAAAAAATAAATGTGCTATTTTCCAAATCGCGCCATCGCTCGAAACAATGCCGCCATACCTTTGGGCTAGGCTGCAGATGGCGCCACTTTTTGGTATTTAACAAATTTAACACATATGGAAAGAATAAGGATCAAAGGCAAATGGCTTTCTAAAGATGGCAGTAAATTTACTGTGGCTACAAAGTTTATTTTGACAATCCACCTCTATTTAATTTTTTTTGTATAATTTAATATTTATGACGATTACTTTTTTTTGCAAGACCACTACCTAAAGGACGATGCTTTCATAAAGGTCATGTTTTCAAACTCCGTACCTGACTTTTTCGGGTCTTGTATGAAATATCATTTGATGCCTTTAGTTTTGTTTTAATAGTGTATATATATATATATATAGTGTGTATAGTTGCATTGAGTACTTCTACTTTTTTAATTTCCTTTACTTTTCTGGTTCGAATTCATATCTATTTATATTACGAGGGTGGGATGATAAGTAACTGGCCTAAGTAGAAAATACTTGAATTTCGGTGTTAAAACTAATTTTATTTTTCGACATAGTCTCCACCTAGCTCTATGCACTTATTCCATCTTCGCTCTAAAGCTGCGATGCCCTCCATAAAATGATTCTTTTCGAGGCCTGCAAAATACTCCTCCACAGCGGCTATGACGGCATCATTAGTGGCAAATTTCTGTCCACCCAAAAAAGTTTTAAGCTTCGGGAACAGGTGGAAGTCGGATGGTGCCAGATCAGGCGAATAAGGTGGATGGGGCAGCAAATCATACTTTAATTCGCCGATTTTTGCCATGGCTTTAACACATGTGTGAACCCTAGCGTTGTCTTGATGGAAGATGATTTTTTTTTTTGCTAAGCCTGGTCGTTTTTGATGAATGCATTGATGAAGCTTATCTAAAAGATTAGCATAGTATTCCCCATTAATAGTTTTACCTTTGGGAAGGTAGTCTATCATCAAAATTCCACTAGCATCCCAAAAGACGGAAGCCATAACTTTTCCAGCCGACTTTACAGCCATAGCTTTTTTGGGACCCGAACATCCAGATTCAGTCCACTGTTTTGATTGAATTTTTGATTCTGGCGTGTAGTGGTGAACCCATGTTTCATCTGTTGTTACAAATCGACGCAAAAAATCAGCTTTATTTTTCTGAAAACGATCCAAACATTCTTCCGAATTTTGCACGCGGATTCTTTTTTGATCGTGCGTAAGCAATCGCGGCACCCAACGGGCGGATAACTTTTTCATATTTAATTCTTCACTTAGAATATGATGTACCCGTTCCTTTGATATCCCTGTAGTGTCAGCTATTTCTGATACACTTTGGAGACCATTTCCGGAGTTGTGGCACTTTTTGGACGTCCAGAGCGGGCTTCATCTTGGACACTTGTACGGCCTCGTTTAAATTCAGCCACCCAGTTTTTTACTGTGGCGTGAGAAAGAGCACATTCACCTAAAACATTCTTTAACTCTTCATAAATACCTATCCCCTTCATACCCTTCATGTAAAGAAACTTTATCACCGCTCTTTGTTCAATTTTATCCATTTTGAAAACAATCGTCACAATATATTTTCAAATAACAGAAAATCGATAAAATATTTAAGCCATCAAATTTAAATTTCGAACACAGATAGCCAGAGACACGAAGCTTAAATTACGCTAGTTTATTTTTAAATTCAAACTTTTTAAATAGCTAAGGCCAGTTACTTATCATCCCGCCCTCGTATATATTGAATATTTATTTATTTTTATTTATATATATATATATGTATGCATTATTTTATGGTTATTTTTCTATCTATGTATATTTGTATCAATGTGTATTCAAAAGGTGCATTTCATTAATTTCAGTGATTGTACACTTTTGTTTGTGTTTGTCATTCATTCACCGTTACTTCTGTTTTACTCATTTCCTCAAAGGTTAACTGGAAGAGATCCCATACAGGGATAAGTTCGCCTTTGCTGTATTTAATTTACTGTGTAACTGCGTTTTTCGTGTTTTATTTCTATGTACAATAAAGTATATACATACATACATACATATATTTATTTCAGACACGAGCCCGTGATTCTGATGCATCATCTATTCATCGGTGGTTTTGGTTTCCTGACTATCGTGGTGAGTGTTCTTCTAGTTATCTTTAAGACGGGCAAAGCGACGCGCAAGGGCACTACCTACCTTTTGCCGAAGCGCTTCTTCGTTTTTTTGAACCCTCATAACTTGGATTTGGATTATACCAGATAAACAAAATTCTCGGGATATAATGTCAATAGTGGACTTATTAAGCATTAAAAATTTCAATTGCAAAGCTCTCATACTTTGGATTTTATTCATATCTAATAAACCTCACAACAAATAATCAAAGTTGTAAGTAGGCATGATGACAGTAATAAAAAATAATGGTTTCAATGATTGATATGTTGAACTTTCAATAGAATAAAAGTGTGAAATTCTCCAATCGGCCATATTGACTGAAACACCAATCAGAGCGTTATCGAACAAGTGACGTCATCACTCCATGACATTTTTCATTGAGCAGCATAGACAACCTAGTGAGGCATCATTTCGAAACTATGCGATACAATCGACTCGACTCGATACGATACGATGGTGACAAATAAAAAGCTAATAATAGATAAATCTCCGCATTCCGCATTGGGCTAGCGTGGGGACTATAGCCCGAGCCCTCTCGCGCATGAGAGGAGGCCTGTGCCCAGCAGTGGGACGTATATAGGCTGAATTATTATTATAATAGATAAATCTTCTGCCTCAAGGAGAAAACATGAAATAACAAGGTCGTTGGTTATTATGAAAACAATAATTTATATTATTTAATAATGAATTATCCGTAACGTCATACTGAAATAGTTTTATATACCATAACGTGAACAGACTTATTATGTCTTTCGAGCAAGCCAAAAATCCTACATGGGAATCTTAAGAAGTTTCTTATTAATCTGTTCATTATTTAACAAATGAAATGACTGAGCAAAATTAGGATTTGCATACTGTTTTCGCGCAGCAAAGTAACTTCGCTCATGTCGTTGTCCACCCCCAGTACTTCCGCGGCGGCCTCGGCGACTGCGTGTTCGGCTTCGTGTACCTCATGGAGCTGTCCACACCGTTCGTGTCCCTCCGCGGCATCCTCTCAAGGTACACTCATTAAGAGGTCGTTATCGATTTTAGTCAGTGTAGTTTTGCATGACTATATTTTGTGAAAGTTTTAGTATTAAATTTCATCTATGAATTATATTCATTAGTATTATATATGGAATAATATTTACAACATCAATAAATTGCTCTGATAATTAGATTAAGATAATTATATGTAATACTGTCTTACTATTCATAAGTGCTTGTTGCTAGGCCTACATGAATAAAGTATATTTGAATTGAATTGAATTAGTCGGAAAAATGTGAAATTGATATATTTAGTCGATGAAATTGCACACCTTTTGTTTACTATTAGAAATAACAAGTACTGTTTTCTATTAGTACGTCTTGTTATCTTTCATTTTAAGAATTCAGTTTTTTGAAAACAGACTCACTAAATTAGTAATGTTTTTTTTGATAGACGTTTAGGGTAAACGCGCGTAAAGCACTGATTTTGTCGATCTTATTTGTAAATTTCGTAAAGTTTGGACTGCTAAAAATGGTAATTTTGTATTACGCATATCCTGTACTTCAACTTTAATAAACTACATTTTTGGTATTATAAATTTGAACGTCGTCAAATTCTAGGCCCACTCCTGGATCCGCGTTGCGAAGTTATTGGGTCCTCTAGGGACACTAAAACTTTTTCTTAACGTGTTTTTGTGTAATTCTGTAGTCTTAATTCTTGGATATTTTCTTTGTAATGTTTGTATATATCTGTATGTCTTTTCTGTCGTGGCATCACCGAATGGACCCTACGGAAGACCAGCGCTGGGGCCCGTTTCTCGAACGCTATTAGTCTAATATTATAAGTGTGTTGCCATGGTGACAAATACAAATCTTTATAACGCCAAAGTTACAAGTTACCCATACGACTTGACAGTTCGTGGACTTATTCGTCTAATAGGGTTCCAGAAATGGGTGCTGGAGCATTATGCTGAGTTGTAGCCATTTCGTGATGCGCACTTAATGTTCTGTTCTTCTGTTTTTGTTGCCTGTACAGGTTTGTTACTGTCACGAATAAATTTATCTTTATCTAAACTACCTGAAAATGTTGAAATAATATGCTTAGGTATATTCTCTGCAGGCTCAAGATGAAGTCCACCCGGGTCTACCTCCTGAACGGCATATTAATGCTACTCACGTTCCTGTTCTGCCGAGTGCTCAGTCTGCCGTACGTCTGCCACATGTATAGCAAGGCCGTGGGAATGTCTTATTTCCAGGTAACTCATTAGATGAAGTCCACCCGGGTCTACCTGCTGAACGGCATATTAATGTTACTCACGTTCCTGTTCTGCCGAGTGCTCAGTCTGCCGTACGTCTGCCACATGTATAGCAAGGCCGTGGGAATGTCTTATTTCCAGGTAACTTATTAGATGAAGTCCACCCGGGTGTACCTGCTGAACGGCATATTAATGTTACTCACGTTCCTGTTCTGCCGAGTGCTCAGTCTGCCACATGTATAGCAAGACCGTAGGAATGTCTTATTTAGGTAACTTATTAGATGAAGTCCACCCGGGTCTACCTGCTGAACGGCATATTAATGTTACTCACATTCCTGTTCTGCCGAGTGCTCAGTTTGCCACATGTATAGCAAGACCGTAGGAATGTCTTATTTAGGTAACTTATTAGATGAAGTCCACCCGGGTCTACCTGCTGAACGGCATATTAATGTTACTCACGTTCCTGTTCTGCCGAGTGCTCAGTCTGCCACATGTATAGCAAGACCGTAGGAATGTCTTATTTAGGTAACTTATTAGATGAAGTCCACCCGGGTCTACCTGCTGAACGGCATATTAATGTTACTCACGTTCCTGTTCTGCCGAGTGCTCAGTCTGCCACATGTATAGCAAGACCGTAGAAATGTCTTATTTAGGTAACTTATTAGATGAAGTCCACCCGGGTCTACTTGCTGAACGGCATATTAATGCTACTCACGTTCCTTTTCTGCCGAGTGCTCAGTACGATGCAAAATAATAGTCAAATATCATTCATTCATTCATAATAATTTTTCGATATAAAATTTTTTGGTGTTGCTTATCTCTAGTCTATTGGGTGAAAGAATGGACGAATGACTAGTTTGAATGGCTTTCAAAATGTCTTCGAAAGCAAAATGCCACATGTGTTACGAGTCTTGTATGGAGATATGACTTTTTAACTTAAGAAGACAAATACACTCGCAGAAGTTTCTGTTGTCATTTTTACTGTGTAGTCACAATCAATTTAGCGCGTGTGCCTAACAACCAGAGTGCAAGATCGCACGTGTAAGTACACTGTCTATGTGTGAGTAGGCCTTATGCGTGCAATATTGTGTATGTAGTTGAAATGCACACATTTTTAACTGCGGCCACATCGGTCCCGATACTAACTGAGGATAGCAGCGTATCTATAGATACCTATGGATTTAGGCAATTTGTGTAATGTCCTATTATATATATATTTTTGTTGTAATTTCCACCCCCAGGCCGTACAATCGCTGCCAACGGGCTGCAAGATCTCCATAATGATCCTGCTGCTGCCGCAGCTGTACTGGTTCTACCTGATGTCGGCCGGCGCGCTCAAGGTGCTGCGCGCGCCGCCCGCCGACAAGCGCAGCTGACCCAAGCGCAGGAGGCGCCGGTAGGCACGCACACACACGCGCACACACACACACACACACACACACACACACACACACACACACACACACACACACACACACACACACACACACACACACACACCTCTTATAACATTGTCCCCGATTTTTATCAGATTTTTTTTAGATCTAGTCAAGAAAATGGTTAAACTTTAAAGTAGAAATTTAATGTTTAAAGACAAATTTGACGCATGCCACTTGGCTCCGCGTTTTTTCAAATTATATAAAAAAAATTGCCAGGATATTGGGAAACATTAAAATTGAAATTTCATGTTCAAAGACAACTTCTCAACTATATTTTATCAAAGCAAATAAAAAATTTCAGATCTGATATGGTTATACCTTTTCTTGGCAACGAATTTTTGTGATTGATATTTATGCTGATTTTAATTAGCCAATAAAATTACTATGTTAAAATTTAAGTAGACATACATAGTACAGTCACGGACTTTTTTACGTCATTTAGGGTTCAAGTTAATTTGGTTTTTAATATTAACGGTATGAAATGTCCAATCTAAGGTGAATGCCTAAATGGCTCAAGTCCTGTACAATCATAAGTTCCAAAATATTAGGTGGACTGTACAAAACAGCTTTGTATGTACCTTGTTTCATATAATATTTAAGAGTTATGATTTACTTTTGACGCGCAATAGTAAAGCTGGCGTCACCCATCACATAACTCTTTCTCTAACTTTATTAGTTGACGTTATGTTATTATTTATAATCTTATCTTAATCCAGTTCACTGCTAAGAGCAGAGCCTTCTTGTTTTCATTTAATTTTATTTCGTAATTATGTCGTATATGTGACGCCAGCTTTACCGTCTATCGTGCGTGGAAGTGGAATGTGAATACCGCGATTTACCAAAGATCAACCAACTATACTCAAGTTCTTCCGCCCTCTTCCAAATCTCCTTTTACTATTTGGACGCAATTTTTTGACGAAAACTTGAAAAAAATAGACAATATCATGGCTATTTATTTTTCCAAAAATAAATAGAATAGTTTGATTAAAATGCAATGTAATTGTTGTAATATACCTTGGGTTTTAGTTTTGGAGGATTTAACAACTTGAGATGCCTTGTCTGTAATTTTCTGTACAAAACAGTGCTGATTTTCGCGGGGGAGGGGCACGCCAAATGTATTACTATTTGTGTGTAACACAAATAGCCATGTCAGATACACGTCAGTCCATACAATACATATAGGGACCGTGCGCGTTGGAGGGTCTGCCATCTTGTGGTCTGAATCGGAACCATAAACATGCACATTTACACGTCAAGTGTTTTCTTGTGCATAGTAGGTTCTGCCATCTTGTGGGCTACATCGGAACAATAAACATCACATTTACGCCTCGCGCCAAAAATCTGACGGCTCCTGTGCTGCCTCCTACAGTTCATGCACGCTCCCTATAACCATTGGCCGACGTTTTACAGAGTGGTAAGCTCTTAAAGGCGACTCCGGTCGTTAAATCCTCCAAGTTTATGGGTAATGGTCACCGTTGAATTACAATATTTATAGAGTTTTTAGGCATAAAGTGCAGTTCAATCAAAATTGAACACACGTGTGTTAATACAAAATTTATTATTTATTCGCAATTTCATTGCACTGTACTATTCTATAAAATAAGATAGTTGTAACTTTGTATATTTTTTCTCGTACTACAACTACATAATAGTACATTACGATACAAGTGCGAAAAATAGGAAATTCGAAACGAGTGGCGATAAATTAAAACACGACCGAAGGGAGTGTTTTAAATCGACACAAGTTGCGAATTACCTATTCGCACATGTATCGTACAACGTTTTACAGTACATATGGCCCTTTAAATGTTCGACACAGTAACGTAATATGCTACTTCTCGCACTAGTGCTATAAAGTAGCCCCATATGTACTGTAAAATAATTTACAGTACATATGGTGCTACTTTACCGCACGAGTGCGAAAATTAGCATGTTACGTTACTGTGTCGAACATTCAACGGGCCACAACGTTTCGATTTAAATTCGTGTCGATTTCAAAAACTCCCACCGCTCGTGTTTTAATATATCGCCACTCGTTTCGAATTTCCTATTTTTCGCACTTGTATCGTAATGTACTATAAAATGATTGATTGGTTATAAAAAAACTGGATCGGAATATTCCGTATCTTAATTAAATTTTGTGTTTTTCCTTATTATTTATTGTGATTGTACATATTTACTAATCGCACTAATTTATGATTTCCGCGCAAAATGTGCACTTACGTTACACATAGTATATAGAGGTTATGTATGTCTAAATAAATGGATATGGTCTTTAACTGTAGACATAATTTATAGAAATGTGCTTAAAATGCAGCTACATAAGACAAAATATAACTAAAATATTGCTTAAACCAAAACACAGTCTACCAGTCGACTGTACCATCTATGTGTTTCTATAATAGTTATAAGTAAGTCATATACTTCCTAATTTAGATACAGTATACTCAGATACATTTAAAAAATAGTATTTCGTGTAAAACTTTAGGATTTTTTATAATGCTATTGCGGGAGTTTAAAACACGTGTTTTTTTTTGTAACTATGTGAAAAAGTAAATTATTATGAATGACAATCAGTTTAAGAACAGACTAGACAAATACTTAACCAGCGCAAAGA
This sequence comes from Cydia pomonella, assembly GCF_033807575.1. Classification (NCBI taxonomy): domain Eukaryota; kingdom Metazoa; phylum Arthropoda; class Insecta; order Lepidoptera; family Tortricidae; genus Cydia; species Cydia pomonella. The sequence goes on from NC_084722.1 coordinate 1,501,975, forward strand.
ATACATATTAAGCGAAGATCACTCAGATACAGGCAACTATCAGTTGTTTCAACTGCCTGCCTGATTAATAAATAATAATAATTATTATTATTATTTATTTGACACTAAGGTTACGTCCGAACAGACAGACGGCTTACTTAGCATCTAGAGCCTAGTGAGTAAAACGAATATTCTAATAATTATCAAAGATACAATCATTGAGTAAGATGCGTAAAATCTAAGACAATTTCGTGCTTCGAATTTGCCAGGTTAACGGGATGGCGCTGTACACCTCCATACATTTTTTTTTTCTTTTTTTTTTATATGGAGCTGTGACATTAACATAGAAAAATATAGTAGATACAGGAAGCCAATTATAGGAACTCACAGGTAGTGACATAATACTAAACTAAGGTTACGCGCTATTGCAACCACATGAGTGAACAAAGCGAATACAAATGATACTTAATAAGGATAATGTGGGAGTTCAAAATACTAATTAATTTAGTAACATAATGAGGTCTAAGGTAAAAGTATAAATAAGTAATTAATAGAAGGCGACAACACGCTCACTCAAAAGACTCAAAGTATTTCTGCACTAAATTACGTCTTACGCTAGGAAATCAAAAGTTGACGTTTGACAATTCAGTGACCGGAAAACATATGGCGCAGTACAGCGCCATCTGTTTTGGATGTTAACCTATGGGGCACGTTTTTAGGGTTCCGTACCCAAAGGGTAAAACGGACGCTATTACTAAGACTCCGATGTCCGTCTGTCACCAGGCTGTATCTCATGAACCGTGATAGCTAGACAGTTGAAATTTTCACAGATGATGTATTTCTGTTGCCGCTACAACAACAAATACTAAAAAGTACGGAACCCTCGGTGGGCGTGTCCGACTCGCACTTGTCCGGTTTTTATTTTTTTCTTAGACTGTACCTTTTTATTACAATCAATACTTTTTGGTATTATTTGCGCGGCCGGCCGCACTGCGCGTTTGGCGCCTAGCTAGTCGCTTAGCGTGTATCGAAGTAAACAAACGAGTTTGTTTTTTTCATAAAGCGCTAGGCACTTATTTACAAAATTAGTGGCGGTAATTATTATAACTGTTCCAAATTTTAGCTGTCTCCGTCAAACGGTTTCTGAGAAAATCGCATATAACCGATTTGCAAAACCAAAGTGATTCCATAAGTGTTCCGTGAACAAAGTTTTGTACGGAACACTAAGAAGTATTAATTGCTAGTCGTTCTTCGGCTGATATGATTTTTCTAAGAGGGGTATCCAAAAGAGTTAATTTTTCTTTAGCTTTAACCTTTTGACCGCCAAACACGTCATATGACGCGCGCGGCTACAGCCCAATATCAACCTTCATGCGTACCGACAAGGTTCACGATTACGCGCCGCGTACGATACGCGTGGCGTTCAAAAGGTTAATAATACTTTTAGATTAAATTGTCTTAAAGTGACTCTGCGCTGTTGGCTTCGGCCCCACGCACGCCTCCCAAAGGTCCGGGACCCCATGGTACCCGGAACCGTGTATCCGCAAGTGGGCACTAGTCGCTAAGCAAGCCGCCTGTCTGTGCAGACGTAGCCTAATGTATTTTTCACCACACCGGGTAAAGGCTCTCTTGATTGTTCAAAAACGAATGAGAAAGTTGCATTTTAGAATAGAATAGAATTATATATATTCAGACAACACATCAATTATTACAAAGAAGATAATACATTAACAACAACAAGAATTAAAAAAAGAAACAGTGGAAGTTGAATAGTACAGAACAGATAAGGATGTGAGGCTGAAATAGTCTCCACTCAGCATTGCAGTTGGCACGACTAAGCGTTGTCAACGGCGCTGGTTTTCTGTGGAGCCAGTGAGGTGAGCGGAACGGCATACTGCGCGACTTGTGTGACAGATAATAATAAATAATCAGTTATCAATAGGCAATATCAAATAAAAATACTTATAAATAACAGCTATTAAGGTACACATATTATACATTAAACATGCGAGTTCAATATATTGCAGTAACCAGATATTTACTTGGGGGTTAATCATATTTAGGAACTGATTTTATCTACATGCGTGGCAAAGTAATCTGATGCAAACTTTAAGTTGTTTCCTTATGCAAACTGGTAGAATTATGACTTTTGAATGATAAATATTTAATGACGTTCATTTGGATTTGATATCTTACATTTAATATTATCTTCGGGTTGGTGTGGTGAAAAACTTTGTTTCACTCGGGGGCAAAATTTATTTAACCCTCGTGCCTTGAAACCCTCGCAACGCTAAAGATTCCATTTTCGCTACGCGCAAGAATTTTGGAATCTTTCGCTTGCTCAGGTATCAATATCAGCACGAGCGGTTAAACAACAACTTTGCCCCCTTGCAAAGCAAATAACTATTTCGGCCTATTTGTCATAAACTCCGCTAGTTTTAAAACTAAGTATAAACTAAACCCCTTATTCATAAACGTCTACTAAAGTTAACAAGCCGCTAATAATTGTTGGTCCCTTTCCATCATACCAATACGGAAAGGGACAAACGATTATTAGCGGCTTATAAAGTTTTGTAGACGTTTACAAATAAGGGGGTAAAACTCCCTTTTTGACTTCCAAAAGAACTATTTTGTTTCATTTGTAAAGAATATTAATGGCATTGTCCATATAAATCAAGTTACCGTTATTTTAGTATAGATAGGCAACATAGCATGCAATATGTAGAAGTTATTATCATACTGTACCTAAAGAGCTAAACACTTTTTGATGGTGCTCATCTGACTATGTAGCTACATAATTTAGGATAGGACTAAGCTAGAGATACTATTTTCAATAATTTGATCTACACACACATCATAATCCCTCTTGGTGTGTTCAAAAACCGCTAATTACGGCCGGTTTGTTTGAACAATTTCTTATCTGTGAAAATGTTAGTTTTGCGAAAAAAATAATGTCGATATAGATTCAATAATGACATTCAAATTTCAAACATCAAAAACCAAGGAATTTGATATGACCTCATTTCTAGTATTAGCCCTGATGACGTTTTATTGAGTGTGATCAATGCCGCAATGGCGGTCGTAGCATGTGGTTCCTGATTATATATTAGAGAGCTCATAATTTGCTTGTAGGTAGACAAAGCAGTTTATATAACTCGACATAATTCGCCGTTAAAACACTCGTGTGATGTTTTTACAAAAACCCACGCTCGTATTTTAATGCCTCCCATTGTGTATCGGTCACATAATAGTAGTTTATGTGAACTGGAGTCGGGGGCCGATTTGTAAACATGCGAGATTTGTAAACATTGTATGCAATTGACTTTTCATTTCGAATAAAACGTCGAATTGCTTTTTTTTCAGAGATGTTCGAAATTTGAATGTCATTACCAAATCGATTTTGATGTATTATCTCATTATGAAGCAAGTACAACATTTTCACAGATACGAAATTTGACAAAACAGTTTATCTTAATGTTGGCCATTATTTACGGATTTTGAAGGCATGACATGTGTGTAGATAAACTATTATTAAAATACCCTTTACCGATTGACATAGGTTTTTTGCAGGTATATATTTTAAGCGACTGATTATAAAATCTCAGATTTCATGTAATCTGAGGCCCTACCACGAAAAACGAAAATTTCTTTATCTGCCTTTCTATCGCTCCAATATGCAAGGGCGAAAGGCAGATAACGAAATTTCGATTCATCTCTGACCTGTTATTTGGAACCATGTCATTGCAGCGCCATCTCTGAGATTTGTTCAGAACCAGAACGAGATCTGTCATTACAGTATTTCCGATTTGCATTTAATTTGATAAAGTATGGCATTTTTATGAATGTATGTCTAGATTGTATGTTAAGGCACTGCGTACTCTGTATATGTATGTAGGAGTGCAATTTTGTTGAACTAATACTTGTATATCCGTATAATTCCGAAAGGGCTATATACTCAGTATATTTAGGTATTTAAATAAAAGTAAACAAAATCTACCCTCAAATGGCTCCTTAAGCCAGTTGAGGGTAGATGAAAACATTACATGATCAAATAATGTAGGTTAAAGTTAGGTCGTTCAGTGACAGATCCAGGCGGTTTTATATTTGGTTGGTTAACCAATAAATGTTATAACTACCCGCAAATGTACAAATTGTTTATTTACTTTTATTTAAATACCTAAAGATACAGAGTTATAGAGTTAGACCAAGATAAGTTGGCACCGATTTTGACAGTCCAGACAGTGTAAGTGTTATTTTAACTTCTATGAAATGATGACGTTTACTTAACACTTGCACAGGCTATCAAAATCGCGAAATCTATTAAAGTCGCATTACATAACAAAAAAGTACATAGAATAACTTCTGAATTATTAATTTGCTTTATGAGTTTGAACTGAAGTATTTGACATCTTAGTTAAGACTTTGGTTTCAACTAAGATTTTAGAGTCAGACTAAGCTAAGTTAGCAGCGATTTTGATAGCCCATCCTGTGCTAGTGTTAAGTAAACGTCATAGTTTTATAGATGTTTGACGTTTAAAATAACCCTTGCGCTGTCTGGGCTGTCAAAATCGCTGCAAACTTATCTTGGTCTGACTATAAAGACAGTGTTAACCAAATTTTATGTCAACTAAACTGTTTGTGTGTTGTGATTTTGACAGTTGTCGAAATAAGTTTTGGGTATATTTATTGCTTTGTTGATTTTCATATTATCGATGTTAAAATTAGAATTATGGTAACGGAGAATCTTTAGGTGATCTAGCTGATTAAAAATTGTTATAAATTTATTACGTTTAGGCCTTTGAATTTGGTCATATGACGCGCGCGGCTCCAGCCCAATATCAACCTTCATGCGTACCGACAAGGTTCACGATTACGCGCCGCGTACGATACGCGTGGCGTTCAAAAGGTTAAAAGTTTTAGTTTGTAAAACTAAGATTGGTGTCCTAAATTTTAGTAAAACATGGCTCAGAAATGAAAATATCAGAGAAAAGGTGCAAGATTTTCGGTGGTCTATAAGGACGATTTGTATTTTATCAGGCAAAAAGTCCCTTACCGTACCTTACAGACAGAACATACATACAATAATTATAATCTTTATTGCAACTTTGTGGCAGTACCTAAGGCCTTAGTAAGATTGGCAACCGACAATATAGTGGTGCCTTTTCCTAAAACTGGCACATATTTTTCAGTTATAATGTTATAAAACAGAAATAAGGTATAAAATTTTGAAAACAAAAATGCAGAAAATGCTTGTCAGAAATATGATTACTTACATAGTTCGTGTCATCCACGATGACCCGCATATTTGTCAAACTTAACATTTAATAACATGGCAATAAAGGGAGCGTGCATGAACTGTAGGAGGCAGCACAGGAGCCGTCAGATTTTTGGCGCGAGGCGTAAATGTGACGTTTATTGTTCCGATGTAGCCCACAAGATGGCAGAACCTACTATGCACAAGAAAACAGGGATCGGAAACCGGTATTTTTTCTATGGGAACGAAAACGGTATTTTTTCGTTCTTTGTTAATTATTTCATTCCTAATCGGGCAATCTAATAATACGAAGTCGTTATCTAAAAACACAACTGAGTCCTACATTTTGAGTATAAAATAAACCGAAATATATGGTTATTTCGATGTTTTTGCAAAAAACCGGTTCCGATCCCTGCAAGAAAACACGTGACGTGTAAATGTACATGTTTATGGTTCCGATTCAGGCCACAAGATGGCAGACCCTCTAACGCGCACGGTCCCTATACTGTCACAAATGTGATCGCAAATGCCGGTACCGCATTGGCTTATACAGCCACGAGAGACGTTGTCCCTCACATACAAACGTTGCATAAAATCATTGGTCAAGATGTTAAAGTACTTATGATGATAATACGCATGATAGGTACGCGTCGTCGTGGATGACACGATCTATATCATATTGTATCTTTCATTATTTAATACATTTGAGAAAATCATGTACAGTCACTGAAAACATCGACACGATCGAAGTGCCAAAAATATGTATACACGACCTTATGGCCCATGTATTAGGGTAGTGTATGCATATTTTTGTTACTTTGTCCGTATCGATATTTCCTGCTTTCATTTAAAATGATAGGGTCAAAAACACTACTTAACCCGTTTCCAGGCATAGTTCGTCGACCACATACGTGTCAGATTAATCTCAACCTTAGCAGTACGATTTAGGGTTTAAATTGGTTTTTTGGGAAATATGACTCGCCCTCAAATTAATTAAAACTTAACTATTTTGAATATGTTTGGATTTTTGTTTGTTTGTTTCTTTTATGTTTATTTGGGAAAACGTTCTAGATTGGTACGTGCTGGAAATGGGTTAAAATATCCGTATTTTACCCGATTACGACGAGGCCTAAAAGAAGGGTTATAATTTATGTAATGGTATCTTGCCTCTCCTCTAGAGGCGTATATCTGTATTAATTTTTATCTTAATTGATACCAAAGAGAATTTTAGATAGAGGTGTATTGTGAAAGAAAACTTTGTAGCCACGTAAATTTACTGCCATCTTTCGACATACAATTAAAACTTTTAGAACGCCATTTGGCTTTGGTCCTTATTCTTTCACTGATATGTGTTAAATTTGTTAAATAACAAAAAGTGGCGCCATCTTACCGGGCACTACCTAAAAGTTATAGCGCCATCGCTCGAAATGATGCTGCTATACCTTTAGCCTTTGATCTATTAGATGGCGCCACTTTTTGATATTTAACAAATTTAACTCATATCAGTAAAATAATAAGAATCCAAGCATATGGCGTTTTAAAAGTTTTAATTATGTGTCGAAAAATCGCATTAAATTTACCTCGCTGTAAAGTTTTCTTTGGCAATACACCTCTATTTCAAATCCTCTTTGATTATACATACCTAACTTCCTTCACATACTCATGCTAATCGCTGTATTATTATTCGATTTTCTGCTAATCGATTATTCTGTTTCGATAATCGATTATTTCCGATGACTCGGATGAGCTTTCTCATCGATTACGAATTCTTCAACTAATAGATTTTTCTTCTCGAATAGAATCGATATCAGACACCCCTTTACATGCTGTACTTCCATGGAGCCAAAATCTGTAACCACTGTATGCAACTGAGCTTATGATTTCCATCGTTCCATAGTTTAATGTTTACTATGTAAGTATAGGTCGATGTTACGAGGGATCGTGGTATGACCAGTGGCGGGACAAGACCAAAATTATATGTGGGCAAAGTACATTTAGCGAGGCCCTCTGGTGGCGCAAGAAATAACGAACATTAGTACGTTATGTCCGAGATATACTTATTTGAGGCGCGAGGCCGTAGGCGGTGGCCCAAGTCGCCTACGCCTAACGCCGCCTCTGGGTATGACCATAACCAAAAATAGTTTTTTAAACTAAACATGATTTATTTCTTTAAATTTTCTATGAGAGATTTTCATAGCAAACGTTTTAGATGGTTCTAAACCTCAACAAAGTACCTAATATCTTACTTAATCTATCGGTTGGAAAAAAAATATTCATATTCCTTTATTGATAAAATTTTATATTTCTGCAAATATTATTTGGGCATTATTAAATGTATTATGGTTAAAATAGTATTACAGGTTGTTTCCACGATTCATTGTTCGTTGACCCCATACACGGTGTAACACGAGGAACCCGAAGATTTTAACCACGCATTTCTGAGGCCAAAAGAAAGAACAAATGGTACATGACTTACGCAAATTTCGCCAAAAAAAAAAAATGTTTTTCAGTTTTTTTAATGTATTTTGTACATAAAAAGTACCATTTACTTTTTATGTACAAAATACAAAAAATTGGTAAAACTGGCACTTAAAAAGTTTTTTTTTTTCGTAAAACCTAGTTTTTGCGAAGTGTTACTTGTCACTTTATGACATGTATCAATAAGGTTATTTACAGTACATATGGTAGCACTTTACCGCACTAGTGCGAAAATTAGCATATAACGTTACTGTGTCGAACATTTAAAGGGCCATATGTACTGTAAAATGTTGTACGATACATGTGCGAATAGGTAAATCGCAACTCGTGTCGATTTAAAACACTCCCTTCGGTCTTGGTTTAATTTATCGCCACTCGTTTCGAATTTCCTATTTTTCGCACTTGTATCGTAATGTACTATTAGACTACGCTCCATAAAGGGATCATCGCCATAAAAAAGGCGTTTTGCACCAAGCAACAATACGAAGAAGTATTTTTTTTTATTAACTCTGGAACTAGACGAATTCCAGAAAAAAATATATGACATTTTTGTCTTTAAATTCCTACACTGTTCAAAATCTTTCGGGTTCCTCATGTTACGCCGTGTATATCTAGGCTTTTAATATTTAAAATTTAGGCCTAATGTGTCTGAATCTCTGTATGTGCAAACTGAAGTTATCGAAATAACTTTGCGTGATGGCTGTACAATGTACTAACGATGTTACCAGTGTTAAAATAGGTGTATACATTATTCATAGTGTGATTTCATACAGCAACACAGATGTCTTTATGGATTAGGTACATTGCACGTAGTTTAAGAGTCACTAAGGTAAGTTGACAGCGATTGTGATAGTCCAGACTGTGCAAGCGTTAAGTAAACGTCATGATTTCTTAGAAGTTTGACGTTTAAAGTAACACGCACCGTCTGGTATATGAAATTCGCTGCCAACTTAGCTTGGTCTGACTCCAAGTGCGTTTTTGTTTATTTATTCCATTATAAAAACGGTTTTTTTCACACTATACTATAAGTTTATTGAATAAGAGGTAAATGTGATGTCCCACATGCAGAGATGGGCAAATCGTAATCGATTCCTGATTCCACGATTACTTGATTTTACTTTGTAATCTACTACTAGGTGTCAGATTACTTGTAATGTAATCAAGTGAAACGGTAAATTACCATTACATATTATGGAATCAGTAATCATCTATACAAATATTACCATTACTAATAATTGGGAATCATTGTCGATTGCAAATTACTGGAATTGTTGACTTGATTACTTCCAGATTACTTCTATATGTTAAGTGTCTTTTAAACGAAGTTTTCTCAAACATACAATTAAATATCGTGTTGACTGATTCGCATACGTGGCATCCGAATTTAGGGTCAATTTTAAGATCCAAGATGGCAGCAAATTTTTTTGCAATATTCTTTATTATACTCGTTTTCGACTAATTCGTATACAAAATGGATAGGTAATATAGGTATATTTTATGCAATTCCGTCCGTGCATTCTGAACTCATAATATGAATTATGATTCACAATGTGTAAGGCCGACCTAAGGGTTCCTGGTTGACTTGCGTGACCCTAAAAACGTGCCGCCATCTTAGATTTCAAAATGGACCCTAAATTCGGACTCTACTTAAGTATGCGAATTTTTGAGAAAACACTATACAAATCTCGGCGAGAAAAAAAGGATTGCTCAAAGAAACTCAAGATATTCCTGATTCCACATCCATCACACAACATGTATGAAATAAAAATAGTTTCTTCAATCATAAATATTAGTTTTATTTATTGTACTCAACTAAATAAAATTAAAATAAACTTGTCGCTATTACTTAAGCTTTAAATTAAATATGCGTAATTAAAATTAAGTACGGCTTTAAAATTTATCGTTTAACCCTTTAGTGGGTAACGGCAACGGTAACGCCTTGACTGTACTTGCAGTCGAGTTCATAAATATATGAGCATTTTCCATAAAAAAAAGGTTTTCCTAAAGTATAATTATGAATGATGAACTTTCCCATGTACATTTATTTGTGAAGCCCTGGCAATACTCATATATTTATGAACTCGACTGTACAATATCTTTCATTACAAAAGAGTGAGGTGGGTCCAGACACAATTGACAATATGAATTATCGGTCAGGTACAAAGCTAAGTGAATTATTTCTTAGATTTAAGAATGTTTTTCATTATTCAAGTTGGCTTTTAATATAACTCGTCGCTCAAAGTTCTCGTCTGTTAATCGGTTGCTTTTTGGAGTATTTGTCATAGTCGCATAAGAGAACAGTCGTTCTACGGGAGCTGAAGAGGTCAGAGGTGTATTATACTTCAGAAAAACTTTTTTTATCTCAGGATATTTGTTCAGGATATCTAATGACCGTGATGTATCTGATAGATATCCTAATATACAATATTCTGCTCTGATTGAGTGTCCGCCGCTGCCGCCGCTAGTGTTGCTGTCACTATTTGAATTACTGAAATCGTAAAACGCGTCATCAAAGTCATGTGTATGTTGAAATATCTCAGGCTCGATATTTGAATGATGTTGAGATTCCTCCGATACAGCCGTCAAAAACATATTTTTTAACCTAGCGTGATGTTCGGAATCCACGCATTGGTACCATGAGTTCTTGAACCTGGGATAGCTGTGAGCGGCGATAATTGCTTTTTCTGCTGCAGGTCCTGTAAGTTTCAATAAATCGTCGAAACGACTCTGCACTTGTTTTAATAATTGAACCGCAATTGGTTTACAATATTGATAATTGTTTTGCTGTAGGGCATGTACTTTTTTTTTAAGCATCAGTAGTGTTGGTAGCAATAAACCGTAATAGGTATTATTTTCTCCTTGAAGAATATCCAGTACTGCTGCTACGGGTTTCAAACAAGACAGATATTCTTCTATATAATTGAAATCTGTATTACGCAGCGGATTTTCCAAACCGAGCCCTTCATGTAGAACACTGTTTTTTTCTTTAATCGATAAAATTTGCTTTAGGGCATCATACATACTGTTCCAACGAGTTTCGCCTGGTCGACTAAGATTATGTCCCAATATATTTTGGATGATTTCAGAGCTTTTGGGACGATTCGCCATTTTCCAAAGACGATTACATTTATCTATTACACTCTTATGAATGTTGGACAGAGCAGTGTCAGTGGTAAGTAAATGTTTTAAATCTGTTGTGGCTATCAGATTCAAAGTATGGGAACAGCATCGCATATGATACGGTAGCAGTGCATGATCATTTAAAAAGTCAATACAACCTTTATTTGAATCTGAAATCATCAAGGGCTCTTCTTCGATATCATCATTAGAGACATTAGAAACGGTCTCACAATTGTCATTTGTTTCTATGCTACCTGGGTGAACTCCGAATTCTTTAAAAGCCTTAACAAAATTGCTACCATTATCTGTAGTAATAGCAACAATCTTAGGCAAATCTAAGTCAAATTCATGTAAAATGTCTCTTAGTAGATTAGTTATGCGTTCATAATTATGCACTCCCGGGAATCTCCGACATGCCAATGCCCTCGATGATCTTAGAAAAGTATCAGGATCGATCCAATGTGCCGTCAGGCCTAAAAAACTTCTTTTCCGGCTGGACCAGATATCTGCAGTTGCACAGATAAAATTTACCCTGCTCATTAAATCTTTAATTACTTTAACTTGATCATCATAATGTTGATTTATACGACGGGTCAAAGTTGTACGACTCATAATAGTCAATCCCAAACTGTCGACATGCAGTCTCTTTAAGATTCGAATGAAATGTGGATCTTCTACACAACTGAGTGGTATCATCGAATGTAAAAAAAATTTTACTACGTCGCTATCAAACTCTTCTTGAGAGTAAGAGCTGCTAGTTTTAAGCACTTGACGATTTTGAACTGATGTTGATTGCGGCTTTTTTCTTTTCTTCTGTATGCAATATGATTTGTATTCTTCAACACAGTCAGGTCCATGTTTTCTCTTCAGGTGTTTAATGAAGTTGGAAGAGCATTTTTTATAGCCTTTTACTTCAACGTTTAATGGTAAACATTTCACGCACGCTGCCACAGTGGACGAATTTGTTGTTTTAGACGTAATTTTGGAAAAAAACGTACCATCAAATAAAATTTCAGATTCGGAACTTGAGGCTGATGTTTCTTCGCCGACAGCTGGTGAATCCAAATCCATAGTGGAGTTATGGGATGGATTTATAAATTGGACTATTGGATTGTAAACCCGCTGAAGTGTAGTTACATTTGTCAAGTTCAATTGACATTGTCAGTGAGGCATATTATAATATTTTAGTAGGACCTCTTCAACGTTATCTAAATAGGTCTGATAACACAATTATAGCGGCAGAGACGATTCAAAAACATTATGCACTACATCTGTACTCTGTACACTTCCTTGGGAATTATAATCTGGTATCTGAAGTGTTTATTTAACACGTTCACTGCGGGAAAATCTTCAAGTTCGAGTACAGGTACAGGTGTAATGAATTATACTTACTTTACTATCGTATATTGATGAAAATTAATAAAATTTACCCTATCTATTTTAATTTGCTTTAGGACTCTCCCTGAAATAGTTGACAAGGCACGAATAATTTCCATAAAATACGACGGGAAAACATTATTTACTAAAATCGTCTGCATATTTTTCAATTTTATTTACAGCCTCAAACCAAAATGTTTCAAATACTTGTGGAGGTATCTTCAATAGTTGTTTTCTTAAATGTGATGGCTGTGTAACACATGTGCAATTATCATCTCTTAGGTCTTTATTGTAACGAAGGCCCTTTTCTTGGTGTTTTCGAAATACCTCCATTACTTCTTCCCAACAATCTTCAAAATCTAAAAAGTGTTTTCGTTTGAACATCACCTTCAGGCACCTCTCACGAAAATTTAGCAGACAGCAGCATAAATTGGGCTCTGTAAAATAAACAGGTACCTAACATAAATAAACATGACCTTTTTATGGTTTTAAAAATAATAACTATTATTTGTTTTATATCTTACCGTAATTGGCATTTCCTTGACGAATTTTGGTTATTTCTAATTTTGCCTGAAGTTCCATTTTAAAACATCGAAATTCCTCCACATCAATCATGCATGTCATTGTGTTATAAATATTAACCCAATTTTTAAGATTCAACACCAAAATTTAATGTGAAAGTGAAATGCTAGAATGACATGTAGACCAAAAACAATTTTAGTGACATTAACAAAATTATAAAATAAGGTTTGCCAATTAAGTAATAAGCCTGGAATTGAAGTAAAGTAATTCAGATTACTTAAGTACTTGATTACCGAGGAATCAATATTACAGTAGTGGATTACAATACCGATTCCAAAGGAATGGATGACAGACGTAATCAAAGTACAGTATTACATTAATTTTGATTACCCAAATAATCGATTAATGAGGAATCATGATTACTGGAATGTAATCGTGTAATTAATTCCAAAAGGAATCGATTACGTCCAACTCTGCCCACATGTAAGGTACTTTATGGCTGATGGCGCTTACGACGCGTAGCAGCGTATTCGTATAGGAGCGTCGTGAATAACAGCGTACCTTTTCCCGTGGAACGTCACAAATTTTTGTACTTCTATAATAAACAATTCGGCATGGAATAAATAGTGAGAGGCAAAATGGCCAAATATATCATATACATAACACGCCTTTTGATGTAACAATAGAAGTAAGGATGTGTTATTTGTTGTGATCCTTTCATCCAGTTAACCAAGTTTGATAATGAATGATTTTTTTTACTAGTAGGTAAGCTGCAGAAGTATCTTTTTTTTTATTTTATACCACGATGGTGGCAAACAAGCATACAGCCCGCCTGATGGTAAGCAGTCACCGTAGCCTATGGACGCCTGCAACACCAGAGGCATTACATGCGCGTTGCCGACCCTTTAAAAACCTGTACACTCCTTTTTTCAAGAACCCCGTACTGTAGCCCCTCGGGAAAACCTCGGCAGGAAGCTCATTCCACAGCCGAAGCGTTCGCGGGAGGAAATTCCTCATAAACCGCACAGTACGCGACCATTTAGGTTCTAAGGTGTGAGGATGAACACCCTGCCGACGCCGAGCGGTGCGGTGATAGAAATCGGCCGTCGGCATCATGTCAAACAATTCTTCAGAGCACAGCCCATTATAACATAGATATAAAAGTCATCTTCCCGTAACATGTAACTAGATTTACTCGTTTAGAATTCTGTGTTGCTATTTGAAAAATAACATTCGTCTCGTACTCTAGTCACTACGAACTGTTCTTACGTATGTTTTTTTTTTTATATTGATTATTCAAAACTGTATAATACTGAGAAAGATTTGTTGAGAAAATCAGTCCCGATTTCGGGCCTGTTAGTCGTTTTCCGTGTCACGGAATATCAGCACATCGTTAACAATATTTGAAATGTATAAAATATTTTTTTTACATTTCAATAATTGTAAACGATGTGCTGATATTAGGTGGAACTGAAAAATACTCTTGCTCGGGCCCGAATTCGGGCCCTGATATCAGGCCTGATAAAGTGTAGATGTAATTGGCACTTTAATGCAAGTTTAAATATTTAGTTTAGATATATGATTATATTATAAAATGTCTGTTAGTGTGGTGTGCCTGTCGGCATAGGCCTCTTCCAAGTCTTTCCAGGGCTGTCTGTCCAGAGCAACTCAATGTGTCATTACGTATTCTATCTTTAAATAGGTACATACTCATATTATATTATTATGTCATTATGAAATTACACAAAATTATCATCATTATGTATGTCACATTAATAACAATTTTTTATGTTAACAAATATTACAGTACAATATACTCCAAACGAAATTTCAACTGTGGCACTGATTAAAACTTTCACGATTTGTACACATTATTAACTAATACAAACGGGGCTTAATCGCGAATTAAGATTTAAATTTACATCCGACGTTTTGAGGACGGCGTTGTCCCAGTGGTCTCAGAGCGCCTACCGCGAACCACGTGTTGCCTCCCTATCACACACGTACAAATTTACAAGTGCGACAGAGGCAACACGTCGAACGTGGTTCGCGGTAGGCCCTCAGAGAAGTCTGTATTAAGTCCCGTTTGTATTAGTTTCAACTATGGCGTGGTAAAAGTGCCAGTTCTATCCACTTTTAGGTTCTTTGCCTTTACCAGTATATTTGAACTAGACTAGTAAAATTCGTAGTGGCTTGTCGGACGAATGGTAGCATTATAACAAATAGATGTGATATGTCATCGGATAGTGATGGCGGGGGTCCGCAATTGTTGCACTGAGTGTTTTATAAATGTATAGACTATTCACCTGTGTTTTATTTGCGTTCGACGTTCCCTAAACTTGTTTAATATAAAATTATGTAAACGGATTATATTGCGTAAGGTAAAAGCGGGGTGGAAAGACCGTCAAAAAGCAAGAATATCCCCACATTGATCTTATAATGAATTTAAAATATATCCCGAGGTTTCGAACCCTTCATGGTCAACGACAGGGTGGATCTCCCCCGCGATATAATACGTTTTATTTCATAAGTAATTGTCGCGGTAACTGAAGAAAATATTTTGTTTTTTGAGTGAAAAATTGAAAAAAATACTGATTCAGGTGAGATTCGAAATCGCGACATTTTGTTAATTTTGGTAGCAATCAGGGTGTAATACCTATATATCTAGTGTTGATTTACTGACTTTTGACTATAGGTATATTATCAAGTCTGTTATTTACTACATATTTAAAAGACTTTCGGTAATATACAAACCAAGTGCAGTCGTGTTTGGCGCCATAAAACTTTAAAGGAATGCATTTTTAAAATGGTTTAGAAAAAACATAGGTACGGGGGGTGATTTGTCGATAAAATTCATCGTACTATACGTGGTTAACGGCTCCACTATACGTGCACAAACACATTGTATGTTTAATGTTAGGTTGCTTTAGATTCAGTAAAAAGAAAAATATAAAATACACAATTCTGAAATGCTAAAAATGCATCTGAAGCGGGGAAAAATATATAAACAAGTTGCAGGAACGAGGGTATAATGGCGTATTACGCCGTGAAATCGTATTAGGTGGGTACTGTAGGTCTAGTTTACCTACCAGCACTGCAGGCAAATTTAGTTAAAAATATCAAATATGATAAAATTATGGGTGATTTTCCGTATCCGACGACATTCGAAAGTATCCTAAACACAAGATGGAAGATATAACATACTGTTCACGTCCTAATGGACTAATAATAGGAAACGCTATGAACATTTCAATAATTCGACTAAATGCTAATCTGATTCATTCAGTTCAATCCCAAGTATTGGTCATTTTTTAGGGTTCCGTAAACAAAGGTCAAACGGGACTCTATTACTGAGATTTCGCTGTCCGTCCGTCCGTCTGTCACCAGGCTGTATCTCATGAACCGTGATAGTTAGCCAGTTGAAATTTATACAGATTATGTATTTCTATTGCTGCTATAACAACAAATACTAAAAACAGAATAAAATAAATATTTAAGGGGGGCTCCCATACAACAAACATATTTTTTTTGCCGTTTTTATAAATAATGGTAGGTACGAAACCCTTCGTGCGCGAGTTCCACTCGCACTTGGCCGGTGTTTTTTCAATGTTATTATGTCAACATGTATAAGTATTGCTCGTCATTAAAAATAGAAAACAAGTAGGAAAATCAAAATTATCACAGCTATCAAGTTCATTATCATGGATTAGCCCTGATTTCTGTTATTATTTGCAGATACTCCTATCATTAATTGAATATGATTGAACAGATTTATTATGGAATTAGCACCTGGTGATTAGTGGTATCCAAGATGCTCTTCAAAGCGGTCTTCTTAATCGTGGGCTTAAGCCAGGTAAGATATTAAAAAGACAAGTTTGTTAACAACGTCCTTAGAATGCTGTTGAGGCGGCCTATCTGCAGCGCATCGGGCATGTTCGACGAGGCTAGTACAGATGACTTCTTTGCCATAAGGCGAAAAAGAATTGCCTCACTGCTTGGTAGAATGCGCGGAAGCAGCAACAGCATGCTCAGGACGTTGGCCGATCGCCTCGACTGCCCGCTCACAAAATAATGGGTTGATGTGGTTATTGGGAGGGACAAGACTATTTATCGCTCCCAATACCTACTAGGTTAAGTGTCCTGTTCATAAGACTAACATAGATTTTTTAAGAAGCTAAATAAATTACTAACCAATTTCCATGGATTATGGTCCGAAATAAACAATTTTGGTGTCGAGACCCTTGGCCCGTGGGGTCCGAACGCGATTACTCTATTTAAGGAGTCGAAAAGAATAGTAGATACAACCGGTGATCGTAGAGCTGGCAGCTTCGCACATAGAATTAGTATTGCGATACAGCGAGGAAATGCTGCTAGCATCTACGGCACCATGCCGCAGGGAGATAGATTATTATTACCTAGTTTATTTTAAGATTGGTCTTATTTATTTTCAGATCGAGGTTTTAAGTTTTATTTAATTCTGTTATGTCCGTCTCTTATTAGGTATTAGATGAATAAAACTTAATCCCTGCCAACATTATAAAAGTAGCACCTGGCGTCCGTTGGCTCGTTGTGTGGACGACATTCGGAAGATTACGGGTCACTTCTGGATGAGATTATCTCAAGACCGGGACAAGTGGCGTACTAGAAGAGAGGCCTATGCTGGGCAATGGGTGATAAAGGGCTGATATGATGAGGATGAATATTATAAATGTGAATGGAACTATATCTGCTACCTCTTCACGCTTAAACCGATGAACTGATTTAGATGAAATTCGGTATGGAGATAGAGGCAGCAGGATTCCAAGCAGACGAAGTCGGGGGCAGAAGCTAGGGCTTGTGCACAAATCACGCGAGGTTTTTTCGGCTACTTTTTGACCTGTCGTGATTTTTTCGGGACCCCCCCCCACCCGCATCGAACTTAAATACCTAAAACTATTAGGTATAAATGAATACTCCAGGCAACTATAATTATCAGGTTACGTAATGTTACCTAGCACGGAAAACAACTACGTACCTATTACGTACGAATTCGTCATAGATCCCTTTTAAAAACATTAGGTACTTAACAATATTTTGTCCGTCCGTCTTTCAATCCGGAGGTCACGGGTCCAAATCCTGAATCGTACCAATGAGTTTTTCGGATCTTATGTGGGTACAGTGAGCTGCAAAATTGCATGGAGAAATTATGAATGAATACACTTTTACGGCTGATGGTACTTATGGAGTACAATTTAATATTTACCACAAACTTTCCGACTTCAACTTCAATTTCGGTAAAGTAAACAACATGAGGAAACATGCAGACATATGCGAAAAAAAATAAAGGTGTGTGAAGTCCCCAAACCGTATTGGGCCAGCGTGGGGACAGCCCAAGCTGCAGAAGGGACGTGATACGAAAAAATGTGTACCCCAATTTTACGTGTAGTCTAGGAGAGGTATCCTACATATTTTTTATTTGATTTGTCCACTTTGTTGATGATAGGTTCTGGCGCTGCCCACGGAGCCGGAGTACACCAAAGTGGACTTCATTGAAAATGTCCTCAAAGTCGAAGCTGGCTCCGAACTTGACGCTGGTAGGTGCTAATGTGAACTTCAGAACAGTCAAGGGTGTCGCCAGCTAATGGGCTACGGGGGCAGTTGCTGTGGCCGATGGCGGAGGGGAGGGGGAGGGGCATACGGCTAATCACAAATTGTATTCTCTAATAGCGGGGCAGCTGCCCCCTGTGCCCCCCCTGGCGACGCCCTTGAGAATAGTTTTTATGAACTAAGAAGTAGTCTCAGTTTGAGTAAAAGTGAAAAAGATCAGTATTTCGATTAATTTCAATATGGCGGAGCCTTGGAGGTTCGCGAGGTCTTCAGCACACAGAGCCACTCATATAGACTCTAAATTTAAAGAAAAAGGTTAAATGCTGCTTAAGTGGGGGTTTTGATCTTTATTTTTATTGCTATTAGTGACGACTTGGTAGATCTATACTTTCGCCAAACACTTTCTGCTATCTTAAGAATAAGAATAATATTTATTGTTACACACATACAAGAATACAAAGACGATAAAAGGAAAACAAACGAATAGACATGTTGAACAGGAGAGCAGCAAAAATTAAATTAACATAATTAACATAATTGCTTAAAGTCTATCCATAAATACTATGTAAACAATAGTGTGACAAAAGGGATGAACTCAGCATTCGTGCTACAGACTGGCTGTCACAGCGCTGGTTTTCAGTGCATTGCTAAGAGTATGCCTAATTAGCATCATAATCTTGATGTAATTCTTCTTCTTCTGGTGCCATGCCCAGTCTAATGGGCGTCGGCGGTCAGCATGGCATTCAGCTCTCTGGTCTATGCCAATCTCTTGAGGGTGGCTGCGTCTTTTGTATGCGTCCAGTCTTTAATGTTATTTATCCATTTATTTCTAGGTCTACCTCTCCCTCTTTTTCCCTCATACTTTCCCTCGATGATTGTCTGTAATAAGTCGTATTTCTTATTTCTATAGATGTGACCCAGATAGGCTGTTTTTCTTTTCTTAATGATGTTGAGTATTTCTGGTTTCTTACTCATTCTACTTCTTCATTCGTAATGTGACTGGTCCATGAGATTTTTAACATTCTGCGGTAGAGCCACATCTCGAAGGCAGCAAGTCTGTCTGTTGTGTATTTATTCATTGATGTAATTAATCCTTTGATATTTAGTGATGCATGCATACCATGTACCAGTATCCTCATGTGACACGGTGGGCATGGTGTTAGTGTAGGTTACGTACTTATAGCTTTATTCAGTAGGTATATCTGTAAAATCTGTTTCTAGAAACGTCAATGTCGCGCATCGTATCAGGCTGGCAAGCGTACCCCGGCCAGCATCCTCACCAGATCTACCTCCGCATGGTCAACGCTGCTGGTACCATGAGCGCGTGCGGTGGGTCCGTGGTGCATAAGAACTGGTTCATTACCGCAGCGCATTGCACGGCACAGTGAGTACTCTGAAACTTGCGCGAAAATCAACCTTATGTTAATTGTATTAGACTCTGATTTCTCGGATATAAGCATGGAAATTTTGACGATATGTTTCTTATGTTAGACTATGAAGCATCGCACATCGCACTATATCTACCTCCCCATAGTCAACACTATTGCAACCATACCATTACCGCCACGCATTGTACGGCACAGATAGTAAATACCTATAGTTATTTTAAAATATTCCAAAAAAATCAACCTTCTGATGTTTCTTATGTGACACTCCGAACCAAGCACGAATTTTCGGATGTGATGCGTTTAAGAGCCAGCATGTAAATCTGAAATATCGTATATAAAATGTTTTTAGAAAACCATTAAACTTTGGTCGGAATAACCATTAGACGACCTTACCATCTCTAACCTAACATATTAACTGTGTCCGTATGTTGATAGGCCTACGATGGCCTGATATGTGTACCGGGTATTTAATTGATCTCTTGCAATAGGTAATCGTCCATTTCTCCCCAGACGAGTGCGACTCTTGGTCCGCGCCGGTCTCGTCCACATCTCGCAGCCACAATATGACTCGGAGACGACGGTGTGGTACAACTATCCCACCTTCATAGACGAGTTGGCGGCTGTCGTCCAGCCTAATGACATTGCTATCGCTCACGTCGACGAGCCTTTCACTTTCAGCCGTAAGTTACTTGGCATTAGTGAGGCAGCTGGTCCGTGCCGGTCTCGTCCACATCTCGTAGCCACAATATGACTCGGAGACGACGGTGTGGTACAACTGTCGCGAACGTATTGCGAACCAGCTAATATTTGCCAACGTCATGGAGTAGATGGCGCTAGTAGTCACGTTTAACTTAAGTAACCGCTTCTAGGTTATTGGGATTTTTTGAGGGAAGTTGAGAGGGTAGATGAGAACGACAGTAGGAAAAAGGAGTTTGTGTGCGAACAGATCGACGCGGCAGTGATATTTGCTTTTAGATCAAGTCAAGAACGTTCTTATGGTGTTATTAGAATAATGATATGTCTCTGGTATATTGTGACCAACGTTATCAGTACTCAGAGTGAACAGTGATCCAGTGAGGCTAATATGAACTTAAGGTAAACTTTGTGTGAGGAATGGGGTCGCTATAAGGGGAGGTTTGGAGGCGACTATTAAGCTCAAGAAACCAGGTGGATAATCATGTGATACTCATGTTATATGTAGGTAATAAAGTCGGACACCAGCACAACTCATATCGTCATCTCACTAACATCCAGGCCTCGTATAGGTATGTAGTACATTTACATTATATCGCTTTCCAGTATCCGTAAAACCATAAGCTCATTCGATAGGTTAATAAGTATGGTGAGCTTGACGACAACAACTATCCATCGTCAGAAACGAGTTGGCGACCTTCGTGCAAGTTAATGACATTGCTTTCAGCCGTGAGTTACTTATCCCTAGTGAGACCACAGTAAGACAGCTGGTCCGCGCCGTTCTCGTCCACATCTTGCAGCCCCAATATGACTCAGAGACGACAGGTGTAACATCCCACCTGCGTGAACGAGTTGGCACATATCGTCCAGCCAACTGACATCGCCATGGCATATGTCAGCCACCCTTCACTTTCAGCCGTAAGTAGCCGTACCACAACTTGCGTAAACTCAATCGCAGTCCATCTCGCTTGCTCCAATGTATTGGTGCGATAGAGAGGGAATGCGATCGAGTTCACGCAGACGCTAACGTCAAACGCCAACTCGTGGTAGCCGTGAAGTTAACACTTCTTTCTAAAGTCAACCTTGTCGAAGACAGAAGAAACTTATGTTATAATATTCTTTAGTGCTTCTCTGTAACTGTTATTTTTTAAGTGTGCAGTTAAGAATATTCTATCTTTTAACTATCTTATCATCACGTCTAATTCCCCTCAATTTTGCTGTAAGATTTGTTTTTGTAAAGCGCGCTATCGATATCTATTCAAAATAAAGAGCTCTGGTGTCGGCTAAAAATATATGTTATTAAGTGATCAATTAAAAACAGAACCGGGACAACTGTCATAAAATCCTTAGTAAGTACCTACATACCCAATCTTTCGACATCCAGAAAAATCAGTACCATAATTTCCTGAAGCTATAACGGTGCCCAATGTAACGAACTTTATCCTCTAATATTCTGTGTGCAGATCTGCTGCAGCCCATCAAGATGCAGTCATCAGCTGATGCGTACAGGGACTACTCCAACCAGCAGGTCATGGCTAGCGGCTTTGGACGTGTTTGGACAGGAGGCAAGTAATATCTTGTCTTGTACAAATTACTTTTCTTTTAATCAGCGTACAATATGGGCCAACATAGCGTAACTTTAGGGTAGCAGTCAGAAGGCCCTTTTTTTAAGGGGGAAATGCTTTACGCATACCACCCAGGCGCAGGGACCGGCCTGGGGTGGATGCATGGGACTCCCATATATGGCTAATGGGACTCATGGTTTACCCACAAAAACCCCTCTGTTGCCGCCTCTGTGCTATAGGGCGAGGTCGAAGCTCTCTTCGGCAACCTCGCCAGTGGCCGTCCGGACTCGGACCTGACTCGTGGGAAGTCACCCCTCCACCTCAGTGGGCGGCTTGATCTTACGTCGCGCCCGCCCGCGCAGGGACCCTTGTGTAGGCGGCAGACGTCCCACAGGTACCAGCGGTCAGAAGGCCCTAGATCAGCCATACTTTACCTTTTATTAAGAGGGCCCAAATACGGTTTTGCCTTGTAGCCCCGGACTGTCATACTTTCATAGAAATTTAACATGAATTATGAAATTCCCACACTTTGTCATTGGAAATACCATGCAACAGTTAGCTTGGTCCGACTTATCAACCATACAAACACTATCGCTTTCTGCTGAATCTGTCAAAAATATATCTTTTTCAGCTTCTTTCTCTTTTTAATAAATTCATACTCTATCACCAAGATTGCAGACCTTTCCAAACCTTAGTTTTAAAAGATCTCTTGTTAATATTGGTCATTGGTCGCAGGTGCCACCGCCGAGAACCTGCAGTGGGTGTACCTGACCGGGGTATCGAACGCGCTATGCTTCTCCACCTTCGGCACTATCGTCACTGACACCACCATCTGCGCGAGGTTCTTCAATGTCACCTCACAGTCAACCTGCCAGGTGAGATATTTGTTGATCCCAGGGGACACTTCAGAGGACCTGAACTGGTTGTACCTGACCGGGGTATCAAACGCGCTATGCTTTGCTTCTCCACCTTCGGCATTTATCATCACTGACACCACAATCTGCGCGAGGTTCTTCATTGTCACCTCACAGTCTACTTGCCAGGTGAGATATTTGACCCCGGGAATCGAACGCTGTATGCTTCACCGCCTTCGGCACTATCATTACTGACATCACCTCACAACTCCTCACAATCTCACCTTGCCGGTAGTGAGATATTTTGAAGTTAAAAAAAATTGTACAAGCTAGTCTTTAGTTGTTGCCAAGTACAACCTACAACAGTACGACTACCTAGGGGTACCTACATAAATATAAACAAGTGACAAAGTAACTTGGCTTCAGTAACATACTGAGCTGAAGCAGGTCCGGAATGTAAATTACTTACCCTCCACCCAAACCCACCATCGGGCTCACCTACAACGACAGCGCAAGACCACCCCCAACCGGACTCATTGCTGCGCGGCGTGCAGCAGTACGCGGCGCGCGCCTATCGTGAACGCTACTCATACACTGTTAGTGATTGAAAATAAGACAAGGCCTAGACTCTCCCAAACATGTCGCCCGAGTGACTAAAATACGTGAGTTAAACCGTACTGTACATTTAGTTTTAGATAAAAACAGTAACTTTTTTCTCGTACGGGAGATAATCGAGTGCGGCGTGTGACACTGACGGGTGTCGTGTTTCGAGGGTTCCGGGGCAAGGCGCCTTGTCTTGTTGTCTAATCCCATTTTTTATTAAAAAAGAACTGTTATGATATCATATGGTATCTTCGCTACCATATGATATCATATCGTGTATCTTGATCAACACGTCACGGATTTTAGGTGACCGACTGATAGTTATTATCAGATATAATACTGTTGTTTGATTAATGTAGATACCTACTTATGATATACTGTAATACTTTATCCCACCAAAAACATTTTCATGTAAAATGTGGCCAAGACGAAACCATACGGCTCGCACTGTCAAAAAGTTATAAGATCTAATTTAGAGCCAAGCTTCTAAATCTACACACCCTATTAACTCTACTTACAAGCCCTAACATCACAAACTCTACACCTTATCAAAATATGTGGCTTGGCTGTTTCGTCACCACAAGAACTATTGTATAACAGAAACTTAATGAACAGGTAAGATCTGAACCGAGCATTGGGCCGAATATTCGTATTCGGTAAACTCCATATTCGCGGCCCATCTCAAAATAAAAGCTTGTAATAATATTTTCTATAATATTTATTCTTCAGGGTGACAGTGGCGGGCCCCTCGTCAACGTGGATGACGACGGCGTCCCAATCCTTATCGGAGTAGCAGCGTTCGTGGCTGGTGGTGACTCGGGGTGCCACGCCGGTCATCCTGCAGGTAATAAACTCTACTGGAACACCTATAATAATTCGTAGCTAATGGTGTGGTGTATGACAAAGGTGAACCCATTCTCATCGGAGTACCCTAGGTGACTCGGGGTGCCACGCCGGGGATCCTGCTGGTAAAGTCTACTGGAACACCTATAATCATTTGTGCCTATGGTGTGGTGGATGACAAAGGTGAACCCATTCTCATCAGAGTACCCTAGGTGACTCGGGGTGCCACGCCGGGGATCCTCCAGGTATACTCTACTGGAACATCTATAAGACAAACTCGTGGCTAATGGTGTGGTGTATGGCAAAGGTGAACCCATTCTCATCGGAGTACCCTAGGTATATACTGACTTTATTTACTCTTTGACCCTGGGTGACCCGGGGTGCAACACCGGAGATCCTGCTGGCAGTTAAGTAATTGGAAGAACTATCTACTTGTGGTTCCGACTGCTTGTCACTAACAGTTATCTCTTTTCTGATAAGCATTTGAGAAATTGTGCAGTTGGGCACCGTAGATACTGCAGCATTCGATGTCTTGAAAAATTCAACTGGCGCGAAGTGACACAAACTAGGGAAAAATGGCAATGTCTACTTGAAGACTAATCAAGATCATATTTGAGTCCCCAAGCCCGAAAATGACATTATTGTTGACTGGTAGAGAATGACAAGCGGCATTAAATCCTGCTATATTTAAAATACCTACATAACTTTTATTCGATCATCCCTACTTAAATTCAATTTATCTTCACTCTTATAAAATAATAATTTTCGCAGGTTTCACTCGCCTTGGACCCTTCCACAGCTGGTTTACAGAGAAAACTGGCATTGACTTCGATAACCTAGAAGAAGATACTGAAGCCCCAACTGAACCACCAACTGAGCGCCCAACTGAACCGCCAACTGAACCACCAACTGAAGCACCTACTGAGCCACCAACTGAGCCGCCAACTGAGACCCCAACTGAGCCACCAGTGACTGAATCCCCAGATTCCAATGAGTCCGGAGAAGATGAATCAACGGAAGCCCCAGAACCGGAAGAGGACAGTTCGGAGGAGAAGGATTCCGATGAATCTGATTCTGATGACTGTGAATTGTCTGAGTTGATGAAGAAATTGGAAGTCAAAGTCAACGTTAAAGTTAAACTTAACAAGTATGGAAGGAAAAAGAAAGTTCACATTAAAAAATAAATTTGTAACATTTATTTAAGGTTAGATGGGTTAGAAAAAAGTGAGGTAAGCGAAACACTTGAAGGGAATCCTCATACTGTTTCTCTTGCCTCGATCAAAATAAACTACTTTTAGGTAGCTCTTACCTCACATATCCTTATACAACTAAGCCATTTAGTATGAAGTCTGCAATTTGTATATTTTTACATTTAAATAAATAGTTGAGCAAATTACATTGATATATTTTTATCACTAGAATATTTTCCTGACTGAACGTAAGACGTTTTTTATTTGCTGATGTTGCCAGTAGAAAAACAATGTTTTATTTAGAACTTTGTCACATTTAAGAGAACTTCAAATTATCTGTTTTAATTTGTGCATTATAAAAGCATCTGGGATTTAGGAGTTTATACCCGTAAACAACTACTAAAATTTCCATGTAGGTAAATTATAATTTGCTTACTACAATTATGGATGTGATTCCATCAAAAGCACTTTGTTGATTAAGTCATTGCACATGGTACTCGTAACATGCCCATGTTGGTTGGTTCACAATGTTCACATGCATCGTGTAAACAAAAATATGAAGTACACCTGCGCAATGTAACATCAGCCATAAAAGTGCATGGCAATTTTATCAATGAATCCATTCATAATTTCTCCATGCAATTTTGCAGCTCACTGTACGTAACAGGAGCAAGCCGCGGGCTTATACAAATAATATGCCCATTATGATTGCACAAGCAGCAAAGCATAATTCATTAGCACACAAAAGTAACAGGTGTATGTGCATTAAAAGAGGATTGAAAATGCTTTTTGAGCATGTAATGCGCCGCGTGCGATAAAAATATTATTACATTCCAGTCGCTGGTCACCCTAACTTGACGTTTGCGTCATTGAAAGTATTCATGGGTGCAGGCAAAGTTACTATTATAATATACAATTTTAAGTTTTTACAATAAATGCTTGTATTTGAAATGAAATGGAGGGATCGAGTACTAAAGGTAAGTTTTATTCAACAATATTATCATTAAAAAGTTTTAAGTATCAAGTTTTGTTAAGTTTTTATGTATATTCACTTTGATGTTTTTGTGTGGGCGAAATTCGTTTGAAGTCGTAAATTATCTTTTGTTTGCTACCTGCCTCACCTTTAAGACACTAACCTGTGAATATCTTGCTAAGTGAATACTCTCGAAGCAGTAACTTAAGTCTAATACTGAGCTTGAAAGTAATAAGTACCTTTGGAAGTGCGTTGTACTTCCGTGTACTACTGTTCAAAATGTTGTTGTGAAGGTTCAATGTTTTTGACTCATATCACCGCTTAGACCTTCATTTGAACGCTGCATTTTCCGCTAGACAAACTTAAATTCCATAGTTCAGTTAGAAACTGCCACTATCATATTATTACATAAATTAGATTTATTATGATGATAATGTTTGATTTAATAGCATACTGAATAGTATCTGTTGTATTTCTCTCAAGTAATATCAATAAACTATAATTTATGACCATGTATGATTTATAATGTAGATAATATATTCAATATATTCCTATATCAAGTTGTTTAAAACAAAATGTCTTTTGTTATCAATGAACAATTAAACACATTTATCAAAACAATGTGACTCAAATTTGAGTGCTAAAAATTGAGACATTTAAACACATAGCTTTTAAAGGTAGGTATTGTTAGTCAGCTACATTGGTTTGTTTGTCTGTCTGTTCACAATAAACATAGAAATGTTTTGAATAGCTATTTAAGTCTAGTTGGTAATGAATGCCTACAAAGCTGATGATCCTGTACCTATCTGACGGCGTACTGCGCACACCGAAATTAGCAAATTGCAGGCACCTTTCTAAGTCACTCTAATTATGCCTTAATTTGCAAACTTAGATGTTCACGGTAGGCCCTCTGAATCCCAATATATAAAGTTTAACTGGTTTGACTTAATTAAAAAAAAATTTTTACTTACCAACACAAAAATTAATTGCATATACAATATCAAATCAGGTAGAATTAACAAATATTTGTGCAATAAAATGGATGAGACCACTGATTTACAAGATCAATGATCATAGGAGACTGCAAGACCACAGATTTTTAGTCCCCTAAAACTTAAACTAAACCTTAAATACCTACTTAAATAACTAAACTAACTATATAACTAGCCAAACAATTTGGCTGCTAAAAGAAGATATGTTTGACTGTGCAGTAAGCACCTATCCTCCTGAGACCCAGATGCATAGGATGATTTATTGACCACATAAGCAGTAATAGAATTTCAACTTTAGTGTTCTAATTTAAAGTTCAAATTAGATTGCACTTTCGTTGTATTCAAAATAGTCATCAAAGATGGATTCATTGTTAGATGTTTTTGGAAAATCCTGTAGATTGGTCCGGCCTGGAAATGGCTTAAAATTAAGTTTAAAAAAATAGATTGTGTAATATGCACAAAATTTTTGTACCGGGATCTCAGGAGGCTACAGGATCAGGTAGATTTGTGTAAGATCATGCCGTAATATTTTTTATGTGGTGTTCCAGAGTCCCTCAACTGTGCCGGGTGCTTGAACAACATTGGAGAAAATGACTATGTGTCAGCACTGGAACAAGAATGGCATACAGATTGCTTCAGGTAAGTTTCTTTACTTACTTTAAGTTCTCGTATCCGCATATTAGGAAACTATTTGAAAAAAATACTTGCAACAGATAATAGAGCAAAATAGGACAGAATTTTTTTTTTTTAAGGACACTTGAACGACAAAAAATTTACAATAACATGTCATAAAACGGGTTAAAACATCACTGAAAAGGTTTCGGCTCAGCTTGGTGTCAAGGTACCTTTTGCATAACTTGACGCCCTTCCGTGGCAGCCCTTCCAAGGAAGCCCTTCCAAAAAACGTGATATAACTATACAAAAAAGGTTTAACGAGTTTATGTCTAACTTATCCTTTAAGAAATAAATATTATCAGAGATCAGCCACTAACATAAGTATTGAAAAAAGAAATCTAATCATACTCATAATATGCCTAATTATTACAACATTAACTTTACTAAGCTCTAGACAAACTATCACACAGTCATTTTGAACAACAAAAACAAATTTTAGAAAACTACAATAATATACATAGGAGTCATAAAAGGTTAAACCACAGGTCAGCATAAATTGGCTAAGAAAATCAAACATTAAGACAGACCAAATAATTGTAAATATTTTTAGATGTTCCAGTGTTGGAAGTTGGTAAAATTGAAGAACTAAGAACCATATTGAATTGGCCATATTGAAAATTAACCATTAGGCGGGTCCACACAGTAACTCGTGATCGACGGTTACAGTTTACGGTTCAATTTGTAATGGTTAATTTTCAATATGGTCAATTTCGGCCAACACTGATGACTATGTTTTATTTTTAATAAAATAAAGATTTAATTAAAAAGAATAAGCTTTGCGATCGTTGCGAAATAATCTAGTTTTTCATTGTGTTAATAACATATAAATACTTTTACCTTAGACCTCATTATGTTACTAAGTTAATTAGTATTTTGAACTTCCACATTATCCTTATTAGGAATTATTTGTATTCGCTTTGTTCACTTATGTGGTTGCCATAGTGCGTAATCTTAGTTTAGTATTATGTCACTACCTGTGAGTTACTATAATTGGCTTCCTGTATCTACTATATTTTTCTATGTTAATGTAACAGCTGTTGGATCTCCAAATAAAGAAATAAAAAAATCCTGGAAAATGGAAAATAATTAGAAGGGGAAAAACGTGTTATCTTTTTGTATTGACGATCATGAGGTATACAACTCTTGATAAATAATTCTGTTATTTTCAAAGCTTTGTGTGAAGTTCCTACTTCACATTAGACTACACCAAACCACTCTTTAATGAGAGGAGGCCTATGTGTGGAACATATAGGTATAGAATAATGGTGATAACACACTGATTACATGACAGGTGCTCAGCATGTGACTGCCTGCTATCAACATGGTACCATGAGAAGGGTGGGCTGCTGTTCTGCCAGCAGGACTACTGGGCGCGCTTCGGCGAGCCATGTCACCACTGCCGAAAGGTACACCTACTATTTGAAGGGCTGTTATTAGAGGATATTACGCAAAACTCTGCATAGAGGGCGCCTCTACTACATTCTGAGAGCTTACATGAAACACAAAAATCGAAATTACGTTATCTAACTCTCTATCTCCTGCATATTCGAGCTATAAAGAGGCCAGATAACTAAATTTTAATTTTCGCGTTTCGCGGCAGGCTTCTCTGTAAACAAACCGCTTTGATGCATCAATATCATAGTAAAAACTTCTCAAAAAACTGTTTAAGACTTAGTATGTATAAGTTACTCTATGGTTTATGTGATGTGATAGTGCTGGTCTCTTGCGGCAGAACATTGCAGTAATACTCCCTATTTGTGGTAAAAAAATTATAAAAAACCTTTTTTACTTTCTGGTGGTTTATTAGTAAAGAGCTATTGATTGTGGAAGACGTATACTAGGCTTGACAGCCGATAAAGATGGTGCTGTATACTTAGGGCCAGTTGCACCATGCCCATTTGATGTACTGATCATGTGTAAATATGGCGCTAGCGAATGCTAACTGCATATTTGGGTTGCACCACGCTATGTGTCCGTTAAAAAGTTACGCTGCCCTTAACCGGTGGCAGAGCACTGGTTAACAGCAAAGTCGTTCGATAAATATGGCGGCGCTTTTTGGAAATTGTCCGTATTTCACGAATTTATGTTTGATTATTCAATAATTTGAGTAAAAAAGTAATGTAAATTATTCAAAATATATTTATAACAATAAAAAGGTGGAAATATCTAAACGCAAAAACGTGTGACAGTTCACATAATGGTTTTAAATGTCGTTTTAGTTGCGAGACGACTTGTGTTTCATAAAATACATTAATTTGTACTGGATATTTAAAGAAAAGGTGTGTTTTAAATTGAAATCGAGTGCAGAATGAGTTTAAGTTGAGGATAAGACCAGATTGATGCTATCACAGGTTAACAAATACGTCCCATAAAGTGAAACTCGACGGCATGTAATGAACACAATTTATCGACAGACTGGTCATTAAAATCAATTTAAAACGCTCTCTGTTTATTGGAATCAAGATAAAAATGTTATATCCCTTGGAAATACTGGTGAACTAACTATGATATTCGAAAACAGCGAGATGACAACTATAAACATACCTATACAAAGTCGACCTCTGAAAATCGTAACTCACAACAGAAGTGAACTATATTTATAACTATAAACGCACATAAAACAAGATGCTACATATTAAATCAAGTATTTTAGTGTGAAGAAAATGTATTGGACAATTCCAGACCAGTCGGCATAATAGGTTATATATAAGTGGGCAAAATGTGTACCTAATGTAAAACTGATTATAATACTTCAATTCATACATACTTGCTTGTGTTTTATTTGCTTTTACAACATATCTTATTCATTAACCCTAGAAACAACAACTTAGCAAGTAATGAACTAAAAATAGTTTTCTTTATGGTGATATTTATATTTAAATTAATATTTATTAGAATACAAAGTTACAATTAGATTTAACAATTAACAGCTCCAAAAATCTACATTTATTTTGAGTGTGGGCTGCCTGGGTATCTCTTATCTTCAACCCGCACCCGTTAGCGACATGACATGGCAGGGCGTCCTTTAGCATATTGCCGAGGCATCCCTACTCATTGAGCTCTGCTTGTGAATGTCAAGGTATCCCTCTGGAATTTTCAGGTTGACCACAGTGTCTTAGACATGCCAGATGTTCTTAGCATTTGTTTGTGTGAGGGATGCCTCAGCATGCCCTGACATACCTTGATAATACACCAAAGGATCTCTTACTGTGTCTAGACATTAGTGGCCTCCGAGCCTAATAAAGTAATTCTTCTGGAAATATCGAATATACATGAGAACAATTGAGTAATAGGTATAACCTGCGGTGGCAGCATGGTTCCATTTTTATCACTTGTCACTATGCCTGTCACTTTTGTGCTTACATACTTGTTAGAACGTGACAGGCATGGTGACAAATGATAAAGAGCTGACCATCTTAATTGTTTCCTTTCATACTGGATAACATTTATAAATATAACAGCCAATACCTGGGTTAGATAAAATATAATATTGCCTCCCTTCTGTCACCTGAATTTTACTTGTGTTCAACCAGTCATACAGTGAAATCGCATATAAATAAATTACTATGTAACAATTGTATGTAACCTTAGCCATGTATTGGAAATAACATAACAGTAAATTAAAAATATAATTCATAGGTCTTAATTTGCAAAAGAGCATTACAACATACTTTAGAGAATGTGTAAACCCATTATTTTTAAACTGACTACATATCAACCTACCAGTCCCTATAAATCATCATTTAAAACCTAACATACCTAAATAGCTCTAAATTCAGTTATAATAAAAGGCCCTCAAATTGATTTTATTTGTTTTCCCCATACCAGTTTTTTAACAGCCCATGCATGTTTCATAAATGATTTATATCATGATCACCCCAATAAAGAAAAAAATAAATAATAGTTGAAATAATCAAGTGAAGTCACCAGTCTGACAGAAAATATAATAAGCAGGCACTTAAATATAATTGTGAAATAATATATTATATGTCAATGAGTTGTTGATTTCTCTCCGGATAACCTTTTACCTCCATTACTCACTACCTAAAAAAGATTTAGTGTAAGATAGAAAATAAAGTAAGATAAGATAACTAAAAATATATTTTTATTATCGAAAATGAAATTCAGATACTATTTATAATACTTTATTTTTCGCAACAAGTTTTTCAGTTAATCTAGTGTATGATTCTTTGATTTCTTGAATCGATTCACTTGTGTGTAACTTTCATCTTGTATTCCATATCAAATGGTGTATATCAAACCTGAAAAGAAAGTAACATGAAATTATTATGCATAAAAATATATTGTGATCCGTTTCAACCATTGGCAAAAAGAAAATGCTTAGATCAAGCACGTTTAAATTAAAGTACAAAAATAACTTGAATATCTGCTACTAACAGAACTAACAGTTATGTATTATTGTGTCAACAATATATGTAATTGGAAATGTTGCCCCAACTGTCGGTATTTGGGTCATAGTCGTAGGTAGCGTAGGTAATTCCTTGTACTTAGGGCTCTGAAAGTAGTTAGGGATACGTATTAAACTAATAAGATAACTTACCAGGCAATGCAGGTCCTTGTTTGATTCGGCTTTGCAGCTTGGAAAGCACTTGGCCACTGAATGATTATTCATCTGTTTCACTTTAAAGTGCCATGAAGATACATTGTTTTTAATATAATCAAGATTGGCATGGCATAAATTGTGTAATATTTAGATCTAAAACCTGAAAAGAAACTAGTTCGCGCCTACAAAAGTTTTCTCGTTGTTGAAAAATTTGACAACTTTGACATTTATGACTGGGTTGCTATATGAAAAAAAAATTCTACCATAAAATTTTTGGTAGGAATGCGTTCATGGTATGGCCACACGATTAGCGACGACATTCTGTTATTTTATAGTTGGTGCAACGCATTTTATTTAGCAATCGTTAAGACCCCCACGTAAGCGTTAAAATTTAGCGAACTGTGCTTACGTTAGCAGGTGGTTTGGTGCAACTGGCCCTTAGTGTCATATGTTTTGCGGTAACGCCGGTAACTATAGTTTGGCCCAGGACTGTCTGATTTCAAACATAGATGAAGATAATCATGCTATCTTTGTCTTACGCTAGTACTAGCACCCAAAAGAAAGGGATGAGGGTAATTTAACTGATTCTTACTGACTGACAAGGTGTGTTTGCCAGACTATAACAATCAAGAGTTAGACTGAGTATTGTTTTTTGTTACACAGGTGATGACGGGTCCAGTAATGGCGGCCGGTATACGTCATTACCACCCGGAGTGCTTCGCGTGCAACACATGCGGAACACCCATCGATGATAAGGAGCCCTATGCTGTTCAGCAGGAGCGGTTGTATTGGTAAGTATATATATTATATTTTCTCAAAAAAAAAAACAGAATAATTATACCTATTTTTAATATCACAAATAGAAATTGTTTTCAAGGTGCATGTGCAAAGTATTATTCTCTTAATTACATCGTAACACAAACTTAATTGAAACAGGTCAAGACCTAGCCGAGGCTTTTGACACAGTATGCACACCAATTCCTTTCTGAAAACTTTAAAAAATAGGAGTTCAAGTATAACATTGGCTGGTATTATAATTACTATGTCAAAAAAAGTGAATTGCCAAAGTAGGTTCAGGCTAAAGTGATTCTTACCTTTATTTTATTTTTGGAGTGCCACAAGGGAGTGTCCTTGGGCGATTGTTCTTTAACCTAATCAGAATCAGACCTAAATTTAACCTAAAACGGTTTGAACTGACCGTTTATATATGTCTTTCTGTTATTTATAGTCTAACGCTCCAAAATTGTCATTACTTAGAAAAAGACAGTAAATTTGAAAAATGAGGACGCAAACAATCGAATTTCCATATAAATTTTGACTTTCGTCCCTTTGTTTGCTGGCAATATCATTTTCTAGACCTTATGCGGGTTGCGCTACGCATAATTGACTGACAGACTAATGTAATTCCGTAATTTAGTATGATATTTTAGAAACAATATAATATATACGTTTAGGGACCGTTTTGACGATGGCAAGTGTCCCATGTATATGAAAGGACTTGTGTTCAGCTCCCCGTGCTACGCGCGCTCGGAGGCGGGCGCGCGCGCGCTGCGCGTGGTGCGGGCGCCGGCGCCGGCCGCCAAGCTCAAAGATACGGAGTAAGTTTACTAAACTTATACTATTTAGTATATTCATTTATTAGTAAAATTTATCCATTAAGTGTACTCTTCTATTAAAGTGACGAGATAGAGCATGTAACTATGAGCACTAGTACTAATATGCATTTAATTTTTGACTATGTTTATAACCTCTATATATTGACATAAATAATATATGTCTGAGGGCGTCCGCTAGCTGACGCGATTCAGTTCGCGGGCGACTGCACGCGGGTGCCATTGTAAGTAAAACCCATCGCACGCGTCCACGCCAGTTAGCAACGCTTATACTATTTTTCGTTAACCCGCTCACCTACTCAATGCAACCGCGCCGGCTAGCAGACGCCCTCAGTACTATAGTTATAGGATTTTTGGAATATAAACATATAAAATGATGTAATATGCAATCATGTGGGGTGTCTCACTGACTAATATTTTATAAATTAAATTACACAGAAGTAATCTTCACACTTTTCGAATTTTGAACGGAGAATTTTTGTCGCGATTTGTATCGGTTGTGGGGTGATCGAATCCGTACGACTCTCCTGGCTTCTGTACTTGCCCGCTGACTAACACACTAACTGTGTAGAGGGCGCTGCCGGCACATGTCGGCCATGGCGCGCGCCGTGCTGCGCGCCGCGCTCACCGCCTGCATCCAGCTCACCTGCCATAGGTACTAACACACTAACTGTGTAGAGGGCGCTGCCGGCACATGTCGGCCATGGCGCGCGCCGTGCTGCGCGCCGCGCTCACCGCCTGCATCCAGCTCACCTGCCATAGGTACTAACACACTAACTGTGTAGAGGGCGCTGCCGGCACATGTCGGGCATGGCGCGCGCCGTGCTGCGCGCCGCGCTCACCGCCTGCATCCAGCTCACCTGCCATAGGTACTAACACACTAACTGTGTAGAGGGCGCTGCCGGCACATGTCGGCCATGGCGCGCGCCGTGCTGCGCGCCGCGCTCACCGCCTGCATCCAGCTCACCTGCCATAGGTACTAACACACTAACTGTGTAGAGGGCGCTGCCGGCACATGTCGGCCATGGCGCGCGCCGTGCTGCGCGCCGCGCTCACCGCCTGCATCCAGCTCACCTGCCATAGGTACTAACACACTAACTGTGTAGAGGGCGCTGCCGGCACATGTCGGCCATGGCGCGCGCCGTGCTGCGCGCCGCGCTCACCGCCTGCATCCAGCTCACCTGCCATAGGTACTAACACACTAACTGTGTAGAGGGCGCTGCCGGCACATGTCGGGCATGGCGCGCGCCGTGCTGCGCGCCGCGCTCACCGCCTGCATCCAGCTCACCTGCCATAGGTACTAACACACTAACTGTGTAGAGGGCGCTGCCGGCACATGTCGGCCATGGCGCGCGCCGTGCTGCGCGCCGCGCTCACCGCCTGCATCCAGCTCACCTGCCATAGGTACTAACACACTAACTGTGTAGAGGGCGCTGCCGGCACATGTCGGGCATGGCGCGCGCCGTGCTGCGCGCCGCGCTCACCGCCTGCATCCAGCTCACCTGCCATAGGTACTAACACACTAACTGTGTAGAGGGCGCTGCCGGCACATGTCGGGTATGGCGCGCGCCGTGCTGCGCGCCGCGCTCACCGCCTGCATCCAGCTCACCTGCCATAGGTACTGACACACTAACTGTGTAGAGGGCGCTGCCGGCACATGTCGGGCATGGCGCGCGCCGTGCTGCGCGCCGCGCTCACCGCCTGCATCCAGCTCACCTGCCATAGGTACTAACACACTAACTGTGTAGAGGGCGCTGCCGGCACATGTCGGGCATGGCGCGCGCCGTGCTGCGCGCCGCGCTCACCGCCTGCATCCAGCTCACCTGCCATAGGTACTAACACACTAACTGTGTAGAGGGCGCTGCCGGCACATGTCGGGCATGGCGCGCGCCGTGCTGCGCGCCGCGCTCACCGCCTGCATCCAGCTCACCTGCCATAGGTACTAACACACTAACTGTGTAGAGGGCGCTGCCGGCACATGTCGGGCATGGCGCGCGCCGTGCTGCGCGCCGCGCTCACCGCCTGCATCCAGCTCACCTGCCATAGGTACTAACACACTAACTGTGTAGAGGGCGCTGCCGGCACATGTCGGGCATGGCGCGCGCCGTGCTGCGCGCCGCGCTCACCGCCTGCATCCAGCTCACCTGCCATAGGTACTAACACACTAACTGTGTAGAGGGCGCTGCCGGCACATGTCGGGCATGGCGCGCGCCGTGCTGCGCGCCGCGCTCACCGCCTGCATCCAGCTCACCTGCCATAGGTACTAACACACTAACTGTGTAGAGGGCGCTGCCGGCACATGTCGGGCATGGCGCGCGCCGTGCTGCGCGCCGCGCTCACCGCCTGCATCCAGCTCACCTGCCATAGGTACTGACACACTAACTGTGTAGAGGGCGCTGCCGGCACATGTCGGGCATGGCGCGCGCCGTGCTGCGCGCCGCGCTCACCGCCTGCATCCAGCTCACCTGCCATAGGTACTAACACACTAACTGTGTAGAGGGCGCTGCCGGCACATGTCGGGCATGGCGCGCGCCGTGCTGCGCGCCGCGCTCACCGCCTGCATCCAGCTCACCTGCCATAGGTACTAACACACTAACTGTGTAGAGGGCGCTGCCGGCACATGTCGGGCATGGCGCGCGCCGTGCTGCGCGCCGCGCTCACCGCCTGCATCCAGCTCACCTGCCATAGGTACTAACACACTAACTGTGTAGAGGGCGCTGCCGGCACATGTCGGGCATGGCGCGCGCCGTGCTGCGCGCCGCGCTCACCGCCTGCATCCAGCTCACCTGCCATAGGTACTAACACACTAACTGTGTAGAGGGCGCTGCCGGCACATGTCGGGCATGGCGCGCGCCGTGCTGCGCGCCGCGCTCACCGCCTGCATCCAGCTCACCTGCCATAGGTACTAACAAACTAACATAACAACCTTCTGGAAACGAAACATTGCCCCTTCCACTTACTTTTTTTTATACCACGTCGATGGCAAACAAGCATACGGCCCGCCTGATGGTATGCACCTATGCAGTCACCGTAGTTTATACATGTCTGCAGCTCCACAGGTGTAACATGCGCGTTGCCGACCCTTTCAAGACATGTACCCTCCTTTTTTGAAGAACCTCATACTGTCTCCCTCGGGAAAACCTTACGTGCGTCATCTGACTAAAGTAGGGCTCACGAAACAAGACAAAACCTGTTTTGGTCGAGGAAATATTATTCGCACCGGTTAATGTTATCGCTAATGGCTCTTTTACAATAGCCAAAAATATGTTTTAATTGTTAAAACAATATTCTCGGAATATAGTGTCAATAGTGGACTTATTAAGCATAAAAAAGTAATTGCACAGTATACTTAAAATTTTATTCATATCCAAAAAACCCCAATTTCGTTACTGACTCACTCACTCAAGATCATCAAAACCCTTGTGTCTTGGCTTCCAACACAACTGCTCGCCACTGAGCGTGGTCCTGTGTAGTTTCTCTCCTGTCTTCGATCTGGAGCTTGCGCAGATCCATGTCCACCGCATCCGCCCATCGATACCTAGGTCGACCGGCCGGCGGCGTGCTGTCGGTTTTCCCTCAAACGCTCTTTTCACCGCCCAATCGCCTTCCATTCGCTCCTTATAGTCCTTATTTATTCAAATTGTGATTATGAAATAATGTCATTTGATCGAAAGCTGTTGTTGCGTGTTTCGCGGGACAAGGAAACTGTAACGTCAGAGGATATTAATTAGGATATTATTCGAACT
The DNA here is from genome assembly GCF_033807575.1 of Cydia pomonella. NCBI lineage: Eukaryota > Metazoa > Arthropoda > Insecta > Lepidoptera > Tortricidae > Cydia > Cydia pomonella. The sequence goes on from NC_084722.1 coordinate 1,539,990, forward strand.
GCCATTTTTTTCAAGGTTCTCGTTTTTGTCTTACTTTATTGAGGCGTTACTTTTTTAGAATTCACACATAAATAAATAAAATAAATAAATATTAATGGACATTATTACACAAATTGACTAAGTCCCACAGTAAGCTCAATAAGGCTTAGACAACGATATATATAATATATAAATATTTATAAATACTTAAATACATAGAAAACACCCATGACTCAGGAACAAATATCCATGCTCATCACACGAATAAATGCCCTTACCAGGATTTGAACCCGGGACCATCGGCGTCGTAGGCAGGGTCACATAAGACACAACACACAACGCCTATCTAAAAGCTAAATAACACCACTTTTCAAACTAGCGAGACAAATGAATGAAAAAGACGCGTATAATAGTGCCACAAAGTTGAAAACTTAACTGGCAATGCAGCCATATGTTATAGCATTGTTTAATAATAAAACCAAACAAACGCAACTCTTCTGTGAAAATGATTTAAATTACTTCGAACTTAATCAGTACTATAAGTAGGAACGCCGACCGAAGGAGGCTATTGTACTTATTTATAAATGGTGCATTGACATAATTCATAATTCATAATTCATTTATTGCATTTATAATCATGTGTTACATAAGGTCTTACAAAGAGCATTTTACAGCTAGTGTTCACATGAACCCTGTTAGGGTATATGGCAATATACTTATAACTAAAACTAATTACTAAAACATGATATTTATATATTTAACATTTAAACTATTTTTATATATTATATATGCAATATGACACGTCTTTTTAGTGGAAAAATATAAGACATTTTAAAAATTATTAAAAATATTTTTCATTTTAACTAACAAAGTAATTGGTGAAATTAAACATCAGCAATAAAATATTTTTATAGATAATAATTAAAAATTCCATTTAAATCTTTCAATTTGTAAAAATCTTAATTTATTAATTATTTGTCAATTGGGTATATAAGATAATATGATTTACATTTTATTAATATTTACATTATTTTTTAATTGGATAAGGTTGTATCATTCAAAAAATCATCAATAGAGTAATAGCACTTTTTAATTAACAGGTCTTTAAGTTTTCGTATGAATCACAGTCACGCCACTGAATTGTGTCATGTTCCGTTCACCGCAGAGATAACACTATTATGTACTTAATCCGGGTTCTTAACTCAAAATACAGTCCCAACCTCAAATAAGCGTAAAAAGTAGCATGTATGTAGCTTGTAAAGATACCAAAAAACCGGCCATGTGCGAGTCGGACTCGCGCACTAAGGGTTCCGTACAATTATCTATAAAAACATTAAACTAATTCTACGGCGGCTAAGCCACTCGCACGACATGTTTCGGACTGTAACCGTAGAATTAGTTTAATGTTAGTATGTCTCACGACAGTTCAAATTCGATAACCTATAAAAAATGGCAAAAAAAAATACGTTTGTTCTATGGGAGGGGACAGACAGACAGACGAACGGACGGAAAGACAGCGGAGTCTTAGTAATAGGGTCCCGTTTTACCCTTTGGGTACGGAACCCTAAAAAGAAGTGTAAACAGATTGTTTACCTCCCCCCCCCCCTCGCCCTTTTGGTTAAAACCATACTAATTAATAAAACACATATTTGACGACCGACCGGTTTGGCCTAGTGGGTAGTGACCCTGCCTACGAAGCTGATGGTCCCGGGTTCAAATCCTGGTAAGGGCATGTATTTGTGTGATGAGCATGGATATTTGTTCCTGAGTCATGGGTGTTTTCTATGTATTTAAGTATTTATAAATATTTATATATTATATATATCGTTGTCTAAGTACCCTCAACACAAGCCTTATTGAGCTTACTGTGGGACTTAGTCAATTTGTGTAATAATGTCCTATAATATTTATTATATGTGTGACGAGTTGTGCAACACGTACATATCTATGGGTTAATTAGGGTTCTTGAAATTCAAGGGCCGAAATTACAAAAAGTTTTGAAAAAACAGGCTCGAGAACACCTTTTCTACAATTTATAACTCTTTGCTAAGTTTATTTAGTGTTTCAACGTCTACATTAAGGAAATATGAGTCACTTGAAAAATATTCCTACTCCAAACACTAATTTCCTGGCCGATGTTATCTTAGCTGGCCTACTAAAAGCCACAAAAATATTAGCGATTCGCTATTACATAATTCCTAAATTAGTAATATCTAACAGGATAGTTACCTTTTTGTTACGTGTTTCAAATTTCCTTTTTTTAATATTTGTTTGCCTTATTACTTTAATTAACCATTTTCTTTGTTTATAAATCCATAAATACGAGTAACATATCGCTCTTCAAATCGTGAACCATTTAACGGGGTTAGCTCTATCTCTCTCCAAAACAGCGTCTGTACGACGATCGCATTTTTATCACTTGTCACCATGCCTGTCACGTTCTAACAAGTATGTAAGTGTGAAAGAGACGGGCATAGTGATAAGTGATACAATACGTGCTACAACACAATCGCAGGTGTGATGTGTTTAGGTACAGATTTAAAAATAGGCAGTGTTGGCCGAACTTTAATAAGAATTGACCATTCTTCTAACTCAACAAGCCCTAACTTCACAAACTCGAAGAAGCTTGGCAGTTGGCTCTCTCGAGATCCGATAACATTTTGACAGTGCGAGCTTTATGGTTTCGTCTTGGCAACATGATACATGAAAATGTTTTTGATGGGATTTCACTTCTTTTTGTAAGTTGCTTATGCCAATCATCCATCACCTAATTTAAAGGGTTGGGGGTGATTTACTATTAAAAATCCTGAAATACGTATCTTGGGATCATCTTTAATACAATCTGCTTTTTTACTGATTCTCCATACAGACTTTAACCCCTGTTCCTCCCCCTTTTCTACCTTACGGGGTGATTTTGGGGTTGAAAACTATTCTATAGCCTTCCACATAACAAAAACTATCTACATACCAAATTTAAACCAAATCGGTTCAGCGGTTTTTGATTCCCTATACAAAATTACATCCCCTTTTCACCCCCTTAGGGGCTACAAATTTCAAGTTTTAGACTTTTTTTTGTTAGTGTTTAAATACATCTTACATACCAAATTTCAAGGGTTTTGTTGTGATCATCAGTGAGTGAGTAAGTCAGTGACGAAATCGGGGTTTTTTTAGATATGATGCTATGCAATTGAATTTTTTATGCTTAATAAGTTCACTATTGACATTATATTCCGAGAATTTTGTTTATCTGGTATAATCCAAACCCAAGTTATGAGGGTTCAAAGACGACGAAGCGCTTCGAGAAAAGGTTGGTAGTACCCTTGCGCTTCGCTTTGCTCGTCCTTGGCGAGAGATCTCATCTCATTTAAGAAGGGTTTTTATTAATTGTACTATACAATAAATCCTAATTATGTGATGAGCAGAGGCAGGCCAGTATCAATTAAACTATATTATTAACTATAGTATTTCATTAATGACTCTCACTGTTACACACTATATTTTGCTCCTTATACCATTTGAATAAGATTCAAAATGAAATATAAAAGGTAAATCTGACACTCCACCTCATGCCTCTAGTCAGTGTCATTAGGGACTTCAGATGGACCGTACGTATACTGTCCAATTCATAACTTTAATCACACATATCGTGGTGGTTAGTTTCCAAATGCACCGAGAGATGGCGCTGTCACCTGCTCAAACTAGCTAACGACTGTTTGCCTTAGAACATCAAGTGTGTATTTTTATATCTTGTTTGTGAGACTTGTTTGGGAGATAATTATAGTTGTTTAAAGTTCAAACGGCTTTAATTTCGAAAAGGACCCTTGGTACAACCTTGTTCATGGTCCATCGAGTCGGATACGGTGTTTGTAGTGCAGTGCGTGTGAGCAGAGCTACTCTTCGCATCGACCCCATAGTAGCAGTGGATTGCTGTTCGGAGGGATCGATTTGGCTGGCAGAGCAACAGCGACGGTGGCGCCATCTAGCGAGAGCCAAGCTGAATACACTAGGAGGTGTGTTGCCAGGAGAGGAGGACAGCGGAGAGGGCGTAAGCAGCGCGTCACAACAGATCAAGGTGGAAAGTTGATTTAAGTGAAAAGTGCAAACCGTGAGTACATTTATATTATTGGGTACGCGAAATTCAACCTTATTTCAAAGAGGTTCAAAACTTTAAAGATCAGTGGAAGTTCATCAAGAAAGTTAGACATTTTCAACCTTATAACTAAGGAGTGCTGGACTTGGTGCAGATTTAGAATAAAAATTAACTTGTAATATTTAGCTTCATTAGTTTTAGGACTTAGAATATTTAGTAAAAAAAAACGAAGGTACGGGGAATCCATGTCGGATTTAGGCCAATATTTTAAACACTTGTAATTTTTTACAAATTTTACTTCGAGAATTTTCTAAGTGTCAAGTTTACACTTGTGTTAAATTAATTTAGTTTGTGCATGAAATAGTTCTTGTAATTATAATTTAGAAACTTTGGAGATTTTATAGATTTATTTAGTTTGTTTCAACATGGAATCGTTGGTAAATTTTCAAATTGATTTGTCAACTCGTATAACTAAGGCGAGAAGTAATTTTAAAAAGTCCCCTAAGGAGCGTATAACTGAATATTATGTTGAAAGTAAGCTCGAGGCATTGGAACAGCTGTGGAATGATTTTAGGCAGGGTCATAAAGAGCTACTGCATACAGCTGATGCTTCGTTACTAAGTACTTTGAAGTATACAACCGACGATATGTATGAATCAACAGAAGATCAGTATATGACATACAAGTGTGATTTGAAATGCATTTTAACTAAGTTCCAGTCTAATGTAAGTAAGATAAATGTGAGTGCAAATGAAAATGTAAATAAAAGGTCTTCTTTGGTCAAATTACCTAAGATTAGCATTCCCACATTTTCAGGGAAATATACAGAGTGGCCCACTTTTCGGGATTTGTTTGTGTCATTGATACACAATAACACGGAGTTAGATAATGTACAAAGGCTGCAATATCTTAAGGGTTATTTGGCCGGGGAAGCTGAGCAATTGATTCGGCACACACCTGTGTCGGACGCAAATTACGCGCAATGTTGGAAACAATTGGAGGAACGCTATAGCAATAAAAAATATATTTCGAATTGCATTTTGAAACGTCTGCTTAGTCAACGGAATATTACGACTGAGTCAGCAGGTTGCTTAAAAGAGTTGATGGACACGTCTTCCGATTGTTTGAACGCATTACAAAATTTGGGTATAGATGTATCGTCTTGGGACCTAATTGTGATTCATTTACTTTCACTTAAATTGGATGCCGAATCCAGAAAACAGTGGGAGCTGAATGTTGCAACTAATGTGTCGGCGGATGCGTTGCCGACGTTTAAAGAATTTCAAACGTTTTTAACTAATAGATATCGAGCTTTGGAATTCATTGAACCGAAAAACGTATACAAGGCAACACCAGTCAGTTCAAAGGCTACCAATAATAAAGGTCACACAAAGGTCTTGCATGCGACCACCATAGTAAAATTAAGTTGTGAATTTTGTGGTGAGGACCATAAATTATGCTTTTGTAAGAAATTTGCTAACCAGGAATATGAGAAGAGGCACGAGTTCGTAACCAATAATAGAATTTGTTATAACTGCTTAGGTAGTAATCACGGTGTTAGATTTTGCCAAAAAGCCACCAGTTGCAGAGTATGTCAGAAAAAAACACCATTCCTTACTTCATCCAAAGGGTGTTCCAACGGGTAATTCAGGTAGTTCAGATCAATCAGTTGGAAGGGCAACTAACGGGCCCTCAGATGGAGGCTCCATTCAGGCTTCAGAGGAGACTACACCGGTAGTGACTTGTTTTGCGAAAGGTCAGGTAAAAAACCGAGTTTTGTTACCCACGGCAATCGTGAACGTTGAGTCCAAAACAGGTCAGTATCGGCCATTCAGAGCTTTGTTAGATCAGTGTTCACAGGCCTCTTTTGTAACAGAGGCCACAGTTCAAGGGTTGGGATTGCAGAAAACATCTGCCAACCCTACAATCTCGGGATTAGGAGATGATCCAAGGTCAGTTAGGTCAAAAGCAACCGTAACTTTAAAACTCCAGTCATTAACGGATCCGAACTTTAAAATACAGGTAAAGTGTTTTGTTTTGACAAAATTACCTCTTTACTTCCCGAGAGGCAAGTGGCGGTTCCGGATTGGGTACAATTAAAAGACTTGTGTTTGGCGGATAAAAACTTTGATACGCCCAATAAAATAGACCTTTTACTGAGTGCAGAAGTTTATAGCCAGATTTTGCGGGAAGGTTTATTGAAAGGACCAGCCGGGTCCCCGGTAGCTCAGTGTACTGCCTTTGGCTGGATAGTGTCTGGAACAGTGCGCGCCGCGGGAGTAGATAATCAAATATCCGTTTTCCATACACAGGTGGAGGACAATGAAATAATAAAAAGATTTTGGGAATTGGAAAATGAGCCTTTATTAAGTTCACAGATTTTAACAAAAGAAGAACAGAGGTGTGAAGACTTGTTCTCAGCCACGACGCGTAGAGATGAAACTGGAAGGTACGTCGTGAAGTTGCCATTTCGCGATGAGGAGTCGACCTGGAACAATGGGAACTCTCGTGAGATAGCAATAAAAAGGTTAAAAGCATTAGAAAGAAAGTTCACAAAAGATAAGGTACTAAAGGAGAGATATACGGAAGTGATAAATGAATACTTACAGTTAGGTCATATGGTGCCTGTACCAAATCAAGAGATTAGTAAAGAAAGATCAGCTTACCTGCCACATCATGCAGTCGTCAGAGAGGATAAGATCACCACAAAGGTCAGGGTGGTCTTCGATGCGTCCTGCAAAAATGAAGACGGCGTGTCATTGAATGACAACTTGATGGTTGGACCTACACTGCAGCCAGACCTGCGACATTTGATCATGAGTTGGAGGAAACATCCAGTATGTTTAATTGCTGACATCGTTAAGATGTACCGAATGGTGAGAGTAGCAGAAGAAGATTGCGATTTTCAACGCATAGTGTGGAGAAGTTCGCCGGAAAATGATATACGGGACTACAAGTTACTTACTGTCACGTTCGGCACAGCTTCAGCGCCTTATTTAGCAGTCAGAAGTTTAAATCAAGTCGCCACAGATCATAAAGAAGAGTACCCAATGGCATCAGAGAAAGTCGCAAGGGAATTTTATATGGATGATCTGATGACCGGGTGCGAGACCATAGAGGAGGGTACAAGATTATATCAGGAGATGAAGGAACTATTAAAGAAAGGTGGATTCATACTACAAAAGTGGTCAAGTAACAAAGATGAATTACTACAGATAATAGATGACTCAGGAAATGGAGAAAATAACAAGCAGGACAAAGCTTTAGAATTTAAACAGGACAACATAGTAAAGATATTAGGACTCACCTGGAATAGAAGTCGCGATGAATTTCAATACTCGGTGAAGCTGCCTCCGTTGTCTGCACCTGTAACAAAAAGAAAAATTATATCCGACGTTTCGCGGTTATTCGACCCCCTGGGGTGGATAGCTCCGTGCGTAATAAAAGCTAAGATATTCATTCAGCGATTGTGGATAGCAGGGACAGAATGGGATGAGGAACCACCATCAAGCATCTTAGAAGATTGGTATACTTACCGCAATGAACTGGCTCAACTTACTAACTTCAGTATTCCGCGGTGGATGTTCACAAAGGCAGATGACGTCGTCACCGAATTGCATGGCTTCTCGGACGCATCCAATGTCGCCTATTCTGCGGTTGTTTATTTGCGCGTTATAAACGCAAATTCAGACGTCCATGTCGTCCTAGTTAGCGCTAAAACCAGAGTGTCACCCGTTCGGCAAGTCAGCATTCCACGTTTGGAGCTCTGTGGTGCTGCCCTGCTGACTAAGCTGTTGGTTGAGGTAGCTGGGGTTTTGAATATTCCCAGGACCGATATAAGAGCTTGGACTGATTCCTCAGTAGTACTAGCATGGCTAAATAAACATCCAAGTAACTGGAAAACGTTCGTGGCGAACCGAATTTCTGAAATCCATTCCAAATTGGAATCCTCGCAATGGTTTCATGTCTCCACGAAGGACAATCCAGCTGATTGTGCTTCGCGAGGACTTCAGCCATCGGAGCTTGCAGAATTAGGGCTGTGGAAGTTCGGTCCGAAGTTTCTATGGAATAAGGACATAGCATACAACAGGTTAAAGAACAACGAGACCAATCAAGAGCAATCTTTAAGAGTTCACATTGCTACGAGTGAGATAGCAGTGCCGATATTGGACAAATATTCTTCGCTGCAAAGGCTGATTAGAGTGATAGCATTTTGCAGGAGGTTCGTCACGAAAAAAGAAATAATTAATAAAGGTCAAGAGCTTAAGCATTTAAATAAATGGGAACTCGATGAAGCGTTAGTGACTTGCATTAAAATAAGTCAGGTTGCTGAATTTGAAGCTGAAATAAAAGAAATACATTCATACGGACAGGTCACATCCAAATCGTCCAAACTACTCAGCTTAAACCCTTTCATCGATAAGCAGGGATTACTTAGAGTGAATGGGCGAATCACTAACTCACAAGAACCTCAAGGATTTAAGGAACCCATAATCTTGCCACACAGATCACACCTTTCTGATTTGATAGTTGACGACGCTCACAGGAAAACGTTACACGGTGATGCAAAATTGATGCTAAACTTTATCCGATCAGCATACTGGATTATCGGAGTCAATAATCTGGTGAAACATCGTGTGCGCAAATGTGTGGTTTGTGTGCGGCACAAGGCTAAACTGCAGAATCAACTTATGGGCACTCTACCGGCCGTTAGAGTTACACCCGCGAGAGCATTTTTAAATAGTGGTGTAGATTATGCGGGGCCCATAATGCTGAGAACCTCTAAAGGCAGAGGTCATAAGGCTTTCAAGGGTTATATAAGTTTATTCGTATGCATGGTTACAAAAGCCGTGCATATTGAAGTGGTGAGCGATCTTACCTCCAGAGGTTTTTTAGAAGCGTTTAAACGCTTCGTTGCTAGACGCGGTCACTGTGCCAACCTGTATAGTGACAACGGAACTAATTTTATAGGCGCTTCAAAGGAGCTCAAAGAGTTGTTCGATGCGGGGAAGTCGACAATGACCAAAGAAGTGGCAGACAGCCTAGCTGTTCGTGGCACTAATTGGCATTTTATCCCTCCCCGCGCACCTAATTTTGGCGGGCTATGGGAAGCAGGCATAAAATCGGTCAAATATCACGTCAAAAGCGTAATTGGCGAAGCTACTCTGACATATGAAGAGATGAGCACTCTTCTCAGCCAAATAGAGGCATGTCTGAACTCGCGTCCCTTGTCCATGTTGAGCAATGATCCAACAGAGGCCGTTCCTTTAACCCCAGGTCACTTCTTGGTAGGAGAACCACTTGTGACGATCCCTGAGGCAAATTATGAGAACTGTAATCTAAGTACTTTAAAAAGATGGCAGATCACTCAAGAAATGTTACAGAATTTCTGGAGACGATGGTCGAATGAATATCTTACCCATCTCATGCATCGTTACAAGTGGGCCTTCAAGACCCCTGAACCGGAAATCGGGAACATAGTTTTGGTGAAGGAAGACGATTTACCTCCTAGTAAGTGGCTTTTTGGTAAAATCCTCACTAAATATCCTGGCTCAGATGGATTAACGAGAGTGGTATCTTTGAAATGTAAGAACTCCGTGATAAAACGCCCCACTTCTAAAATTTGTGTATTACCAGTAAGTGAATAAGTGTGCAATGCAATAGTAAGACTATTAGAGAGATAAACCTTTGTCATAGATGTAATAGCTGCTAGTTGTATCTAACAGTGAATATGTAGCATAAGTAATATAAGCATAGAATAGCTAATGTTGCAATGGTAGACAGTCAGAAAGGACATTCGGTCCTTGGTGGGCGGTATGTCCAATTCATAACTTTAATCACACATATCGTGGTGGTTAGTTTCCAAATGCACCGAGAGATGGCGCTGTCACCTGCTCAAACTAGCTAACGACTGTTTGCCTTAGAACATCAAGTGTGTATTTTTATATCTTGTTTGTGAGACTTGTTTGGGAGATAATTATAGTTGTTTAAAGTTCAAACGGCTTTAATTTCGAAAAGGACCCTTGGTACAACCTTGTTCATATACTACTGAAGTAAAAGTTTTAGTACTTACCTACTTATTTTATCTTGTTAATGAATTCATACGTATAAAGTTTATGAATTTGTGATAGTGTTTTCTAATTTACCGTGATTATGGTGTGTTGTGGTGGTTGTGCAAAATAATGCAAATAGTTATATAACTGTGAGTATCGTTATTATCTAACAATTCGACTTTTTGCGATACTATTTGCGTAGACTAATTCCATAATTTTGTATCTTATGAATACGAATATTTTTTATTTGTACGCAATTTTTTTTCCAAAAAGAACTCATGCACAGCTTCTAAGTCCGGTAATCTAATATTTGTATCGATAACGTGTGATTTTATGTTTTAGTTTTAGGAAGTAGACCTCGCGAAGAGCTTCATAAGCTTGAAAAAATAAAAAATAAAAAATGCTTACTTTGTTGGGTCATTATCATATCACATATCATGTCATATACCCTACTGGCACTTAAGTAAATAAATAAATAATAAATAAATATTATAGGACATTATTACACAAATTGACTAACTCCCACAGTAAGCTCAACAAGGCTTGTGTTGAAGGTATTTAGACAACGATATATATAATATATAAATATTTATAAATACTTAAATACATAGAAAACACCCATGACTCAGGAACAAATATCCATGCTCATCACACGAATAAATGCCCTTACCAGGATTTGAACCCGGGACCATCGGCTTCATAGGCAGGGTCACTACCCACTAGGCCAGACCGGTTGTCAAATTTTTACCATTTCAACATTATCCAAAAAACGAAACGAGATAAAATATCTGTGTAACTACTGAACCTGCTCACAAAATGTCATGATAATCGGTTGAGAATTGCGACCTGTAGAGGACAGCATCCGGACATGCGAAAGCATTTTGCCCGACCTGAAACGGAAACCTTCGCTAACGCTCGGTCAATTAATTTAAAAAATCTAAAAACCGTTTAGACCCCTGTATAAAACTAGTGACATTTTATTATGATTTACTTTATTGATGAGTATTGAATAGCACCATATTATAGTAAATGTTAAGTAGGATTTTTTTTTTTCAATCCTAAAATTTCAAGATTCAAATTGTTTGATTATTTGCATGCATATAAACATAATTGACTAATATTAAGATTAATTATTTTACTAGCAATATTAAACACTAATAAAAACAAAACAGTAAGTACCGATTGCGGGTAGTCAATAGCTTATTGCGATTAAGATAAGAAAAAAAATACTTTGATTAATTATCGGCGATAAGATTACTTTTAGACGAAGACTTATAAAAAAATACAATTGGGATATTGGGTTTTAGTTTTGTTACTCACTAGTAACGAAAACAGATCATTTTGTATGAAAGTTTTGTACTAAAAGTCCCGATTTCTTGCATCAGAAGTTTAGGCTACGTTATCCACGCGCAACATACCGTCTGAAATGCACACGTAGAAGGAAAATGTTCAGTTAATTCCTAGACGCTTACGTTTCCTCTGTAGCCACGTCACCTGACTGCGTGCAATTGCAATAAGGTCAATTCTATGTACATTCATTTAGGATTCAAATTGCTTTAGCAGTTCTATTATCATAAGGAATTCCACGTATAACGTCACAGTGGAATTTTGATATGATTTTACAATAGCTTGGTTTAAATTCGTGGTCCCAACTCTCAACGATAATACCTTAATTGATCAAAGCATTATTGCGTTTAAAGATCAACACGAGCCGAGCCGAGATTCTTGCCGGTCCATGTTGGGGATACACTCCTCCAACTGAGGGGGGATTTAAATCTTCTCGGGTCAGAGATGTATGGTTAGAGCCGGCGTAGCTTTACTTGACGTTTATAAGCGCATTGTAATATGCCTACTTGAATAATAAACTAATAAATATTATAGGACATTATTACACAAATTGACTAAGTCCCACAGTAAGCTCAATAAGGCTTGTGTTAAGGGTACTTAGACAACGATATATATAATATATAAATATTTATAAATACATACATAGAAAACACCCATGACTCAGGAACAAATATCCATGTCATCACACGAATACATGCCCTTACCAGGATTTGAACCCGGGACCATCAGCTTCATAGGCAGGGTCACTACCCACTAGGCCAAACTGGTCGTCGAAACTATCTTTATCTTTACATACCACACTCAAAATTGTACATATAATAACAATGACATATCCACACATTGTCTCGCCAACACTGGCTATATCCTCGTGTGTCTATGTTTATTGGACATTTTATTTAGTACTTTTTTTAATTAAAGAAGGGTCAGAAACTAAGCCATTGCTTCTGGGATTCAGGAGGATATTTGAGCACACTGATAGTTATCGTAACGCTTACATAATAACTCTATTTTATCCTCATGTTTTATTTATTTATCATTCAAATTGCCCAAACTTCTTTAGATTTTAATTTCCGTGCAGATTTATATGCAAACAAATTAAGAAAATAGTTGGAAAAATGTATTGCCTGACAAACCAATTTGTCAGTGGAAAAAGGCGTGAATTTTGAGATTTTTGTATGTTACATGAACTCTTCACGCCTTACTTACAAGGAAGGGTACCCAACTGTCCGACTCCGATTTTATTCATTTTGATATATGTTATAGAGTAGTCTAAAATAACGGACACGTATTTTTTTTTAGCTGCCCAAACTCAACCTATTGGGAGAAATTGTCCTCCAAAGTACTAAAAAGTTACTAAATCTTCTAACTCCTATAGAAAGTGATGCTCAAGCAACTTGCTAGTTAATGGCTTGTTTGAGTATATGTTTGAGAACAGGAAAAAATAATGTACACGTGTTTTGTTATATCTGCTTAAACTCAAGTTTTCCTAAAAAAACACCCGTCTTTATGTGTAACTATAGTGATAAGATATTTTCCTACTCCTCTACTGTTATCTGTCATTTATGCATTCATTAACACGAATATAAGAACATACATAAAAGATTTCAAGAAAAGTCTATATTGTCTATTCCTCATAAAAGCTCTTGTGCTTTTATAAGCTATAATGTTACTGCGATTAATGGCTACCAACCTAACAAAACCAAAACGAATACAGTTTTAAACTAAGTGCATTGCTGCCAACGTACAAAATATTCATTTGGTTGCATAGTAAAAATAATTACTTCATAAGTCAGAAACACGCATGTGACACCCGTAATATAGCAACACCCATAGACTACGAAGACCGCTTAGCGTTGCTTGTTAGTCTCCGTAGGCTACGGTGGCCAAAATTGAGAAAAAACTGTCAAAAAAATTAATTTAGCAAGTAGCAAGTACCAGGGCCTCATGAGTTACGAGGAGGTGTCGCGGACCGGCCGGCCGCGGCCCGGCGCGGGCCGGGCGCGGAACAAGGTATGCTCGCGCGTCCTGGCTATATACTTTTGCTGTAATTTGTTTACCTAAATTAAGATTTATTTTTGTTGACTCGTAGGAAAAATATTGTATGCAACGTTGTATAAGTAGGTCAAAAAATTCTCGTGGCGTATTCCTTTACAATGTTCGCCTACGCCTTCGGCTCCGGCTCACATTGTAACTCACGCCACTCGCCTTTTTTGACCCTTCTTATACAACTGTTGCATAAAATACTATATAAAACTTCGAATGTCGATTTTTTTAGAAAAAAATAGTTTTAGCCGATATAACAAAACAACGTGCTCATTATTTTTTGCTGCTTTCAAACATATACTCAAACCAGCCATTAACTAGCAAGTTGCTTGAGCATCACTTTCTATAGGAGTTAGAAGATTTAGTAACTTTTTAGTACTTTGGAGGACAATTTCTCCCAATAGGTTGAGTTTGGGCAGCTAAAAAAAAATACGTGTCCGTTATTTTAGACTACTCTATAACATATATCAAAATGAATCAAATCGGAGTCGGACAGTTGGATACCCTTCCTTGCTGTGGTGCAGTGACCCGAAGTGGATCTTGGCCTCCGACAGCACAGACCGCCACGCTTCTCTGTCCAAAGCCGTCTCTGTCCAGTCGACGGCGTCGAGTTCGCTAAGGTCTTTTTGCACTTCGTCTCTCCAGCTGTACCTAGGGCGTCCAGACGGTCTTCGGCCATTTGGAACTCCAAAGTACGCCCTCCAGACTGTACGATCATATCGAACTCTTCACGCTTACATTACCAAATTTATTGACTTTTCCTAGTGACAAAATTGGCTTGACATACAATATTACCTTGCAATATTCGTTGATATTCAAAACTTCCCGTGATATTTATCTACGTCCAAAAGAGAGGTATGGGCATTGTGAATATCATCTCGCTTTGTGTGGTAGGGCACAGCACAGCGGATGTTATTCCAGATCTAGAGCAGAGCCCAACTGGGGAAGTACCTTACAGAAAACCGCAGCCAAATAACACTAGACCCTACTCATAGTGTTGTGTTCCTGCCGGTGAATAAGGTCGCCAGAGCTCAACGAGGGGGAGGGGGGGTTTAGGGTCGGCAACGCGCATGTAACTCCTCTGGAGTTGCAGGTGTACATAGGCTACCGAAACTGCTTACCATCAGGCGGGCCGTATGCTTGTTTGCCACCGACGTATTATAAAAAATATTGGATCAAAAAGAAAAATTCATCACTTTCTTGTTCCACAGGTTAGATTCGTCTTGCGGTCTGCTGACCCTCCACATCGGAGACCGCATCCTGGAGATCAACCCGCCGAGACCCAAGGACGAGCCAGATAAAGTTCCGGACACAGTTATACAGGTAATGGATAAAATAAGTTTCATCCTCGTACGGCCCAATGTATGGTCGAGGAATAGTAAATTCGAAACGAGTGGCGATAAATTAAAACACGACCGAAGGGAGTGTTTTAAATCGACACGAGTTGCGAATTACCTATTCGCACATGTATCGTACAACGTTTTACAGTACATATGGCCCTTTAAATGTTCGACACTGTAACGTAATATGCTAATTTTCGCACTAGTGCGGTAAAGTAGCACCATATGTACTGTAAATTATATTTTAAATTACATCCTGGGTATGCATGTTTTTTTTTCTAAAATTTGTATCATAATTATTATATTTATTTCGCAGCTCACCATAGAACCTCCCGAAACTCCAATGTGCAACATACAGACTGACACGGAGCCCTCGTTAGAGGGGGACGGCAAGAAGGAGCGGCTGTTCAAGAGGAAGGGAGACGGCGCGAACAAAAGGGTCATTAAAAGGAGACAGCCGAGCTCGCCGCTGCTGTGCGACAAGGAGAAGAGTAGCAGCATGTCGAAGCTGTTGGATGCGTGAGTCTAGTTTTGATTATAGCATTGTTATAATAGTATATTTTCTACTCGTCGACTGTAATGGTTGAATTAAGATTTCGTATACCAAACTATTATTGCCTACTTTTCATGTTTGGGCTCCAACTCAACTATAAGACTCGTTTCGATACACTGTAGTGAACTATAAAAAAAATTACCAATCACGTGCCGCCGCGCTCCCATAGAAAAGACTAAACGGGCGCGGGGCGGGAGTCGCGCGTTTATGTCTACTGAAATACTTACCAATTTTCGTTAATTATTTAGGTTTTATAGTAAAAAAATATATAATTAGTAGTAGAAAAAGTATTGTATGTAATAATGATATAATCAAGCTTTTCAATCTCGTACCTTAATTAGGCAACTCAGCAGGCTTCGTTGCCTAAACACGGTACTCGACTGAAAGGCTCTCTGTTATATCACGATTGTATAAAATACTATTGTTTTTAGGGTTCCGTAGCCAAATGGCAAAAAACGGAACCCTTATAGATTCGTCATGTCCGTCTGTCTGTCCGATTATGTCACAGCCACTTTTTTCCGAAACTATAAGAGACTGTTCAAACTTGGTAAGTAGATGTATTCTATGAACCGCATTAAGATTTTCACACAAAAATAGAAAACAAATCAAAAAATTTGGGGGCTCCCCATACTTAGAACTGAAACTCAAAAAATCTTTTTTCATCAAACCCATACGTGTGGGGTATTTATGGATAGGTCTTCAAAAATAATATTGAGGTTTCTAATATCATTTTTTTCTAAACTGAATAGTTTGCGCGAGAGACACTTCCAAAGTGGTAAAATGTGTCGTCCCCCCCCCCCCCCCCTGTAACTTCTACAATAAGAGAATGATAAACCTAAAAAAATATATGATGTACATTACCATGCAAACTTCCACCGAAAATTGGTTTGAACGAGATCTAGTAAGTAGTTTTTTTTAATACGTCATAAAATTTAAAACAATTTTTTTTTCATCACACCCATACGTGTGGGGTATCTATGGATAGGTTTACAAAAATGATATTGAGGTTTCTAATATCATTTTTTTTCTAAACTGAATAGTTTGCGCGAGAGACATTTCCAAAGTGGTAAAATGTGTGCCCCCCCCCCCTGTAACTTTTAAAATAACAGAATGAAAAATCTAAAAAAAATATATGATATACATTACCATGCAAACTTCCACCGAAAATTGGTTTGAACGAGATCTAGTAAGTAGTTTTTTTTAATACGTCATAAATGGTACGGAACCCTTCATGGGCGAGTCCGACTCGCACTTGGCCGCAGCTTTCAATAGTGCGATATAAAGCCATATGATTACTTGACGAAAGATGTGAAGTTCGTACAATTTGAGTTTTTATTTTGCAGTGTTGAAGGCGATCCAGAACCAACGGGTGTACTATGTGACCTATCGAGGGCTCGCTCATTCCGGGCGGAGCCGCGGGACGTCACGCAGCGAGTTTTTCGTGCTTGCGATTTATTACAGGTGAAGATATTTTTAGTTGATTTTACTGCGAAGCGCTGGTGGCCTAGCGGTAAGAGCGTGCGACTTGCAATCCGGAGGTCGCGGGTTCAAACCCCGGCTCGTATGAAAAGTACGGGCCCTGTATATAATATAAATAAATAAATATTATACGACATTATTACACAAATTGACTAAGTCCCACAGTAAGCTCAATAAGGCTTGTGTTGAGGGTACTTAGAAAACGATATATATAATATATAAATATTTATAAATACTTAAATACATAGAAAACACCCATGACTCAGGAACAAATATCCATGCTCATCACACAAATAAATGCCCTTACCAGGATTTGAACCCGGGACCATCAGCTTCGTAGGCAACGTCACTACCCACTAGGCCAAACCGGTCGTCAAATATATATATAATAATATTATAATAATAAATTATATATATAATAATAAATACTTATATAGATAGAAAACACCCATGACTCAGAAACACATATCCGTATTCATCACGCAAATATATGCACTTATCAGGATTTGAACCCGGGACCATCAGCTTCATAGGTAGGGTTTCATAAAAAATCATTACACCCCTTTTTTTGGGCAGTCGTGTAAAAAATAAGCGCTGGTGGCCTAGCGGTAAGAGCGTGCGACTTGCAATCCGGAGGTCGCGGGTTCAAACCCCTGCTCGTACCAATGAGTTTTTCGGAACTTATGTACGAAATATCATTTGATATTTCCCAGTCGCTTTTCGGTGAAGGAAAACTTCGTGGTCTAGTTTACCCTCTGGTTTGGAAGGTCTGATGGCAGTCGCTTTCGTAAAAACTAGTGCCTACGCCAAATCTTGGGATTAGTTGTCAAGCGGACCCCAGGCTCCCATGAGCCGTGGTCAATGCCGGGACAACGCGAGGAAGAAGAAGATATTTTTAGTTGCAACTAAAATAGATTTTTCACCACACCATCTGGTAAAGGGCCTCTTGATTGTTCAAAACCTAATGAGAAAGTTGCATTTTATACACATGTGGGGCAAAGTGATCAGATGCAGATTTTGAGTTGTTTCCTTATTTTAGCTGGTAGGATTGAATTAAAAATGATGATTTTGAATGATAAATTGTTTATTACTTTAATTTGGATTCGATTTGGTTCGTTTTATTGGTATTTCATAGTATTCTCCTCGCGTTGGTGTGATGAAAAATTACGTGTTTCACTCGGAGGCAAAGTTTGTTTAACCCTCGTGCCTTGAAACCCTCGCAACGCTCAAGATTCCACTTCTCGAATGTCTCGCTACGCTCGTGGTTCAGTTTTGAAACCTTTCGCTTGCTCGGGTATAAATATTAGCACGAGCGGTTAAACAATAACTTTGCTCCCTTTTAAAACAAATAACTATTTCTATGTAAAACAACACCGTGTTTTAATTTGATTTCAGTTTCAAGGGTGCATTCCTGAACTTAAATTAAGTAACTTTTCATTACACTTGCTCGAAAAAGATCTTATTTCATGCAGGTGTGCTGAAGGACAAAGGTCTATTTTGTTCCCACGGGAGTTATAGCTTGTGAAAAAAAAACCGCTATAACTCCCTAGGGAGTTATAGCTTTTTTTAAATTATGTCACTTATTCATACAAACCAAGTAGCATAAATGAGTTTTACTTTTAAAATACTGACGTTTATAATTTAATTTTTTTTATGTTTAAAATTATTTAATTTGATTAATTTAACAGCTGTTTAAAATATTTGTACATAATTTTCAATCGTTGCTGAATGCCGAATAGGTCTGTGCCTTCGATGCCTCACCTGCCAAGAAATCACAAAATGGCGGACGAATGTTTGATATGTCACCGTATTTAAGAATTATTTCGCTAAGATTTAGTTTTTTCTTCCCAAGTGTAATGAAAAACATTGTGTGTAACTCCGGGAGTAAGAATATTGCAAACTGGGGTCTTTAATTCCCTCCAGTCTCCGGCTGTCGGGAATTACCACCCTCGTATCCAAAATTTCACCTACCCCCCCTCGTTGCACAATGTACTATTATCAATTATACCGTTATTTCGGAGATAGTCAACAATTTATTTTTATCTTATAAGTCCCCCATGAGCATGTACACTTGCCTAGGGCCTGTTTACATATTGATTAGTGTTTAGTACGAGTTTATACATTTGCTACTAAATGTATATTACTACCTCGGACGATCGATGTTCCAAATGACATTGATATGTCACCGTTTTCAATTGTTTGGTTGAGTCTAAGGTAATGCCCGTGTTACAACAACGCTATATGCAACATTGATTTTTAAATTAGGAGTATATTTTTTTTATAAATTAATTATTCCATTTAGTGTCCATTCCTTAACCCTTTTCCAGGCATAGTACGAATTATCGACCACATACGCGCCATTAGAATTTCAACTTTAGCATTCCGATTTAAGGTTCAAATTAGATTACACTTTCAGGAAATATTACTTGTCTTCAAATGAATCATCGAAGCTGGATTAATTGGAATATATTTGGATTTTTTGGGAAAACCCTGTAGATTCGTGCGGCCTGGAAAAAGGTTAAACGTACTTTACCCATACCCCGATGTTCACGGAATTAAAAAAAAAAAACCGGCCAAGTGCGAGTCCGACTCGCGCACGAAGGGTTGCGTACCATTACGTAAATAAACACGTTTGTTGTATGGGAGCCCCACTTAAATATTTATTTATGTATTTTTATTTTATTTACCATAACAATATACATAATGGATATATACAGATGATTACTATAACTAGCTTATATCTAAAATAGGCCCTTGAGGCATCGTACCAAGGATGCTGGCGGCATTTTCTCGTTGTATCGCAATACTGATACGTTGAATCTTTTACTTCTGTCACTTTTTTTTAAATTTTCGGCGTGGAAATAGTCGTCGTTGTATCGCAATATTTATTTTATTCTGTTTTTAGTATTTGTTGTTATATGATTATAATATTTCAACTGTCTAGCTATCACGGTTCATGAGATACAGCCTGGTGACAGACGGACGGACAGTGGATAGTCTTAGTAATAGGATCCCTTTTTTAACCCTTTGGGTACCTAATAAAAACATGGTGTACTGCAGTTGCAACATGTTTTGGTTATTTCTTGTTATATGGAATGATCACTATTTGTGATCAAAATTTGAAGCTTATGTCTCTGCTAGAAGTACTTTAGAATTTTGATGTACAATGAGTGAGTGAGACAATGTTAAAATTAATAACCAACAATTCTAGTTTCAAATACACGATAGGATCTTTTAGACTGAAACAATTAGATTGAAACCGCATCCAAATAACACTAGACCCTACTCATATTGTTGTGTTCCTGCCGGTGAGTAAGGTAGCCAGAGCTCAACGAGGGTGCGAAGTAAGGTCGGCAACGCGCATGTAACTCATTTGGAGTTGCAGGCGACCATAGGCTACGGAGACTGCTTACCATCAGGCGGGCCGTATGCTTGTTTGCCATCGACGTAGTATAAAAAAAAGACTGGAAAATAAAATGTTGAATGTTTGTTGACAGGGCGAGCTGCTGGGCTCAGGGTTTTTCGGCGAAGTGTACAAAGTGACGCACCGCGACACCGGCGAGGTGATGGTGCTCAAGCAGCTGTACCGGCTCGACGAGGGCGCGCAGAGGAACTTCCTCAAGGAGGCAAGTTACATTGTACACCGGCGAGGTGATGGTGCTCAAGCAGCTGTACCGGCTCGACGAGGGCGCGCAGAGGAACTTCCTCAAGGAGGCAAGTTACATTGTACACCGGCGAGGTGATGGTGCTCAAGCAGCTGTACCGGCTCGACGAGGGCGCGCAGAGGAACTTCCTCAAGGAGGCAAGTTACATTGTACACCGGCGAGGTGATGGTGCTCAAGCAGCTGTACCGGCTCGACGAGGGCGCGCAGAGGAACTTCCTCAAGGAGGCAAGTTACATTGTACACCGGCGAGGTGATGGTGCTCAAGCAGCTGTACCGGCTCGACGAGGGCGCGCAGAGGAACTTCCTCAAGGAGGCAAGTTACATTGTACACCGGCGAGGTGATGGTGCTCAAGCAGCTGTACCGGCTCGACGAGGGCGCGCAGAGGAACTTCCTCAAGGAGGCAAGTTACATTGTACACCGGCGAGGTGATGGTGCTCAAGCAGCTGTACCGGCTCGACGAGGGCGCGCAGAGGAACTTCCTCAAGGAGGCAAGTTACACTGTACACCGGCGAGGTGATGGTGCTCAAGCAGCTGTACCGGCTCGACGAGGGCGCGCAGAGGAACTTCCTCAAGGAGCCTCCAAACCGCCCAAAAATTTAATTTTAGCCAAAAACTTATTTCGTTTCCAAAACGCAAGTAAATATTTAGCGATATAATATGATTTAAACGCTATTTAATTAGCAGGTCTAAGCAGAAGGTTGCAGGCGTCTGAAGAAAACACGTAGATAGAAGAAATTAACAAAGGTATAATGCAGAAAGAACCAGGACGATACAGAAGATAGGAAATGAGAAATTGAAACGATACGGTTTTACAAATAAGATCGCGTATTGATAGCGCGCGGCGAAGCTGATGCGAAGTGGTACGTGCGTGCGCGATCGCGGCCCGGCTAGCTCTGTCGGGCGGCCGGTGTCCGCTCCTTGTTGCGAACACGAGTTGCGAATTACCTATTCGCACATGTATCGTACAACGTTTTACAGTACATATGGCCCTTTAAATGTTCGACATAGTAACGTAATATGCTCATTTTCGCACTAGTGCGGTATAGTAGCACCATATGTACATATAACCCCTTATTTCCATAAACCATAGATAAAGTCAAAAACGCAAGTAAATATAAATTAACTTTCATAACCCCTTATTTCCATAAACCATAGATAAAGTCAAAAACATCTGAGTCCCGGGGGTTTTCGATATTTCCTACATTTTGTATGAAATCACGTGTGCGGTAACGAGTCTGTGGGACTTATACACGGTATTTTTTTAAAGTCCGTTAATTTCAAGGCTGCATTCCTGGGCGGCAAAGCGCGGCAGAGGCAAGGCGCGCACGCGCTGGTCAGACGACCTAGCGGCAGTCCCTTTTTAGGGTTCCGTAGCCAAATGGCATAAAACGGAACCCTTATAGTTTCGCCATGTCCGTCTGTCTGTCTGTCTGTCTGTCTGTCTGTCTGTCTGTCTGTCCGAGGCTTTGCTCCGTGGTCGTTAGTGCTAGAAAGCTGAAATTTGGCATGGATATATAAATCAATAAAGCCGACAAAGTCGTACAATAAAATCTAAAAATTAATTTTTTTTTAGGGTACCTACCCTACACGTAAAGTGGGGGTGAACATTTTTTTTTGCTTCAACCCTACAGTGTGGGATATCGTTGGAAAGGTCTTTCAAAACTAATAGGGGTCTTCAACAAACATTTCTTGATAAAGTGAATATATTCGGAGATAATTGCTCCGAAAGAAAAAATAAATGTGTCCCCCCCCCTCTAACTTTTGAACCATAGGTTCAAAAAATATGAAAAAAATCTTGGAAGTAGAGCTTAAGAAAGACATTAAATGAAAACTATAGCGGATATGATCAGTTTACCTGTTTTTGAGTTATCGCAAAAAGTTTCCCCTTCATAGTAAAAAGACTTACTTTAATTAGGTACTGATTATGCAAATTTGCCTATTTGTTTAACTCAGGTGAAAGGTACCGTTTCATCCCTTGGTTAACAATTTACTATACTTTAAGCTCCAGTTTAGCTTATTGTGACGGAAGAGTAACTACGGAACCCTACACTGAGCGTGGCCCGACATGCTCTTGGCCGGTTTTTATTGTTAATTTATCAGATGTGTATTTTTTTTTTTTGTGTTCGAGAAATTAAAGGCTTTTTTTTTTTATCATTCCTGGGCTTAAATTAAGTAACTTTCTCAAGGAAACCGGTAATCTCAGTGTACACTTGCTGTAGAACCTGTTTACATATTGATCAGTGTTTATTATTATTATTATATAATTATAGGCGAGCAGCTATTTAGCTGATGAGCCTATGTCACACAGTGTCCTGTATTATACAGTCCAAAGTTTGTGTTGTTTTAGTACGAGTTTATACATTTGCTACTAAACGTGAGTACTATCTCGGACGATCGATATTCGAAATGTCATTGATATGTCATAGTTTTCAATTGTTTTGGATTTTAATAATAATGTCCTTGTGACAACAACGCTATTAATTACTCTTTACAAAAAATAAAAAAAAAGCAACGCGTTGCACTTCGGGAGTGCCGGCAGAAGTGAAAACTTGAATATTAACGTTGTGCGTTTTTGATATTTTGGAATGGTTAGGGAATAATTTTGCACGAATTGCTTTAATTATCAGAATAAAATTACTATCATTTATGTGATAAAATAGAATATTCATTTATTGCGCTAACGTACACAAACATGACAATTTATATTATATAAAAAATTTAACACTTCAGAACTACTATTACAAAAAGTGCACAGCGCCGCTAAAGAAGCTTTCACTTCAAAAACAATGCCATTAAATTTCTTAAATGTACTTAGCCATACCCTGAAGTTAATGGATTTAAAAAAAGTGTAGTTAATTTTTCTGTCGACGCGATAGTGGTAAGTCATGAATGAAAATGATTACAAACAGGGGGTAGTTTATTAATATTAACTTATTGACCCCAGGTGGCGGTGCTGCGCTCCCTGTCGCACCCGAACGTTCTGCGGTTCATCGGCGTGCTGTACCGCGACAAGAGACTGCATCTGGTGACCGAGTACGTGGCCGGGGGCACTCTGTACAACCTCATACAGGTAGGTTTTTCACTATTCTCAGAATTAGGAAAGTGTGTAGTTTTAGCTACCGAATCTATGGCCTGACCAAAGAGAATTTGAAATAGAGGTGGATTGTCAAAGAAAATTTTGTAACCACAGTATATTTACTGCCATCATCACATGATTAAAACTTTTGGAACGCCATTTGACTTTGATCCTTATTCTTTCACTGATATGTGTTAAATTTGTTAAATATCAAAAAAATCGTGTGATGTCAAATTGACACCTTTTTATTGTATCTTACAAATTATGTCAAAATAAGCAGGTTTTACGTGAAAACTTTTACTAAAATTTAAAAATACCGAGAACTCTCCAAAATTCGAAGATGTAGAAGGACTTGTACGACCAGTAAGAGGAAGCTGCGGAACTTAGCACAGGTGACCGTGTTTTGACGCGCAAGGTCGGAAGGACTGCCCTTTCCGCAGCGCCGGAGCTAAGGCGGAATCAGACGCGGAGGTCGAAGATTCGCGGAGTAGGCCCGAGGTCAGTGAGCGACCTAACCTCTTCCTCCCCCCCCCCCCCTTTTTAACCCCTTCTTAAAATTTGGCGGTTAAAAGTAGTTAATTTTGTACAGGATACTAGTACAGAGTTGTCGTGGACGGAGCGAGTCCGACTAGCCCGGGACGTGGCGGGCGGCGTGGGCTACCTGCACCGCATGAACGTCATACACCGGGACTTGAACTCGCACAACTGCCTCGTGCGCGAGGTAAGCCTCTGTGTCCCACCAGACCTGTTATCTAACCACCTAAATTGACTTTCGAAATCGCCTGACTTCATACTTTCATTTTCACGTGTTTCTTTACAGGAAAAAACCTTTTTGATTGTATAGTAGAGCTAAAAGAAAATATATATCGGCTCTACCCTAATGTTCTAAAAAAATTATCCAAAGACTGTCAAAAAAGCTGTCATCCTTTATATACGCACTACAACATCTCAAACGGGCGACCTACTTCCAAACTGTCTTTTCTGTATACTATGATTACGCGTATTCAAGAATGACGTATGGTCTCGTTTTATGGGGGAATAGCACTGACATAGATAAGATCTTCATTCTCCAAAAGAGATGTGTTTGAATATTAACAAATACTGATCAAATGGAGTTGTGCAGACCTCTTTTCAAGAAACTTCAAATACTTACTCTACCGTCAATGTACATCCTTCAATCATGCAAATTTGTTAAGAAACATGCAGTTGTTCATTTCGACAGCAACGAAAGTCAAAAGGAACAATCGAAACTTAAATAAACTTCAATTACCCCTCTCAAAGCTAAAACTAGTTACATCCAGCCTGCACTATATGCTAATTAAAATATACAACCACCTACCGAACTCCTTAAAAAATATTGAAAAATTACCAATGTTTAATAAAAATTTGAAAAAATTTTAGTCAGCAAATGTTATTATAAAGTACATTGAATTTTGAATAATTGTTTGCGATTAACTACCGAAAGCGTGCCTGCCGCACTGAATTAAAGTTCATTCAAAAACAATCCTAGTTGTTAGCCAAAAATAATCTCCTTCAGATCTAAGGTTCTCTGGAGTTGTAGTCGTCCATAGGCTACGGAGGCTGCTTACCATCAGGCGGGCCGTATACTTGTTTTTATCGATGTAGTATATAGTACGTACGTACACAGTGTACGCACAGTGCCGCGTGCCTATGACTGCTCACGACCATTGGCGTTACCAGTATTAGTAAGTAACAGTTACTAATTTTTGAAGCGTTTTTTTTTATAAAAAGACACGTCAGATTGTTTACCTTATTTCTAATGCTAAAAAAACGAAAATCGTGACGAATTCTCTATACATTTGAAGGTAGTAGTTCAAAAGTTTCAAAACATGAAATTCGGTTGAAGCCAGAACCTTAGGGGATGAATCAAAGATTGGACTAATGTGTTAAGTATATGGCAACCTTACTCACCGACAGGAACAGAATACTATGAGTAGGGTCTAGTGTTATTTGGCTGCGGTTTTCTGTAAGGTGGAGGTACTTCCCCAGTTGGGCTCTGCTCTAGATCTGGAATGACATCCGCTGTGCAGTGCCCTACTACACAAAGCGAGATGACATTCACAATGCCCATACCTCTCTTGTGGACGTAGTTTAAGGACGTACCCGGGTCCATTTATTGAACTGCCTAATGAAATACACTAGACACATCACGGGTTTTCTTTTCACTTATCATGAGAGATTTATTTCTCGACTCGAGAGGCATCGAATTTTTTTTCCTGCCTCGACAAAAGACAAATTTCTCTAGATTTCTCGCCTCGAGAATTCACGAGCAGAAACCCTAGTTACCACTTCCGAGTAACCCTACCAAAATCCAAACTATTTAATTACTAATTAACATGAACATTTGAAATTGTGAATTGAATTGTTACTATTGGCCACGTGCGAAGTGCATGGTGGGGGTAAGCAAAGCGATCGCAGCGCATGCGGTGCTGAAAATCGGAACTAACCTAGGATTCTTCTTCCTTGTCGTATCCTCATGGCCGAGGGACGTGACGACTGTGGACACTTCAGCAGTGCTCTCCAAGCCGCTCTATCTTGGGCCCGGTACATGCTAGCCTGCAATGTGGCTTTGGTCTCTGACGTTATTCTGTTCGCCACACGCGTGGCCATACGTCCATCCCTACGCTTCCTGGCATGCGGCCAGTGAATATGAGCTTTTCCAGACTATCTATAAGTTACATATAGTCTGTCAAGCAATGTATGTCAGCAGCAATGTACAGCAAAGTGAAGTAGGGCAACACTCAAAAAGCAGTAATGCATTGGTATTGCGCTAAGAAAAGCAGCAATGTACATCGAAACAAAACATGTTATTATTATAACCTCAAATTTTACAAATATTTACGATCAACGAGCGTGATTGTATATTGTAGGCACCTTGACTTCGCTTAAGTTCATGCACAAGTTTATTTAATATATTGGTATTTAATGGTGACAGCAGAAATTTCTCTTGAAATAGCAACGATTCAGAATGTAAACTACGGAAGGTGGAGGTAAGGAAATAAATCTCCATGTACCAAAAAGTGTCATCAAAAAACCTTAAATAGGTGGCGCTACAATACCTAGAATACTTGAACAAAAAAATCAAATCATAGACAGCGCACTTCACGCCGTCAATAGCGCCTAGGTTCTTAGCTACTCTAGCGCTACTCTGGAGAAATTTGGAACTATTATTTATAGCTGACAGCTGGACACTTTTGCAACAGTTCTACCATAAGAGATGTCACTCCTCTTAATTCCACACTCCATAATGTAAACAAACATGATGGCTGTCATTCACTTTCCACAGATAACACGCGATTTTGGAATTATTCGAAAACAGTGTTGCTAACCCGCGATTTTTCAATTTTGACGCCTTTTGGTACTGGCAAGATTTGCTTGACCAAGTATAATATCGCAGGACAAGACAGTGATCGTGGCGGACTTCGGGCTGGCGCGCATCGTGCAGCGCACGGCCAGCAGCTCGCTCGAGCGGCACTCCACCTTGCGGAGGAAACGGTATACGGTGCGTTACAGTTTTCTCTTATTTATGTCGTCCAATACGATGTGTGTACACCCGTTTCTTTCAGATTACAAATTTTATAACCTTAAAATTAGTGGTAATTTTTTTCCTCCAAACTATGCACTGAATTATAGCATCGTTTACATATTGAACCTACCGCAATATAAGTTATATACAGCATTTCAGAAGAATAAAATAATTGAGTTAAAATTATTTTCGTTGTCTTGAATTTTGGTCCCAAAAAATGACGGACGGACGGACGATCCGGAATTAAACGGGTGAAGTTTTTTGTATAAGATGAAATTTTGTTTTTAATTTTTCTCATGTAAAATATAATCTACAGCTGGAAAGACAAACAATTGCACTCGACTTTTTTATTTATTTGAAAGAAGCCATATATGTACAAGCGTGACAGAGTGGTTAGAAACAAGATAACGAAAATAATTTTAACCCAATTACTACTACTTTTGAGGTTGGAAAAATATATACTAATCTTAAAATTTAAAAAAAGGAGTAATGAATGAATGAATATTTTTATTTCATGTAACACATGGACACATATTTTTATTAGTAGAACTTACAAACTAAGGGGTTAGTAGGTACAGCAAACACTAATTTAAAATAAAACAACTGATGGGGGAATGCAATCCCTCACAGTGCGACAAGTAGGGACAGTCAACCCTATCCGCTATCATTCGTAGGATGCTGTTGGGACTGCCACGCACCCGGCGCACCAGGGATGCTGCGCGTGATCGCATGGTAGTATAAAAACAGTCCACGCGCGCCGTCGCGAACATCCCCGATGCGCTACAGAAACGGGGCAGCCCCATCAGCACCCGGAACGCATTTGTTGTACTGGACCCTAAGGGCCCCGTATGCCCGTTTCGTGTACTGCGCCCACAAATTGCAAGTATAGAGGGAAGAATAGGGAGGGAAAAAAAGGGAAGGGTATTGCCGGCGCATATTTTTGTCGGGGTTTTTTAATGTTAAATCCATTGCAGGTGGTGGGCAACCCGTACTGGATGGCGCCCGAGATGATGAACGGGAACGTGTACGATGAGAAAGTTGATGTGTTCTCCTTCGGAATTATACTTTGCGAGGTAAAACTGGTAGAGAATGCCTTAAGGCATTAAGTCCGCCATTTGTACCTTCATGTATTGTGCAATAAAGATTAAATAAATAAAACTACATTCTTACGTCATTTGTCAAATCTATCTTTTAATAACAGGACATTACGTCAAGGCACGCGTTTTCGTGAATGACACGATCTATATGTTATGTAATAAAACTTTTTAGCGATGAAAATTGTATTGGTATGACGATGATGAATTTTTCATCAGATAATCGGGCGTGTATCAGCTGACCCGGACTTCCTCCCCCGGCGGGCGGACTTCGGGCTCAACGAGCCGTTGTTCCTGGACAAGTTCTGCCGCAGCTGCCCGCCGCCGCTGTCCCGCGTGGCGCTGCTGGCTGCTCACCTCCGCCCCGGCCACAGGTACCCACAACGAGCCGTTGTTCCTGGACAAGTTCTGCCGCAGCTGCCCGCCGCCGCTGTCCCGCGTGGCGCTGCTGGCTGCTCACCTCCGCCCCGGTCACAGGTACCCACAACGAGCCGTTGTTCCTGGACAAGTTCTGCCGCAGCTGCCCGCCGCCGCTGTCCCGCGTGGCGCTGCTGGCTGCTCACCTCCGCCCCGGCCACAGGTACCCACAACGAGCCGTTGTTCCTGGACAAGTTCTGCCGCAGCTGCCCGCCGCCGCTGTCCCGCGTGGCGCTGCTGGCTGCTCACCTCCGCCCCGGTCACAGGTACCCACAACGAGCCGTTGTTCCTGGACAAGTTCTGCCGCAGCTGCCCGCCGCCGCTGTCCCGCGTGGCGCTGCTGGCTGCTCACCTCCGCCCTGGCCACAGGTACCCACAACGAGCCGTTGTTCCTGGACAAGTTCTGCCGCAGCTGCCCGCCGCCGCTGTCCCGCGTGGCGCTGCTGGCTGCTCACCTCCGCCCCGGTCACAGGTACCCACAACGAGCCGTTGTTCCTGGACAAGTTCTGCCGCAGCTGCCCGCCGCCGCTGTCCCGCGTGGCGCTGCTGGCTGCTCACCTCCGCCCCGGTCACAGGTACCCACAACGAGCCGTTGTTCCTGGACAAGTTCTGCCGCAGCTGCCCGCCGCCGCTGTCCCGCGTGGCGCTGCTGGCTGCTCACCTCCGCCCCGGTCACAGGTACCCACAACGAGCCGTTGTTCCTGGACAAGTTCTGCCGCAGCTGCCCGCCGCCGCTGTCCCGCGTGGCGCTGCTGGCTGCTCACCTCCGCCCCGGTCACAGGTACCCACAACGAGCCGTTGTTCCTGGACAAGTTCTGCCGCAGCTGCCCGCCGCCGCTGTCCCGCGTGGCGCTGCTGGCTGCTCACCTCCGCCCCGGTCACAGGTACCCACAACGAGCCGTTGTTCCTGGACAAGTTCTGCCGCAGCTGCCCGCCGCCGCTGTCCCGCGTGGCGCTGCTGGCTGCTCACCTCCGCCCCGGTCACAGGTACCCACAACGAGCCGTTGTTCCTGGACAAGTTCTGCCGCAGCTGCCCGCCGCCGCTGTCCCGCGTGGCGCTGCTGGCTGCTCACCTCCGCCCCGGTCACAGGTACCCACAACGAGCCGTTGTTCCTGGACAAGTTCTGCCGCAGCTGCCCGCCGCCGCTGTCCCGCGTGGCGCTGCTGGCTGCTCACCTCCGCCCCGGTCACAGGTACCCACAACGAGCCGTTGTTCCTGGACAAGTTCTGCCGCAGCTGCCCGCCGCCGCTGTCCCGCGTGGCGCTGCTGGCTGCTCACCTCCGCCCCGGTCACAGGTACCCACAACGAGCCGTTGTTCCTGGACAAGTTCTGCCGCAGCTGCCCGCCGCCGCTGTCCCGCGTGGCGCTGCTGGCTGCTCACCTCCGCCCCGGACACAGGTACCCACTAATCATATTTTTACTTCTTTTTTTATGAAATTTTGTAATACAATCAATACAAAAAATGGTCATTATTCTTATTTGTAATATTTATATAAGTATTCAAAGACAAAAAATAAAGGATCGTTTATAAACTCGTCAACGTTCATATCCTTGATTATAAAATGCAAGTCAGTAATTAAATAGATGAATGAGTATGACTATGAATATTAGTTGAATTTTATTGCTAATGTCGAATATTAGTCCTTACCGTGCGATAAAAAGTCCGATGCCTAATAAGAATAGTAAATTACTTTAGTGGCCGGGAAACGAAGGGTTGCAGGCCAAGTTGATATAGACGGACAGGGATACGCGGCCGGCAACCCCGTTTCTCGCCGACATTTGTATAATGCTTTTCTCAATCTTGCAATAAAAAAATCAGTCAATTTGTTTTATTCGTAGATTTACACAGCTAAAAACAAATTACGTAGATCCGTACTATTTGATGGTTGAATGTCAAGACCTTGTTACAATTTAACGTTTAAAAACAAAAGAAGGTTGCTTTACAGGCCTAGGTGTGTAAGGCTGTAGGAAATTCTTTTAAATATCATAATGAACCTGCCTAAGAGGTGGTCTTAGGTTCAAATCCTGGTAAAAGCATTTATTTGAGTAATGAGGATGGGTATTTGTTTCTGAGTTTTGAATGTTTCTATGTATATAAACTTAGGTACGCAACACAAGCCATTGATTATAACACAACACGAGCCTGATTGAGGTTACTGTGGGACTTAGTTAACTATTTTTTATTTTCCTGACACGGGTACTTCATACCTAATAGGAGGACTCGACCAC
Source organism: Cydia pomonella (assembly GCF_033807575.1). Lineage (NCBI taxonomy): Eukaryota > Metazoa > Arthropoda > Insecta > Lepidoptera > Tortricidae > Cydia > Cydia pomonella. The sequence continues at coordinate 1,570,904 of NC_084722.1, forward strand.
TGTGTATTTACCAACTAAGATTGAAATGAAATAAATGATTATCTTATCTTAAAATGATTATCTTATTGTGTTAACACTGTAAATACACTTGGGATTTTTAATTTATTTATTACTAGCTGTTGCCCGCGACTTCGTACGCGTGGATGTGTATGTTGGTGGTTATATACATGAGCATAGAACATTATACAGCAAAATGTAGAAGTAGGGACGGTTAATCACTTTTTTATAATTATACAACGCATGAGATTTGTCTGACACAAACTACAAAGTTTCAAGCCCGTAAGTGAAAAATTCTTCTCGGTATAATCCATCTCAATCTCTTAAGAAGGTTTTCCCTTTCCACTATTCCAATCGAATCCAAACTTTAAACCCTTTTTCACCAATTTAGGGGATTAATACACACTTTCAATGAACGCCACTTTACTTTTTAAATACGCTGAAATCACTTTTCTTGTTTCCTATTATTGCGTCTTTTACGACATTTCAAGATCACTATTTATAAAAAAATTCGTTCCCGATGCAAACTTACAACCCTTTTTTCACTAACGTACGGAATGAATTTTCAAAAAAGGTGATATGTATCAGTTTTCGTCTATTTGAGTATAGAGGTAATGCCCGTTTACCGAGTTTCAAGTTCCTAGCTTAAAAGAAAACTCGTACCACATATAAACTTCTATCCCCTTTTTAACCCCCTTACGGGTTGAGTTATCAAGAACGTTAAAATAACTTTTTTAATCTTACATTATGTTTTTCTATGAAGTTTTAAAGCATTTGTAATTGATACAAACTTTCACCCCCTAATTAACCCTTTTAGGAAAAGAATTTTTAAAAACGCTTAAATAGTTTTTGTTTTATTCTAATAATATGCCCATATACAAAGTTTCAAGTCCCGCACTCAAAAAAATGTTTGACTTCCATACAAACTTTCAACCCCTTTTTCACTACCTTGGGGAATGAATTTTCAAAAACGTTGAAAGAACTTTTATTTGTAATCGGCTATTATGCCTTTATAAGAAGTTTCAAAACATTGGTAATAGATTCAAATTTTCAACCACTATTTAATACCTTTAGGGGATGAATTTTTAAAAACGCTGAAATTGCTTTTCTTTTGTTTTAATAATATGCCTACGTACAAAGTTTCAAATCCCGCACTCAAAAAAATATTTGATTTCCATACAATATTTCAACCCCTTTTTCACCACCTTAGGGGATGAATTTTTAAAAACACTGAAATTATTTTTCTTCTATTTAAATAAAATACCTTTTTACAAAGTATCAAGTTTTTAGTTTAAAATATAACTGGAACCCCATACAAACTTTCATCCCCTTTTTAACCCCTTTAGGGGATGAATTTTCAAAAACGCTGAAATAAGGTTTTTCTATTCAATTAAAATACCTTTTTACAAAGTATCAAGTTCCTAGCTTAAAATAAAACTTGAACCCCATACAAACTTTCATTCCCTTTTTAACCCTCTTAGGGGTTGAATTTCTCAAAATCATCATTTCCTAAACCTTCTGTGGTCTAATACAAACATTTCAATGCCAAAATTAGCTAAATCGGTCCAGCGGTTCTCGAGTTTATGCGTGACTAACGCATTTCATTTTTATTTATATAGATAGATAGAAGATAGATAGATAGATTATTTGTAGATCCAACAGCTGTTAATATGCATTTTCGGTATATGTATATAGTTCTAAAACTTTAACGAGGATGTGGAGTGTTAGGGTCGGCAACGCGCATGTAACTCCTCTGAAGTTGCAGGCGTACATAGACTAAGGATACTGCTTACCATCAGGAGGGTAGTATGCTTGTTTGCCACCGACGTAGTATAAAAAAACTTATATTTATGTATTGCAGACCCACCTTCGAAGTGATCGAGATCTGGCTAGAGACACTTCTAATGCACATGGGAAATTGTGCAGCACAAGCTCGCCTGCTGGCCGACATCGCGCAGTACGCGGCCGGCGGAGCCCCCAGCGCCGAGCTGCCGGGGCTGCACGAGGTGCTCAAGGTACCCTACCTCCTCATTGTGCAGCACCAGCTCGCCTGCTGGCCGACATCGCGCAGTACGCGGCCGGCGGAGCCCCCAGCGCCGAGCTGCCGGGGCTGCACGAGGTGCTCAAGGTACCCTACCTCCTCATTGTGCAGCACCAGCTCGCCTGCTGGCCGACATCGCGCAGTACGCGGCCGGCGGAGCCCCCAGCGCCGAGCTGCCGGGGCTGCACGAGGTGCTCAAGGTACCCTACCTCCTCATTGTGCAGCACCAGCTCGCCTGCTGGCCGACATCGCGCAGTACGCGGCCGGCGGAGCCCCCAGCGCCGAGCTGCCGGGGCTGCACGAGGTGCTCAAGGTACCCTACCTCCTCATTGTGCAGCACCAGCTCGCCTGCTGGCCGACATCGCGCAGTACGCGGCCGGCGGAGCCCCCAGCGCCGAGCTGCCGGGGCTGCACGAGGTGCTCAAGGTACCCTACCTCCTCATTGTGCAGCACCAGCTCGCCTGCTGGCCGACATCGCGCAGTACGCGGCCGGCGGAGCCCCCAGCGCCGAGCTGCCGGGGCTGCACGAGGTGCTCAAGGTACCCTACCTCCTCATTGTGCAGCACCAGCTCGCCTGCTGGCCGACATCGCGCAGTACGCGGCCGGCGGAGCCCCCACTAAAGTAGGCACAGCAGTATACATTATTTTTACACAGCCATTCAGGATGTTTTCATCTCCTTCTAACATTGTTTTAGAAAAGCTATAAGCTTAAATAAAAATAAAAATAAATTATAAGCCTAACAAAAGTTAGGTTACGTTCTTACGTTACTTCGACACCCAATTCTAAACGGTTAATGTTTTTTTTTCAGTCCCCATCGACAGTGACCATCACTTCGACCCCCTCGAACCCCGGGCGCGCGCTGGGCAAGTGCGTGTCCGCGTCGCACATCGGCGCGCCGCGCGTCGTCACCGTCACCAACCTGAGCCGCAGCCACAACACGCTGCACACGCCGGGCTACATACTGAGACAGCGACCGGGCAACATTGACATCACCAAGGTACTACTCCGTCCACAGTGACCATCACGTCGCCCACGGGCACGTGCGTGTCCGCGTCGTCACCGTCACCAACCTGAGCCGCAGCCACAACACGCTGCACACGCCGGGCTACATACTGAGACAGCGACCGGGCAACATTGACATCACCAAGGTACTACTCCGTCCACAGTGACCATCACGTCGCCCCCGGGCACGTGCGTATCCGCGTCGTCACCGTCACCAACCTGAGCCGCAGCCACAACACGCTGCACACGCCGGGCTACATACTGAGACAGCGACCGGGCAACATTGACATCACCAAGGTACTACTCCGTCCACAGTGACCATCACGTCGCCCACGGGCACGTGCGTGTCCGCGTCGTCACCGTCACCAACCTGAGCCGCAGCCACAACACGCTGCACACGCCGGGCTACATACTGAGACAGCGACCGGGCAACATTGACATCACCAAGGTACTACTCCGTCCACAGTGACCATCACGTCGCCCCCGGGCACGTGCGTGTCCGCGTCGTCACCGTCACCAACCTGAGCCGCAGCCACAACACGCTGCACACGCCGGGCTACATACTGAGACAGCGACCGGGCAACATTGACATCACCAAGGTACTACTCCGTCCACAGTGACCATCACGTCGCCCCCGGGCACGTGCGTGTCCGCGTCGTCACCGTCACCAACCTGAGCCGCAGCCACAACACGCTGCACACGCCGGGCTACATACTGAGACAGCGACCGGGCAACATTGACATCACCAAGGTACTACTCCGTCCACAGGGACCATCACGTCGGCCCCCGGGCACGTGCGCGTCGTCACGTTGTTTCGTTAGGATCGCAACGCTATTATTCCCTCTTAAGCATTTTTCCAAGCGCTCTTAGGTTGCCGACTAATTATTAGTTTACATGTTTGATGGACTGCCGTCATCGATTTTAGACAATATGTATATGGTCACGTCGGTCTCAGGTGGACGACATCTCGCAGTGGCTGGACCCGCGGCCGCGCGCGGCGGGCAGCACGCCGGCCTTCCTGCGCAACCAGTCCGTGGAGGGGCTGGAGACGCGCGCCGAGCGCGAGCCCCCGCTGCCCTTCTGCCGGCACCACAGCATCCCGGACCACTGCCAGGCTGACGGGCCGCTCAACGATGATGACTCCGACTCTTCGGATGACGATCTTGAGGATATTACGGATTGGCACAGGTAACTGTTAACATAAACGAGAGTCCTAATAAATCTATCCCAAAAAATATTCTATAGACTGCCCCGCGAGTGTTTTCTCGAATTAAATTATTAACATCCAATGTACGGTTTTTAGAGTTCCGTAGCCAAATGGCAAAAAACGGAACCCTTATAGATTCGTCATGTCCGTTTATGTCACCGCCACTTTTTTCCGAAACTATAAAAGCTATACTGTTCAAACTTGGTAAGTAGATGTATTCTATGAACCGCATTAAGATTTTTACACAAAAATAGAAAAAAAAAAACAATAAATTTTGGGGGTTCCCCATACTTAGAACTGAAACTTAAAAAATCTTTTTTCATCAAACCCATACGTGTGGGATATTTATGGATAGGTCTTCAAAAATGATATTGAGGTTTCTAATATCATTTTTTCTAAACTGAATAGTTTGCGCGAGAGACACTTCCAAGGTGGTAGAATGTTTCCCCCCCCCCCCCCCTTAACTTCTAAAATAAGAGAATTATAAACCTAAAAAAATATATGATGTACATTACCATGCAAACTTCCACCGAAAATTGGTTTGAACGAGATCTAGTCAGTAGTTTTTTTAAATACGTCATAAATGGTACGGAACCCTTCATGCGCGAGTCCGACTCGCACTTGGCCGCTTTTTATTTATCTCTGAAGTAAAGTAATCTCCTTCAACCTAATTTTTTTTATAAATTATAATATTTTTCACATAGCTTGGGTTCTGTGACAGCTGTCACCTCAATACAATTTCTAACCTTAAAATGTCAAAATGTATTGTGATGACAGCTGTCACAGAACCCAAGCTATGTAGAAAACATTATAAGTACCGACATAAAACAATGTAGTAATCTAAAAACCTTTGACATAAATGTAAGAGATTATTTTATAAAAATACTATTCTAAACAATTGACGAATATTTTGCTAACGCACTTGATTAAATTGTTTTATGAAAACATTGTAAGGTTCACTTTTTTTTATAATAATAATATTTGACATTAATATACCACAAGATTGACATTATTTTATACATTATATTTTTAGCTAGATTAAGTAATTTGTTTGTTTGTTTCTTTATCATATCATATCATTTATTCCATTGAATCATGTTCATTTGTACATTTTGGTCTTTGGTTTTGGTTTTGGTCTTTTGGTTTTGGTTTAGGTACATGATACCCTGCTAGGGTGTACAATTTAGGACTTAAAATTATAAATTATAATTTACGTTAATTTCTAGAAATAATTAAATGTCAAAGCAAGTATATAAGTATTAAAATAGAAATAATTCATGCAGTACAAGTATCAATACAAGTACAAGTATCATGCAAAATTTTATACAATAAAATAAACTTAGCCTAAATCATGCGTAACATTCAAAATGAAATTTAAAATAACATTTTACAAAAGACTGATAAATATCTCAATTAATGTAATATATTGTAAATAATTGTATATACCCGTATAACTGTACATGTACTTATCGCAAATAGATAATTTGCATCTGAATCTGAACCCCGAACGTCGCGATATCGTACACGCGATTTCATAAATTAAAAAATTCTAAAACGCATTTTAAACATTTTTGACATATGAAATTGCCAGGAGTTGTGGGGTTAAAAACCAGTCAAATGGTTTACTTTGGCGATTGTCAAATATTATAAAAGAAAAAAAAAAAAAAAAAAAAAACTTTACAATTTCAGTTCCATAGTTTATTATTAAAATGACTCATCTTTTCAGAAACGTCTCAACCGTCGGCACGTCGTTCAAAAAGCCCGAAAAAATGGAAGTCGACCAACCCAAAAACCTCCTATCAGGCATCGTGAAGAAAGGTGAAAATCTACTTAAGAAGAACAGCTACGATGTCACCAACGTCACCCTGAGGAACCCGGACGAAAGGAAAATACCTGAAGTTGATTGTAGGAGATTTAATATAGACTATTTGAATAAAAGTCCAGTTATGGCTGTAGCTGTTAAAAACATTCAAAAAGAAACGAAACCTGTTGAAAAAACTGGATTTTTCACGAAGAAATTACTGTCGCCTAAGTTTAGTAGGTTATTCAAACCGAACACGGCGGAGGTGGTGCGGAGTAAGACAGAGATGGATGAGAAGGAGGAAAAGAGTCGGAGCAAGTTCTTTATTCAGAGGCCGGCGTCGCCGAGCAACTTGTATAGAGGGCATCGCGTACGGCCTGTTGAGGATAGCAAGGTGAGCAATTATGTACTTCTTGATAAAGTGTTAGAGTTCATTTTTACGTAAATTTGTTTAGATCAAAAAAAGGCTTTTTTATACTCGACGACTCTAATAGTTGAATTAAGATGTCGTATAACAAACTATTGCGTACTTTCATGTACGGGCTCCCACTCAACTATAAAAAAAATACGTGCCGCCGCGCTCACATAGAAAAAACTAAACGGGAGTCGCGCGTTTATGTCTATATTTTTGTCTGCTGAGTTACTTACCAGTTTTCATTCATTATTTAGGTTTTATAGTAAAAAGTATTATTTTAGATGACTCTTAGAAAAAGTATTGTATGTAATACTGATACCCGGTGGTGGTTGTTGGTGGTTTGTAGTATAACGGGTTAGCACTGATTGACTAACACGTTATTTTCTCGCGGATTAGCAAAGTAATATTTCTTGTTTTAATTAGCATGGATTTCCGCAAAGTAACGCCTGATTCTATTAATAATTAAGCTTTTCAATCTCTTACCTTACTTAGGCAACTCAGCAAGCTTCGTTGCCTAAACGCGGTACTGAAAGGCTCTCTAGTATATTACGATTGTATAAAATACAATGAGTCGTTCGCTGTTGCGCGTATTATACTTTTTTCAAATAAGGGAAAATTTGTTTGGGAAATTTGGGAAAGATTGAAATTGTCACCTTTTGAAACAATGATCCATTTGATCTAAACGAATCAGAAATGTTTCACCGATTTAAAAAAAATACATTTCGTTAATATAAGATACATAGATTAGTGTATATTTTACTCCTAAAACGATATAACTTTTGATTAACAACTTTTAAAAACTATGAAATCTTTTGATTTTAACTTTTTCATACAAATTTAATGTTATTTTCAATGTACGCTGACATCAGTGTGTTTGACGTTGCTTGTCACGCTTTAAACATAACAAAATTCGCAATACATTGCGTCTTCGAATTAAGAGCCCTTAATCCTTGGAGCGTTCTCCGATTTCACGAAATAACGCTCGATAGATGGCGTTGGCGCTCGGTACGCGAGCGCCGGCAACGCGACGCGCGTTTCAATGCAGACTAGAATAATCTTGATAGTTTTCAATATAATTTCAAGCAACATTAATTTTTGTGTCATATGATATCATATGGGCACTCTTTATTTTATTGTATATGCACAGTAGTTTTTTTTTTTATGTACACTACTACTAAGTGTACAGACTACAGAGTGTACTATAACCCTTGCTCTTTATTCTGTCTCTTTCACACCAATGGAAAATGAAGAAGTTACTAAATGACTGCAGGTATAAATAAAGTATATTAGTGCGATAGAGAGACAGATAGTGTTTCGTTGTCGTATCGTAAACGATTGGCATGTTGGCCACACACTTGCTTAGTGCCTAGCCAAAATACCAATCGTTTGCGTATATTAGTGCGATAGAGAGAGAGTAGTGTTTCGTTGTCGTATCGTAAACGATTGGCATGTTGGCTACGCACCCATGATACCTAGCCAAGAAGCCAATCGATCGCGCATATTAGTGCGATAGAGAGACAGATAGTGTTTCCTTGTCGTATCGTAAACGTTTGGCATGTTGGCTACGCACCCATGCTGCCCAGCCAAGATGCCAATCGTTTGTGCATATTAGTACGAGAGAGAGACAGATAGTGTTTCGTTGTCGTATCGATTGGCATGGTGGCTACGCACCCATGCTGCGTAGTCAAGATGCCAGTCGTTTGCGCACATTAGTGCTATAGAGTTTCAGTGTTATTTGAAATCACGTTAGGGTTTGTATTATTATTTTTGACCCGAATGAAGTCCATCCAGGTTCTTATGATGGAGTCAGGAGTTGGTCACCAGAACTCCTAATCTACTCATTATAATTCCATCGTGCTTGGGCTCAAAAGATTTGCCCTGACGAACACCATCGATCTAGATGAGGTCCAGGGTCTCATGACGGAGTCAGGAGTTGGTCACCAGAACTCCCCAGAACTCCTAATCTACTCATCATAACTCCATCGAGTTTGGGCTCAATAGATTTACCCTGATGAGCACCATCAATCTAGATGAAGTCCAGGGTCTCATGATGGAGTCAGGAGTAGGTCACTAGAACTCCTAATCTACTCATTATAATTCCATCGTATTCGAGCTCAATAGATTTGCCCTGATGAGTACCATCGATCTAAATGAAGTCCAGGGTCTCATGATGGAGTCAGGAGTTGGTCACCAGAACTCCTAATCTACTCATTATAATTCCATCGTGTTTGGGCTCAAAAGATTTGCCCTGACGAGTACCATCGATCTAGATGAAGTCCAGGGTCTCATGATGGAGTCAGGAGTTGGTCACCATAATTCCTAATCTACTCATCATAACTCCATCGTGTTTGGGCTCAATAGATTTGCCCTCACGAGCACCATCAATCTAGATGATGTTCAGGGTCTCATGATGGAGTCAGGAGTTGGTCACTAGAACTCCTAATCTACTCATTATAATTCCATCGTGTTTGGACTCAAAAGATTTGCCCTGACGAGTACCATCGATCTAGATGAAGTCCAGGGTCTCATGATGGAGTCAGGAGTTGGTCACCAGAACTCGTAATCTATTTATCATAACTCCATCGTGTTCGGGCTCAATAGATTTGCCCTGACGAGCATCATCAATCTAGATAAAGTCCAGGGTCTCATGATGGAGTCAGGAGTTGGTCACTAGAACTCCTAATCTACTCATTATAATTCCAACGTGTTTGGGCTCAAAAGATTTGCCCTGATGAGCACCATCGATCTAGATGAGGTCCAGGGTCTCATGATGGAGTCAGGAGTTGGTCACCAGAACTCCTACTCTACTCATCATAACTCCATCGTGTTTGGGCTCAATAGAGTTGCCCTGACGAGCACCTTCAATCTAGATGAGGTCCAGGGTCTCATGATGGAGTCAGGAGCTGGTCACCAGAACTCCTAATCTACTCATCATAACTCCATCGTGTTTGGGTTCAATAGAGTTGCCCTGACGAACACCATCAATCTAGATGAGGTCCAGGGTCTCATGATGGAGTCAGGAGCTGGTTAACAGAACTCCTAATCTACTCATCATAACTCCATCGTGTTTGGGCTCAATAGATTTGCCCTGATGAACACCATCGATCTAGATGAGGCCCAGGGTCTCATGATGGAGTCAGGAGTTGGTCACCAGAACTCCTAATCTACTCATCATAACCTCATCGTGTTCGGGCTCAATAGATTTGCCCTGACGAGCATCATCAATCTAGATAAAGTCCAGGGTCTCATGATGGAGTCAGGAGTTGGTCACTAGAACTCCTAATCTACTCATTATAATTCCAACTTGTTTGGGCTCAAAAGATTTGCCCTGATGAGCACCATCGATCTAGATGAGGTCCAGGGTCTCATGATGGAGTCAGGAGTTGGTCACCAGAACTCGTAATCTATTTATCATAACTCCATCGTGTTTGGGCTCAATAGATTTACTCCGACGAGCACCATCAAATTACCATTATGATGAATAGATTAGGAGTTCTGGTGACCAACTACTGAGTCCATCATGAGACCCTCGACTTAATCTAGATCGATGGTACTCGTCAGGGCAAATCTTTTGAGCCCAAACACGATGGAGTTATGATGAATAGACTAGGAGTTCTGGTGATCAACTCCTGAGTCCATCATGAGACCCTGGACCTGATCTAGATTGATGTTGCTCGTCAGGGCAACTCTATTGAGCCCATACACGATGGAGTTATGATGAGTAGATTAGGAGTTCTGATGACCAACTCCTGACTCCATCATGAGACCCTGGACCTCATCTAGATCGATGGTGCTCGTCAGGGCAAATCTTTTGAGCCCAAACACGTTGGAATTATAATGAGTAGATTAGGAGTTCTAGTGACCAACTCCTGACTCCATCATGAGACCCTGGACTTTATCTAGATTGATGATGCTCGTCAGGGCAAATCTATTAAGCCCAAACACGATGAGGTTATGATGAGTAGTTTAGGAGTTCTGATGACCAACTCCTGACTCCATCATGAGACCCTGGACCTCATCTAGATCGATGTTGTTCATCAGGGCAAATCTATTGAGCCCAAACACGATGGAGTTATGATGAGTAGATTAGGAGTTGTGGTGACCAACTCCTGACTCCATCATGAGACCCTGGACCTCATCTAGATCGATGGTGCTCATCAGGGCAAATCTTTTGAGCCCAAACAAGTTGGAATTATAATGAGTAGATTAGGAGTTCTAGTGACCAACTCCTGAGTCCATCATGAGACCCTGGACTTTATCTAGATTGATGATGCTCGTCAGGGCAAATCTATTGAGCCCGAACACGATGAGGTTATGATGAGTAGATTAGGAGTTCTGGTGACCAACTCCTGACTCCATCATGAGACCCTGGGCCTCATCTAGATCGATGGTGTTCATCAGGGCAAATCTATTGAGCCCAAACACGATGGAGTTATGATGAGTAGATTAGGAGTTCTGTTAACCAGCTCCTGACTCCATCATGAGACCCTGGACCTCATCTAGATTGATGGTGTTCGTCAGGGCAACTCTATTGAACCCAAACACGATGGAGTTATGATGAGTAGATTAGGAGTTCTGGTGACCAGCTCCTGACTCCATCATGAGACCCTGGACCTCATCTAGATTGAAGGTGCTCGTCAGGGCAACTCTATTGAGCCCAAACACGATGGAGTTATGATGAGTAGAGTAGGAGTTCTGGTGACCAACTCCTGACTCCATCATGAGACCCTGGACCTCATCTAGATCGATGGTGCTCATCAGGGCAAATCTTTTGAGCCCAAACACGTTGGAATTATAATGAGTAGATTAGGAGTTCTAGTGACCAACTCCTGACTCCATCATGAGACCCTGGACTTTATCTAGATTGATGATGCTCGTCAGGGCAAATCTATTGAGCCCGAACACGATGAGGTTATGATGAGTAGTTTAGGAGTTCTGGTGACCAACTCCTGACTCCATCATGAGACCCTGGGCCTCATCTAGATCGATGGTGTTCATCAGGGCAAATCTATTGAGCCCAAACACGATGGAGTTATGATGAGTAGATTAGGAGTTCTGGTGACCAGCTCCTGACTCCATCATGAGACCCTGGACCTCATCTAGATTGATGGTGCTCGTCAGGGCAACTCTATTGAACCCAAACACGATGGAGTTATGATGAGTAGATTAGGAGTTCTGGTGACCAGCTCCTGACTCCATCATGAGACCCTGGACCTCATCTAGATTGAAGGTGCTCATCAGGGCAACTCTGTTGAGCCCAAACACGATGGAATTATAATGAGTAGATTAGGAGTTCTAGTGACCAACTCCTGACTCCATCATGAGACCCTGGACCTCATCTAGATCGATGGTGTTCGTCAGGGCAAATCTTTTGAGCCCAAACACGATGGGATTATAATTAGTAGATTAGGAGTTCTGGTGACCAACTCCTGACTCCATCATGAGAACTTGGACTTCATCCGGGTCAAAAATAATAATGCAAACCCTAACGTAATTTCAAGTGAAAATGCGTTTTTCAGAAAATCGCAGCCAAATAACACTAGACCTTACTCATAGTGTTGTGTTCCTGCCGGTGAGTAAGGTTGCCAGAGCTCAACGAGGGGCGGGAGGGGGTTAGGGTCGGCAACGCGCATGTATCTCCTCTGGAGTTGCAGGCGTACATATGCGGGCCGTATGCTTGTTTGCCACCGACTTAGTATTAAAAAAAAAGTAACACTGAAAATCCATCAATAAGCGAGTCTAAAAAATGAACTTTTATTAAGATTTTCTAATCGCAGTATATAGCACTTCTCGGAACTCCGTAGCTGATTACGATCGCAACGAATGCCCGACAATCGAGCACAGGTCCGTCCTCTAAGCGCGCTCCGCGCGGACTGAGAGCGGGGCGTCGCTGCTGCGTGATTTATACGTGTTTTAAAAAAATATAAATTTACGGCAATGTAGGTCCCATAGTTACGATTTTTTTTTTATAGGTTAACATAAAGTTACAGTTTGCTATAATATTCTTTTTAAAGCAAAATATGCGTACAATTTGCGGAAATAAAATATAATAAAACCCTGTTTTCGCCAAAAAAATGAAGAAAACTCGGAAGGTATTTTATCAGTTTTTTCAAATGAATCTTCGATTGTTAATCAAACCAGCCCCTCGTACGAGATATGTTGAATCAAATTGTAGTCATTCATGTACCAAATGATTCTTGTTTATAGCAAAATTGAGAACCGAAACGCCACATCTCACTGCAAAATTTGGAAAAGACTCCCAAAAAACCTCATTAAAAAAGAGGTTTAAAAGAGAAAATGAAAATTTGAACTGTTGGAGCCCCTAGTTTAGGAAACGATTATTTAAGTACGTTATCAGTTTTTGAATAAATACTAATAGTTACGTCGTAATCTTGAATGAAAAAGGAAGCATTTTACAAAATACGCTCGTCTGTAGGAATAAGGACTCTTAACTTCAATGTGTAATAAAAATCAAAACATAGGTAAATTATTTTTCAAAGTTGTTGAACAAATGTTAGTGAGTTTGAGGAGTAAATAAAATAAATAAATATTATAGGACATTATTACACAAATTGACTAAGTCCCACAGTAAGCTCAATAAGGTTTGTGTTGAGGGTACTTAGACAACGATATATATAATATAAATATTTATAAATACTTAAATACATAGAAAACACCATGACTCAGGAACAAATATCCATGCTCATCACACGAATAAATGCCCTTACTAGGATTTGAACCCGGGACCATCAGCTTCATAGGCAGGGTCACTACCCACGAGGCCAGACCGGTCGACGTGGGGAGTACAGCAGGAGTACAGCTTACAATCTACTTTATTGCTCCTGTTACAGGAAACACCCTATATAAGATTGTCGCCTACTATTTTTTGTTTTGTTTTTAGGACAAAAAGGAGAACCACATACTAAAGAGCGACCTAAAACTAGCAAGCCTGGGCAAGCCGATGACGCCGACATTCCGGCGCCACGCGCTGTCGGAGCGGCCCGACTTCGCCGACGGCCGCTTCAGCTGCCGCGACCGCAAGCCCCGAGACGACAAGTTCATAGGTAGGACACTGATATACATACATAAAACTAGCAAGCCTGGGCAAGCCGATGACGCCGACATTCCGGCGCCACGCGCTGTCGGAGCGGCCCGACTTCGCCGACGGCCGCTTCAGCTGCCGCGACCGCAAGCCCCGAGACGACAAGTTCATAGGTGAGGACACTGATATACATACATAAAAAAAAAACACTAGATAACGCAAATGCATCTACTTCACGTGTCCGAACCCCGACCGAGCGTCGAGGTTGGCCGTCGCGGCCGACAGTCCACGCGCGTCAGTTGTTGCCGCCGGACGTCCGCGAAAACTTAAAAAATGCCTCGTTGCGTGATAATTAACTGCAACGGTACAAAAATTGCGAGCATCCCAAGGCAAGGACATATTTCCCTATCATACCATAAATTACAAACACGTTAACAGATATACAGTGTAACACAAGGTACCCGAAAGATTTTAACCACGCACTTCTGAAGCCAAAAGAGGGGAAAAATGTTATACGAGATTAAGTAAATTTCGAAAAAAAAACCCCTTTTTCTTTTTCATGCTTTTGAATTTGAAAAGTTAATGTTATATGTAAAACTGGTGCTTCAAATGATTTTTTTTTGTGTAAATCCTAGTTTTTGCAAAAGTTACTGGTTATTTTTTGACAATTTAGTAATTTTTTAATTATTTTATGCGTAAACTCATTTTAAATCTATTTTTTAAGTATTCCAAGTTATGATTCCAATGATATACCTAAGTAAATTTAGATTAACGTTACAAAACTAATTTATCTGGTGGCCTAGCGGTAAGAGCGTGCGACTTGCAATCCGGAGGTCGCGGGTTCAAACCCCGGCTCGTACCAATGAGTTTTCAGAACTTATGTACGAAATATCATTTGATATTTACCACTCGCTTTTCGGTGAAGGAAAACATCGTGAGGAAACCGGACTAATCCTAACAAGGCCTAGTTTACCCTCTGGGTTGGAAGGTCAGATGGCAGTCGCTTTCGTAAAAACTAGTGCCTACGCCAAATCTTGGGATTAGTTGTCAAGCGGACCCCAGGCTCCCATGAGCCGTGGCAAAATGCCGGGACAACGCGAGGAAGAAGACATGAGTTTATAGCATACGCCAACACACTTTCATGTAGTTTAAATAGAAACTGCTTAGTTGTCATAACACAATGGAGTCAATTAACTTAAGACTGCTCCATAACCTATGTACATTTTCTTTGCAATTCAGCCATATGGTGAAATTGCGCATGTATTGAACAGAATAGATTTATCCACCTTCTATCGAAATTCAAAGGTGATCTCCCTTATTTTTTATTGTATCGGTTTATTTTTTTTACAGAACTAGGAAGAAATAGAATCAAAGCTCCCGCCAAGCCCCTAACCCGCTGCTCGCCCACCAACAACGTGCCTCTAGAAGTAGACAAACCTGAGAAGAAGCGAGAAGGGATCTCCAGGAGCAACTACGTCAGCCTCGCCAGTCTCAAGATCAACAGCAAGAAGGAGTTCGAGAAGAAGAGAGAAGACAGCTCGCCCGTCGAACGGGTCATTTAGACAGGGTACTGTAGATTTTCATTATTTGATTTTCGACCTTAACACAATCATGGTAAAGTCGATATTATAAAGTTTGTGCTTGAATAACCGTTTTAATACATTCGATTATATACTATGTTGGAATGAACATGAAGTCTATATTAAAAGCGTCGTGGCATGGCAGTATAAATAATATTCACTTTATTAGTGTGGGTTAAGGTCGAAAATCAAATAGAAACGTTTGTCAAACAAATTTTGGAATACTCGAACTACTGCAGTCGATGAACTCATGTAACAAAGAAGAACAAGAATTAGATACCAGTGTTGGCTGAAAGTTAATAAGAATTGACGATTAACCGTAAATTGAACCGTAAACTTCAACCGTCCGTTACTGTTTACGGTTCAATTTGTAATGGTTATGTCCAATTCTAATTACATTCAGCCATCACGATACGATGTTTTATAAATAATCCTAAAGATATGTGTATAGAAACAAAGCCATGACGTGTATTAATACAACACTCAAGACAGTTGGAATTTTAGGATTCCTCGCCTTCCGGACCATTCCCAGTATACTTGCCAATTGCGGCATATTATATATGTTATAATATTATGGTTTGTGCTTCTGCGTAACTGAGATAGGAACGTTTGTATTGAAGCTTTTGCGTATACCAGGGTGTTTCTACGAAATCATGTTAAATATAAAGCATAAAATGTGTATCATCGTCTATACCAGAAACTTCATAACCGATAAATAACGATACCTTTATATAACGGTATGACGTCATACCGGTTTAATCCGAACCATTTAGATAGCTGAATAAATTTATTTTGCTACCGGTAAATAACGGTACCGTTATTTTTTCTGGTACCTTAACCACTTTCATAAAGGTACACTATTAGCTTAGGCGTCGTTGCAAAGCCGCCCGCGCCTTGTTGCGCGTTCCTATTGGATGAAGCTGTCTATATAAGTGTAAGCCCGTAAGCCCTTTTGATTTTATTTAATACTATCTGTTTGGCTATTATAACGGTTAAGGCATATACCGGAAAAATACCGGTAGCGTTATTTAAAAAACGGTAGCGATACCTTTATATAGGAGCCGCGCGGCCTAACCGGTATAATGTATCGGTATCGTAATTTTATACCGCTACTATACCGTAACCGAAATCAGTCCCCGAATCAATCACAATTGACTTGACAGTTGTCAACCTTAATGCAAAGACTTAAAGTGTATCAATTGGCAACTATCAAGATATCCTGTTTATATATTAAGTTGTGTAGTTGTAGGAGCACCTATAATCAAATATATTACACGTTATTATGAATTGTAGGAAAATATACTTTGGACAATTGCACACTAAATCAAGCATTCGTCCTTATCTAACATTTTAAGCGCGAAAAGGACGGTTGTTTGTATGTGCTTGTCTTTTTAACTGCGGCCAAGCCGGACTTTTCTAGAATTTATACGTCAGATTTTGATGCAGTTTATTCGTAGTTCTGAATACATATGTTATCGTTGGGTGTTTGACACTACGTAATTGAATGCGGTCAATTGTTTGTACGCTTTGTTAGTTATTATAATGTGCGTGCGTGGCTTCGGTTTGGTACTTGTATGTTAATGTGAAGTCTTTCTATATCTCATGTCGGGTCTGGCACGAGCGAAAGAGACAACACACACTCTCACTTTCTCAGTAGAAAAAGGCGGCAAATTTAAAAAATGTAGGCGCGAAGGGTTGACTTCCCATAGAAAATCAGAACTTCGCGCCTTTTTCTACTGACATGGGTGTGTTTGAGTATATATGTGTTTTTGCACTAACTGGTTGAACTATTAATTAAACATGGTTGAAAATGTGAAAATTATTCAAAAAATACAATGGTTAAGACAAAGACAACTGGAATGTTCATGAATCTACATATCTGTAACAACAAAATCAAAAATTACAAACATGTTAACAGATATACACGTTCTGTAAATTAAGAAGTTAATACGGTCACGTCTGAAAATATCGGTACGAAAAAAGTGCCAAAAATATATATTTATTGCTCATATATTAAGGTAGTGTATACACATTTTTGGCACATTTTTCGTACCGATATTTTCAGACGTGACTGTACCTATTACGAGACTCCTTCAGTGTGTCAATCTTGTAGTGCATAAACACATTTTGGGTGGCGCGATACTTCGGGAAGTGCTTCGTAGTTAGTTTGTTGAAAGCGGTGCCTTGTTACAAGACTTCGATCTAGCAGGGCCTTATTTTATACAGTTTGCTTGTTTTTTTATAAGTCTAAAGGCCATTACACATCAATGAAGTTTTGATAAATATATCGTGATATGAATTATTACATATATGTATACATTTATATGGCCAAGGAAATCTGTCATTGATCACAGACAATAATCAGACCTCATAGACAATCGTCAGATTTTTTCGAACCATAGACGTTCAGATTATGAAATGATTTGCGACAGCACACATTCATTCATCTAGGGAGGACACCTCAATAGGCAATCATGGTCAAATAAACAGTCCGTCGTTGGTCTATCATACGAGTATAAATCTTTTTAAATTGTAACTTGTAGCTGTTATAAAATAAGGCCCGGATGGGGGCATTTTATAGCGTTCGCTTGTACATTATACACGAGTTAGGTTTTATATCAATGTTCTACCGTTCCGTAAAGTAATGTAACATACCTAGTGTTAAGAGCAGTGTTGGCCGAAACGTTAATGCAATAACCATTACAAATTGAACCGTAAAGCGTAACGAACGGTTACAGTTTACGGTTCAATTTGTAATGGTTCAAGGTCAATTGCAATTAACATTCGGTCAACACTGGTTAAAAAATGTTATTCGCAATGTAGTTTTTCGACTATTTCGTAAGGTGACTACCAAAACTTCATAATTACTGCCACAAGTTCAGGGCCATAGCGAACTTTACTAGTGATGAAATAAGGTTAATTTTTGTTTGATTTTTTGCAATTAGTTTTGGTTATCAGCTGACGATTTTTTCAATGTCGGTTATACTGAGCCTTCCTAAGAATAAAACAAACGTAGTGATCTATAATAAATAATGATACTGCAATAATCGATAAATTGTGGATGTAGATTTTTGATCTACGAAATTATGTTACTGTACTTATGTGTATGATTATTGGGATATTTTGAAGTATTAAGATAACATTTTTATTGAAATATTAATGTCCTAAAATATACATGACATCTCATTTCAGAGGTCGAATAAATAATGATACTGCAATAATCGATAAATTGTGGATGTAGATTTTTGGTCTACGAAATTGTGTTACTGTACTTATGTGTATGATTATTGGGATATTTTGAAGTATTAAGAATACATTTTTATTGCGATATTAATGTCCTAAAATATACATGACGAATGTCTATCTCAGGGGTCTCCAAACTTTTAGACCCGAGGGACGTGCTGTGTCTCCACTTGTGACGTAAGAGCGCGAAGCACGAATAATTTCGTACACTGACACACCATTTCCTATCTCTGTACCACGCTTATAACCAGTAGAGATCTTAATCAAAAACTCTTAACAAATCTTATTTAAAATAACACTTTTGAGTCATGTCCATTCATGTTGCAAAATTTTATACAATAAAATAAACTTATATTAAGAATTCTCGGATCCCTTCACATCGGACATAGGTAATTATTGAAATTCATAATGATTGTCATTAGTCATAATTCTGAAACCGTTAACTTCTCAGGATTTTCGTAAGGATAGGTTAGGTTAGGTTTGTTTTATGGCAATCCTGAAATGTTATGCGTTTCTGAGAAAAACCAAAATGTGACTAACGAAAATGCGGACAAACAATACATTATGACTTAAAACTTTGTGGGAAACAATAGAGACCCAAGAATTTCCTCGTAATCCCGCGGATCACAGGTTATAACAGTTATAACTATTTTGCTGTCCCGCCGATGATGCCGCGGCCATTGCCATTGTGCAAGCGGAACAGCGATATAATTATGCGCGTGCAATAGAGACAGGAAATAGCGTGTCAATATACGAAATTCTCCGTTCCTTACTTTAGAATTTGGCACTCTCCGCGGGTCAAACTGGAGAATGCTGCTTTATCTAATCTAATATATAGTATTTTATTATTCTTTCCAATAGGGTTATTCCCACTAATTACTATCAAGTTGTTACCAGTGGTAACTACTGGGAATTTATTTCCCACAGTGTCACCAAATCGAGTTGGTAACTAGTGGGAATAACCCGTCCAATATTGTATGTCATTTTGGAGCAATATTACATGGATGGCCTTAGTAGCTTTTTATACTAGATGTTCAATATTACATAATTAGGTGCAAACTTGCAATAATATGCGTTTGTTTTCTTATCTAATGGCCTTGACAAATATTTAAAGTGCCATCGAATATTTATAACTATTTCTATAAGTATTGAATTTATCTGGCCGATTAATTGAGTCTCATTTACATATTCTAATAATTATGTAACATATTTAATTTATAATCTTACACGTTGAATCTCAAATAAGTATCTCTTCTTTAAAGTTAATTTCACTAATTCTTATCCAGTTGATTTTGGAATCTTTAAGATATGATGTGACTATGAAAATTGTTGGAAAATGACCAGGTTGACTATTTCGTGTCGGTCCTTTGATGGTCTTTTTGCCATGGATACCGCTATCTCTTTCCGATAAATTTATCCTAGGCGCTTACAGCTGGCTGAGTTGTCTACATTCCGTAATCTAAGACTACATCAAAAATTGTATTGACTTTAACTTTTCTTGAGTAGCGGCAAATAATGTTTATATTTCCTTTATGGCTGAAAAATCATGTAAAATATTTTTACTACACCAACTGGTAGAGGCCCTCTTGATTGTTCAATAACTAATGAGAAAGTTGCATTTTATCCACATGTGGGGCAAAGTAATCAGATACTTGTTTTGAGTTGTTTCCATATGTTAGCTGGTAAAATTGACTTTTAAATGTTGATTTTGAATGATTTGGTTTAATTTTGTTTGATATTTTACAGTTAGAATTTTCCTCGCGTTGGTGTGGTTAAAAATGTTGTGTTTCACTCGGTGGCTAAATTTGTTTAACAGTCGTGGCTTGAAACCCTCGCAACGCTCAAGATTACACTTTTCAAACCACTCGCTAGGTTCGTAGTTCAATTTTGGAGTCTCGCTTGCTCATGTATCAATATTCGCACGAGCGGTTAAACAACAACTTTGCCCCCTTGTAAAACAAATAACCATAAAAACAATTTTAAGGCTTTACCGTTTTGTCAATCAAAGGACAAATTTCGTACGAAAACATTTTAGGAAAATGACACAAAGTTTATTCTTAATATTATTTGTCGAGACTACAGTCGCATGTAGTGACATGTTTGTTATAAAATTATGAACATTGACCTATCGGTTATATTAGGCCGTGTTTGGTTCAAATTGAACTATTATATTGTAATGGGACACTTTTCGATCCTGCGTCGGTCAGCCAACGCGTGGTTTTCGAGAATGCTTCTCGTTATGGAGCGAAATATCTGAAGCAATTTTCAACCTGAAAACCTAACACGTAATAATATGTTTGATATGTCTGATTTTGTATAAATTTATCTCGAATTTCAGTATTTTTCAAGTTGGTTAATTATTCTTCAAATTGTGTTCTTATTTCAAACTGTAAAACTTACGTGAGACACAGACATATTGAATATTGACACGAATCACTCACGTATTTTTCAGTCGAAGATGACACAAGATGCTGGACATGTATTTGTTTCGCTCCATCGAAGAGCTCCAACGGGAGCACTTGTTGGAGCGAAACATGTCGAAAACGTCGCGTAGACTAAAGTATTAGAATATGACAATACATTAACTATATTAATTTATTAACATTCGTAGCTTAATTTTTAATGTTTGAAGTCTGAAGTTTATTTTGAAACAGGGTGCCATTTTGTATTTTTCATAATAATGCTTTGATCGAAATAATTTACCTGGTAACTAGAACTGCATTATGATCATTGGTGATTCAGATATTTGAAATAACATTTGACGTTCTTTTTAACCTGCAGAGACTGAGACGAGGGAATTTTATAGAACTTGGCCCATTTAAATTGTTAGAGTCAAGGTATTAAATATCAACGCACACGTGCCAATAATATGTACACGGTACCTTAATATATCGACAATAAAATAAAAATTATAGTACATCATTACACAAACTGATTAAGTCCCACAGTAAGCACAGTAAGGCTTGTGTTGAGGGTACTTAGACAACGATATATATAATATATAAATACTTAAATACATAGAAAACACCCATGACTCAGGAACAAATATCCATGCTCATCACACGAATAAATGCCCTTACCAGGATTTGAACCCGGGACCATCGGCTTCGTAGTCAGGGTGACTACCCACTAGGCCAAACCGGTCGTCGAAGTATACAATAAGGTTGTGTATTTAATATCTTGACTATATTTTTTTGACTCAGAATCACGAAATGTTTCGATACTAATACGAGAAAAAATGTGTTCAAATTTTTTTAGTATTTCGTTACTATTTTTCTTACCTAGACTTTGTATGACGGTAACGAAATGGAAGGATGGGAATTTTGGTACACTGTTTTCTACCATTAAGATTGAAAGATCTCGTGTTCTGAGAAAAATAACAAAAATTCTCAAATTTGATAAAATAGAGTACATTAATTAAATGGTCCAGTAACCAATTCGAGTTACCCGTCGTATTTGTGGGTACAGTCGACGTCAAAGATATGTTAACATTTTTAGGCATAAGGTGCAAAAGTGTTAACATGGATTTGACGTCGACTGTACATAAACATTGGTCTTCTTTGGTAAAAATCACCTTAAAATTTTATTTGTGAAGGTAATTGATATTATTCATTACGTGTTTTTTTTTTAATAATTTCGATGAAAGCATTGTTTCTGTTTACTAGTGTAGAGTGCTCACGTATATTTTATCTGTGATACATTTTGTTTGTAAAATGTTGCAATAACGAGTATTATAGGTGTCTAGTTTATGGTCATAGTTACGTTGAAGTTGAGGTTACGTTGGCGCTGGCTTTCATACCAACTATACACAAGGAAGGACTAAGATGCGTTAAGTATTGCCGCTGTTTAAAAACTAAAATCTACTTCATTTTTCAAACTGCACCGTCTATAGCGCTGGGGAGCGTACAGAACCTGTAGGGGGCGGTATTGGCGTAGGCAGGTACCGGCCTGGGGGGCAGCTGCCCCCTCTAGAGCTCTAATTTTACTTACATTGTATGCCCCTCTGCAGCGTCTAAGCAATATGTCCCAAACCCACTAGGGGGGTCACAGGCATGCACGGAGCAAATAACGCTATTTACATTTTTTTAAATATTTTAGACTACTTTACGCGTCTTAGTTTTTTTGATTGTCTTGAGGCAATACTAGTAAATTTCTTGCCAAAATTGTAGTTCCGTGGAATACGAACAAGATATATTTAACTTATGTTTGTACGAAAGCTAGGTACACTAATTCCTTCCTAAGAATATTTTAACACATTAACAGTGTAACAACGAGTTTTTCCGTCTCCTGCATTCCAGATTTTATCTGTAGTATCGTTTAAGTACAAATCAATAAAGGATTATATACGATGTTTTGTTTTCTTGCTAACACCGTCCCTATTTCTCGGTTTTGTAATTGTGAAGGTAACACAACACAGTTATACTTTCAAACACTACTGACCGGCTAGCATGAGTTGCGTTGTCACGCGCGAGTCTATACTTGGAGTCGCCCAAGATGTATGGAATCGTGCAACTCATGCTAACAGGTCTGGACTCGTCATAAAAAAATAGAATAGATAAAAAGCTTTTTCACACCAATGACGAATATATCCGCACCGTAGCTCGTAGGTCCAACGCCGAAGACAGATTAATCTGTCAACGACCACAGAGCAACATAGACCTACGTGCATGTACATAAAGTTCAATTTCAGTTCTGACACTTCGGTGATACCGCGTCGAAAAGACCTTTTAGTTTTGCAATCCATCCCCTGAGAAAGTGAGTAGGTATCTTACCTTCAAAAACCTTTTATAAGGCAGAGGGAATAAGTATTTATATATTTCTCACCCTCGGTTTTAGGGTTCAATTTTGCATAATTATAATATAAAGGTTGTCTCTTGGTGTTAGCAGTACCTAAGTGAATCCTCTAATTTTACCGCACCGCGTGTCTATCACAGCTGTAGGTGGCGCTGTGTACTATCAAACAGTTTCTATGTTTAGATAAAACTAAAATGCTTTGCCTTCTTCAATGTAATTTAGTGCATTTGACAACAGTCGAGCAAGTTAATTTTTAAGTTTCGATGTTTAAAAAAATAGTGTCCATTTTTACATACGGCGTCGTATAGAGGTAAATTACTCATTATTTTATACCTACTTATGTCTATAGTTCGTTTTTTAGCATTAGAAAAAACGTAAACAATCTTGACGTTTTTTTATTGAAAAACGAAAGCAAAAGAATGTAATATATTTCATATATGATTCAAAATTGTTACATATTTCCCGTGACTTATTTTTCAAGTTTTTTTCAATAAATAAGACACATAAATCGTTTACCTTCTTTGTATTGTGTTATCTCACCATGGTTTCATCATAATATGTAGGTATGAATAAATGCAATAAAAAAACCATAAAATATATCTTTATTAAAAAACAAATACAAACGGGTCAACCAAGAGGGCACGACTTAACTATTCGTCTAAATTACCTATAAACTAAACTAGAAACATAGTTTTAATACAATGATTGAAGTATTCGTTAGAAATCTATGCGTAAATAGGATACAGAGTGCATATTGTCTTCTTTGGACATCGATAATCGAACATGAGGGCTCTACAGACGATCAAACTTATTGTACACACTTTTCAAACCATAGGAAAATAAATGTATGGTCTACCTGGGTGCGTAGCCAACGTGGAAATCGTTTACGCTCCGTAGCGAACGAAACGCAACTGTCACTGCCGCACTAATAAGTATGGAAGTGTTAGAGAGAGATGACTACGCTACGCTACGAGCGTTACCGATTGACACGTTGGCGACGCACCCTGGGTGTCTAGCCAAGGTGACTATCTCTTGCGCTACGACAAACAAAACGCTTTGTGTCTCTATCACTCTTCCATATTTGCGACAGTGACAGTTGCATTTCGTTCGCTACGGAGCGTAAACGATTAGCATGTTGGCTACGCACCCCGATGATAGAGCCCGTCTAAGCTAACTTTGTACCTACTCGAATAGAAAAAGTTAGGTAGTGTCATAAACGATATTTCATAGACATTTGACATTCATTATGACATAGTTAAACTTCATTGCTAATGCCACGCAGAGCTTGGTCCGTCTCTAGATCCTTCCAAGTTTTACTTGTGAATCCCGCTCCTACTTTCACATTATTGCACAATAAAATTGACCGTCTATAAAGGACCTCGCCTTAAATTAATGATACAAATTACAGTAGGCTGTAAATGGAGTAGATGAGTGTAAAATTGACTCGGAAATAAATACCTTTTTGTTCAGTTTTGTAAAGATAACTACTCCGAAAGCATTCTAAAAATAACTTTGCAATTAAAACCCTAAATATAATTCATTCTACTGGTCTGTGTGTATAGTAAAATAAAAATAATAATCAGTTATTGTAAATATAAGCCTGGCTATATAAAATATACAGATGAAGAAGATAAAAGTGCTGGACGTGCTGATATTAAAGTTTCAAATATCAATGGCAAAAACATTGACGTATTATGTATTAACTAGTAACAATTACTCAACTCTATGGTCTTCTGGAAGAGATCAATCTTTAGCGATAAGACCACCGGTTATCTTCCTCTATCTTTAATCAATTATTTTTCTTTAAGCTGTATCTGTTACTGAGGTATGCCACTAGAGTTTTCCATCTTGGCATATTTGACCTTTTTTTTCGAGACCCCCCCCCCCCCTAGCGTCTTTTCAGCGTCAGCGTCTAGTCAACGCTATGGAAAATAGCGTCGCTGCGCAGTTGCGCCAACGTTGCGTCGAGCAGCAGCCAGAGTTGACTAGACGCCGACGCTCGGAAGACGCTATAGTGTGGGGTCTCTCTTGCTTGACCCATTCACCGCTAATTAGTTGCGTTATCGTTTGGCCTCAACGAAGGGAAATCCATGATATCGGCTACGACGTAGCGCTACGAGCGTAGCTCAGCGGTGAATGTGTTAAGGTCTTCTAGTTTAGTACATAATAAATCAATGAGAATGATTTCCGAATTACGATCGTATTTTGATAAGTTTCGAATGTTTTAGTGTAAAGTGTTAAGCGTAATATTAATACATATAATACGGACAGTGTCCTCTAACTATGCTAATATTCGACTTTTATAGTTCAAGTCTAAATGTTCATTATGTTTGTATTAAAGCTTGTTTAAACTGCGATTGTGGAGATCATGCCCAAAGGGCGCTTTAACTCCATAGTTGTCAACTTTGTCAAAACTTATTGAGAGCTAATTTGTACCAAACTGATCAGGGAGCCTACCGCGAAAACCGAAATTCGCAAATTGCTGGGATCTTTCTCTTTTACTCTCACTAAGACGTAATAAGAGTGACAGAGAAAAATGCCCGCAATTGACGAAATTCGATTTTCGCGGTTATAGCCCAGATACGTCTGTGAGCAATACTACAAAATTTTATATTTAAAGGAAAAATCCACCCCCCAAGGGTGTGGAAGGAATGAAAAGATTTGCGCGGTCCTGAGGGCCTCTCTCTCGCACTTGTAAATTCGTACGTAAATGTGACAGGGAGGGAACACGTCGAACGTGGTTCGCGTTAGGCTTCCGTAGCTCAGTTGGTTAACAGCGATGCACAGATTGCAGAGGTCTCGGGTTCAAGCCCTGCGTATTTTTATCCATCTTTCCTTTAAATATGAAATTATTCGAGAGCTATTTATCATAAATGTTATTTATAACCCCTGATAAGAGAGGTGTTATAATAACATTTGTATCTGTGTCTGTCTGTGGTATCGTAGCTCTCACACGGATGAATCGATTGGAGTGTGGTGTTTCTGATATACCAATGATGTTGTTAGGGGAGATCGAGGCGAGTTAAAACAGAGCTAGATAGAAACAACGACAATTTTGAGACATCTATAACGACAACAGTTTTGAATGATTCACGGTTAGTTCCACTAGGCATAAATCAACCGGGTTATGTAACTGTATCGAAATATCGGGAGCTCATAAGCAATATATAATATAAAGGTAATCACGGTTCATATTCATATCCCGGTCGATTTAAGTGTAGTGACATCTATAACGGTTATCGAGCTGGAAATAACGATGTTTATAACCTCGTCCCACTGATCCCTCAATATGCGTATTGCCTCAAGACCGCAAAAATGACGTTGTTTCAACTAACCTCTGTTTCAACTCACCCCGGTCTCTATCGCTTAGTCGTTCTCTATTTTAGTTTTTCAAACTTTATTACAAACATATATGACGTAATGTAAATAATATAGGTACCGTTTGGAACTTGTAAAACACATCAAAAATCATATAGGAGCTACGTGTACCCTAGTCCTAGGCTATTAACGATATTTAGATTAGACCTTACCTCACACATAGTATCAGACATGTAGTTTCCTTACTCACTACTAGATTTAGACATTATATGACTACTTTAAGCAGTGTATTGGTTGTTAAACACAAAACTCTCTTGAGATGAGACTAGGAGTCTTTTTTAACCCCTTAACGCGTCATAAAAAATATTTTGTTTAAATTTGATCTTTAATAGCTGTCAATGGTGTTGAATATTATATTATTATATTATAACTCTTAAGGCCCAGCCATAGAAATGAAAAATCCAAAATTTGCCACTGGAATTTGAACCTATAGTGCACGGAATACAGTAGATTTTATTTTGTTTGAAAATTGCACCAAACAAAACAAATGCAACTCTGTCCTAATTAAATATGATTTAAATTTCATCGAACTGAATAAGTCCTATAGGTAGGACCTTAGGCCTTACGAGGATATTGCAAATGCGGTAAAGACCTGCAATATTTTACGATGTGAGTATGGGTAAGGCTCACAAAAAGTGTACTTTATACTTTTTGCGAGCCTTACCCGTAGGTATATAAATTATACTGAGCGACTTTTGCCGAGCCCGAAAACGCGAAAAATAATTGGCGTTTTCGTACATTTTGTCTGGTCTGGTGCTGATATTTTCTTTGGGGAAGTAATTTTTTTTCGTGATTAGCTATCACCATTTATTCATGAGTGAGAGACTAAGTTTTAATAAATGTCTATTTAATTGTATTTTGGTATATTACAGTTATTAGCAGAGACAAATGTAGCCGGGTTATAATGTAGTAATTATTTGGTAATTATGTTCTGGTGATTTGTTTTCATGTATGCATGCTACTAGCCGCTAATGCTTATAAATATGTCAATATTATTATTTCCTCTACGAGACAGGCTATGCCTAGTGTGAAGGTCAGTATAACATGTAACACTTTAAACTTATATTTGTGAAATAAACAATTTGTATTTGCATTTGTGGAATCAATAAACTGCTTAAAGATAATTTATTGCAATTTGAATATCGAACAGGCAAATTTTAAGTCGTATCTACAACATTGTTATAAAATTAAAAATTATGGCTGGCTAATAATATCGCGAACAAAGAGATTAAAATAAAAATTAAAACCAATTTTTTTTATAGATACTTATACAGCGAACAGTAAAAATATTTAAATTTATTTTGCCTTGTTCGATATCGATTAAAAATATGTAATAATATAATCATGCAGTGCGTGATATGTGCATTAAGATAAATGAGACAAAATTATTGCTATCTTTGATATTAATTCTCTACATTTATCTATCTACAAATAATAAATGCTAGTAAATGCAACGTTTTTGGTAACGTCATAAAACAAAAGCTATGCATGCATAAATAATTTTAAAACAAGTTCTTTTCGCACGACATGTACAGTGAGCTGCAGAGATAACGGACCCCCATGCAAACAAGTTTCGTTGCAGGGGGCTCAGTTATCTCTGCAGCTCACTGTGCATTGCTCTCGCCTTCGGCTCATGTAACAAATGTCTGCAAGCCGAAGCAATGAGTAACTTAGTCTTATCTTCTGGAAATCATATACATTACAATGGCTACCGAACATTGTTCACGTTATGTACGGTAATATTGTACATAATTTACTTACATGGTATGTAAAACCATAGAGAAATAAGTAACATAGAGTGCTCCCTCCATACTAGTCGACATCTAGCATCGAGTAGCGGAATTATGTACCACTTCTAGACACTAGATGTCTCGAGTGTCGCGACTGAGGAAAATTGTATTGCTCAACAATTTACAACATATTATAGAGTTCCGGTTATAATTTTAGCTGAAAATTGTTGAGCATTAGACTTTTCGTCACAGCATCTCTGGCACTCTATGGTAGGGAAATAAGAAGTAGAGTTCTCACTCCATACATGAACAAAAACCCCCACTTAAGTATAATAAGTTTGAAGCAAGCCTGGTAAAAACTTATTTTATTCACTAAACCCCTCTAACCTCACGTCTGTTTATGATATTGATACGGATACTGATCGAATTTTTAGTCATCTTGTTCCATTTTTTTCGAGAACGATTTTTTCTGTTCTATTCGGCGCAACCGATATTAAATCACAATTTTTGACAAGCAACACATGCTAAACCGGAGTGTCCACTCTAAACTTACTTCTCTAACATATAAAATACATGTACAATTTTACAATAACCGTCCATAACATACTTTTGTATTATCTGACATTCCAATATTACAAATGTTCTACATCTATATTGGTGATAAAAGGCCTGACCTTCTAATTATTCGCAAATAATTAGAAACATTACTCATCGTTTTATCCTATAGCACGCTATGTTAAATTCGATCCAACGCATTCACAAATTGACTACAATCAGAGAGGAGATTGTTCAATTGAGTCATGCAGTAAAAGACAAATTGATTACAATCAGAGAGAGGATTGTTCAATTGAGTCATGCAGTAAAAGACAAATTGACTACAATCAGAGAGGAGATTGTTCAATTGAGTCATGCAGTAAAAGACAAATTGACTACAATCAGAGAGGAGATTGTTTAATTGAGTCATGCAGTAAAAGACAAATTGACTACAATCAGAGAGGAGATTGTTTAATTGAGTCATGCAGTAAAAGACAAATTGACTACAATCAGAGAGGAGATTGTTCAATTGAGTCATGCAGTAAAAGACAAATTGACTACAATCAGAGAGGAGATTGTTTAATTGAGTCATGCAGTAAAAGACAAAATCGTTCTATTATACTGGATTTTTATTTTGCAGATCTTCAGCTCACTTTCTAAATCTGAGCTGCAAGATTTATATTTTATCATTGTGTATGTGTATGGGCAAAAAACTTATTTATTATTTACTGTACTTAGTATTTATAGATACAATGTTGTCTTTATGTAACTTCAGTATAATTAATACTTCTCTCTCTGCTACAACTACTGATATTCAGAGCAAAAAGCTATTAGAACTTCATTTTACCGCGATTTTGTCGTGTAATAAAATTAGGCTGGTCTTAACACAAATACATAAAGTGAATAAAACTCACATATATCAAAGTTTGAGTACATGGGGGCAGTTATAGCAACACTTCTCAACTCTTTGATGAGCGTTCATCATCATGAACTTAAGAGTAATTCTCTTGTCGGTGGAGTATGTTCCAGCTTTTTATATCTTGCGCTAACCTAACGGGCTCTTTGACTTTTTGATACAATAAGGAGTAAATGCTGCCAAAGCATAGAGTGCTTCCAGTTTCATTGATATTTACGATTCCCGTAATTATTCGTCGAAATTACCCCAATATACACAGTGCACAGTTACATGTACAGCCGCCATCAGATATATCGGTGCGGCCAAGGCGCTCACAAATATCTGAACACGCCTCTATTGTCAAGAAGTTGAAGTGCTTTTTCAGATATTTGTAAACACCTTGACCGTTCCGAGATGGCGACCGCATCTTCAACAATTTCATATTTTAAATTTCATTATAAATATAATACAACACAATAAATATGTAAACATTAATCAAACGATATTTAAATATTGCAAAATATACGTAAACAGGGTATAACTAACTATTTGGTTTGACATACAACGAAGCTACATTGCACACCACACATTATAGCTCAATTTAAATTGAGCAATTATTAATCAATAGCATGACTTTCTCCCTTTGATCAACTAACACTTCATTAATAAAAATAAAAAAACAGTACTTAAGGTGCTACTTTACCGCCCTAGTGCGGTTGCTAGCGTGCGTTTGTCGTAAATGTAAATGGCCATATGTACTGTAAAACGTTGTTCTATACACGTACGAAAAGGTAATTCGCATCCCGTGTCGATTTTTTGCCAATTGTTGCGAATTTACTACTTTTCGCACTTGTATCATAATGTACAATTTCGTCACTGGTATCAAACGTGCGTAACGTGCGTATTTGTAACGTAATGAGATGAGTGTTTGCATCAACGAGTATAACAACAGCCAATAACTTACCCCCTTATTCATAAACGTATACTAAAGTTGACAAGCCGCTAATAATCGTGTCCCTTTCCATCATACCAATACGTCGGAAAGGGACAAACGATTATTAGCGGCTTGTCAACTTAGTGAACGTTTATGAATAAGGGGATTAATAAGTAAGCCCCGTTTCATTAAAATTATTTGCGGAAATCGTGAGAAAACCAGGCAAACCGCAGGTTATTCATCAATTTACCTATGATCAAAAAAGGAAAGTTTCACATTGATTGCCTACATTATTTAAACATAATAAACATCAGTCATTTCACTCACTCGTTTGAGATCACCTAATTAATCTAAACTCATGATACCTACTCAATCAGGTCTATAATGTGAGCTCTAAGTCTTATCACGTAAGGTACAATTTCGATTGGGGCTGTTTAGTATACTAAGGTGCAGATGCCCTTGTGTGAATATATTAAGTATCATATCATCGTATTATTAATTTGCTATTAGTGTGTTACACGGCTGTGTATTAGGAAATGGTTGCTAAATTATGAAAGTTTAACCCTTTGAACGCTTTATATCATAAACACAAACATCACTCAAACGCCAAGCTCCCGGGCGCAAGGGAGCTAATTTGAACCTTATTCGAAAGTGTGAAGGTTACTTTGACAGCGTCTGCCATACCTATAGTTGTCCTTGGCGCTGTGGGCAGGACTAGTAACGACGCATTTAGGTGTTCTTGGCGTTCAAAAGGTTAAAGGCCTGAGATACATTGATGAAACAAATTGTCAAATTAGAATTACATCAGTTCATAAATATGTATACATTTCTTCACCTGAATCCATTTCATTATGGGTAAAAAAAAATATACATATTTATGAACTCGACTGTATTAACTCTCTCGTTCGTTCTAGTCCGTCTTTGGTAACTCAACACTAATTAGGCAATGTATAAGTGTCACCATAAACGTAGGTGCAAAGTTAAATTAGACTACAATATATCTCAGGCATAAGATATATTTTTCTACTACCGTGCTTGATATTCTAATACTAAGTTATTGGCACATAGTTCGATTACATAATAAAAATCAATTTATTGTTCTTAGTTAAAATATGTGATGTTTTGACTAGTAATAAGTTCATAAGTGTGGTCTAAATGTGTAAACTACTCACCGACCGGTACCGGTAAGTAGTCCGTTGGATAAGGAGACAAAGGGAACTCTTTGGAGTTCGAGTATATGTTCAAGAGATCTATAGAAGCTTGGGAGATGTGATGTGTATTGTATTGCGTACCGCCTCTTTACATACACTCTCCTGTATGCGTGAATGCAAACTTAGTAAACGCGGGTCGTCCAGCGCGCCTATCAGTGGCGGCGCGTCACAAATATTCGTAGGGAACCCGGAGCTACTTTTACTTTCCTTTTCTTCATGACCCGATCGTGAAAGTACTCAACGGTCTGAAATTAGACAAGCCGGTGGGAATCGAGTTCTTTGAACGATCCGCCACTGGCGCCTATGTTAAACAAATGCAAAATATGCGAGCGTTAGTGCACGCTGCTCAAATCTTTTTCGACCTCGACACCACGCTGCACGCCACTGGGGCCATACACCGATGCTTGCATAAGCCTCCTTAAAGTTGGCTGTACTATAGTAGTCTCCTTCCTAAGTGTTTATTTAATATTAAGAAACTTATCCCGGCTTCGTTCTATTATTCTGTTGGGCGTGCATATGCTAGTCAGTGACCGCCTCTGTATCAGTTTAGCAAACGTCCCATGCACCAGCCTAAGTTGATCTCGCAAGTATACCGACAGCTGACAAACTATTACTACTAATGTTTTGGTGTTTATCGCTGATGTGCCTGCATATGCTGGTCAGCGACCGCCAGCCTCTGCCTCAGTTTAGCAAACTTGCCATGCACCAGCCTCAGCTGAGCCCGCAGCCGCGCCGACAGCTCCCTCTGCAGTTGCTGCACCTCGACCAGCTCGCGGCGGAGCGCCGTGTAGTCAGACCGCACCTGGGAGAACTCGCTGTGAGCTCGGGCGGGGAAGGGGGGATAGATGCTCTTATGTACTGATTAAAAATAACTCCCAGATACAAGAGTTGCAGTTAGCTACATGTAATACTAAAAAAAAGTTATATAAAGGAGGATTTTCCAGCTGCCCTTATGAATGCTGCTTTCTTTATTTTTAGAATGATAGGAAGCTGAGTATTTCTCAACGCTGTTTTTGTAAGCCAAGTATTTTGAGAAGTATTAAAAAAGTAGCGCTAGTAAGCGACACTCTGGTGGAATGCTCGTTAATATACTGTTTTTAGTGGTTTTCCGAAAGTGAAAGCTTCTGTGGTTCAATACCTGCCAACACCTGGTTATCCGGAGAATTATTTTTAAAACACCATTCTACAGTAGTGACATGCTTATTGCTACACAAAAATATTGTCAGTAGCCAAATTAAATGGAATTTAGAAATCGGCATCAAGGAAAAATGCTATAATTGCACACACTTTGTCAAAACATGCCACTACTCTGAAATAAAAGCATCTGTCATCGGCGTTTGAATTAGATTGAAAACATGACACAGATGGCGCCCTCACTGAAGTATTGTGGGCATGAGAACCAAATACATAAAGCTGTCGTAGCTGGCTTTCAAGTTATGGAAAATAAGTATACCGAAAACATGTTAGATATGTTATGATGCCATAGTTATTTTGTCTTTACTTTTTTATTTTTTCGTAAATTATAAAGCTCGACTTACTACCAATAAAACTTTTATGAAAAAGAGCTTAAGTACACCTTCAAGTATAGATCGTTAGTTTTGCAAATATTTTTCAGTTGACTTATTTTCCACTTTTATTCAAAAGTCAGATATATTATCAAGATAAAACCAGATTTAGATTCTTAAAGTATCCTTTAGGTAAATTTTTGATCCGTTGACGAAAAGATAGATGATACCTATAACTATTCCACACTGACTTTTGAAGCTTTGCGTTTTAACGATGACATTATGCTAAAATAAAGTGCATAACACCATCGGTACTCAAGTTAACAGCTCTAGAGGCTCAGGCGTCTACCGAGTATGTATACTGCATATTCAATGAACACACCTTTATTTAATCAACTGTATTTATTGTTTACTCATGCACCTACATTGCAAAGATAAATACTGTAAAATAATTATCGTAAGTGACCTTTACTCTCCACGCCCCAGCTTGCTCGATACAAGAACAAGAATAAAGACTCGTGGTCGTATGTGTATTTACTGGAGATACGACATTATACGAGTATTTACACGTTTTTAGAACTTCATTAACCTTTTGATCACCGAGAACACCTAAAGGCGTCGGTAACTTGTCGTGCCCGCAGCGCCAAGGACAACTTTAGGTGTTATGGCGGACGCTGTCAATTTAACCTTCACACTTTCAAGTAA
Source organism: Cydia pomonella (assembly GCF_033807575.1). Lineage (NCBI taxonomy): Eukaryota > Metazoa > Arthropoda > Insecta > Lepidoptera > Tortricidae > Cydia > Cydia pomonella. Next base: position 1,604,919 of record NC_084722.1, read on the forward strand.
GGTTTAGCTCTTTTGCGCCTGGCAGCTTGGCGTTTGGATGTTTGTGTTTATGACATATAGCGTTCAAAAGGTTAAGTAAAATTGCTAAAAGTCCTAATTTCCGATGTCCACTTAAGTGGTCATCAATCAGAAACTTGTCGAACGTGTTATTGAACAGACGCAGTGCGGCTGCTCGCATGGATGCGCTCCATCGAATATGCACTACACCTTGACGAGCCATACAGTGCACTGCCTAGTACGAATGCCTTTGTAACACTCGTATTTATATCTATCAACTTATAGTTATTGTTTTGGTAGTCAACTGTTTAGTTCGTACATTAATACATTTAGCTAATTTAGCTTAAGTTATCTGGTTGGGGACTTAAAATCACCTGTCTCTCTGAGTCTCATCTATTTTGCTTTACAAATATTTATAAATTGTACCTACATTGTTTTTATTTGTACTTTTTGTAAACAGTGCACTGTATCGCTGCCTCGAAGACGCCCTAGCCATAATAATAAGTAAACGTGTGTGCCGACCGAAACGGCCGGTGGTCATGAAGCGGGCCCGTCTGCGGGCTTTGCCGGCCAACCGTAGCGTTGGACCGGGGCTAATACCGATAAGCATGAACCTTGCGGCTTGGGACCTCTTGTTACACGTAGGTATTACAAATCCAAGTTTAATAATGGAATAATTCAATAATGGGCTGAGTGGCGCAGTCGGTAGGGTCGACTCCAATACGCTTTAATGAGCATTTGTAAAAGTCTGTCCTATAATGTAATAAAAATAAAAATCAAGACCGAAACCGACGCAGTTGCAGATCACTAATCGATTGAGAGACGAACTTGGCGTGTTTCTTGCTGATTGGTGGGAGAGAAGATAGACGGCTAAACAAGGCTCGGAACCGGTTTTCAAAATAGCAGTAAAAACCGGTTTATTTTGGTTTTACTACGAACTTCCATAAGAACGCGAACGGTTTAGGAACTCTAAAACGAGTGACGTGACGGCCGGGCGGCCTGGTAGTGTACGGCGTAAACAAAGACACCGATATAGGAAGAAACTGGTTTTTATCGTTATAAACCAGTTAATCTGGCAAGAACTAATGATACAAAAAATGTTCTCCTAAAAACCGGTTTTACAATGTTTTGCGCCAAGTACATGATAACCATTTGGAAATTTAACCGGTTTCCGAGCCTTGCTGCCCAAGACGAGGGTAGTAGACTAAACAAAGGAAGACCTATGGTCAACAGTGGAAGCTCGAATTTCTTAAGTTATAAATACATTTTAAAAAACTGTTTGGATTGGATTGGAATAGATAAACCTTGTTTGTAATATTAACTTTGGGTTTACATTAGGGCAATGTTTTTTTTTAATATATGAAGATGGTAAAAGAGATCCCAAACCGCAGCAGAGACAGAACGCTAGTATTCTCCTGACCTTCTGTCAGCGTTAACGCAACTGGCTGAAAACAAATTAGTAGGTAGCTTAGTTATAGTATCAGTGGCTCTCACTACAAATATACTTTTTGAACATATTTCTATCCAATAATTGATTAATATATGTGACCTCAGCCGGCAAAACGTTCCACTTTGTTGCTTGCCATAAGGATGCCTTGTCGGGTTAATCATATAAAGATACAAGGCGACAAGCAAATCTCGTCCTTAAAGCAAGCCACACAGTGAGACATTTTTCCAGCCACGGTCAGACATATACTAAATATTTATATGTATATTATATTATATTATATTTATTATGTTTTCTGATTGGAAATCAGATTCCCTTTGGGAGCGTAGGTTCGTATCCTACCGACTGCGCCATGTTAAAGTACTTGGGAAGCGACAATCAAACACCAGTTTCAGATCAAGACTAATCCTCATTTATTATATGCTTACCCACAACATGCATGAATATACATTTACCAAAGTACCTACAATGTACATTTTGTTAGCAAATAGTTTTTACACAAACACATTTTTATTTGAATTTATTCTAACAGCTTAGTTAATTTAGTACACAAGTTGGTTAGGATAAGGAAAGTTAGTTTTTTGTGCAATTTCATACAATTCAAATGTTAGATCATTCAAACAAAACATTTCATACAAAATGTTGGTATGCTTGGCAGAAGAGTCAAGTCATGGGTTTTGTATGTATGCAATCTCTTAAATACGTAAAAAATAAGCATTCATTATTTCTACTTTAGAACAACAAGTTCATGGTCACATAACCATCAAAAATTTGTACATGATGTTCCTGCAAATATTTGAGAAGTGACTGTTTGCTGTATTACACACATTATAATACAGGCATATAAGCAACTAACCTCCGAGACTGACTTGAGCAGAGTCATGACACACATGTCCTGACTGTCCACCGGCACGGCCAGGTCCTTGTCGCCCTCCATCTTCCACGCCAGCAGGTCTAGCTGCTCCTCGGTTTGTTGGGCCTGTGTTGATACAGTGTAAATAAGACTAATGTTAAGTAAGGTGCAAACACAAATCTACTTGTAAAATAGTTGTTATAGATTGTTAGATGATGAAACCAATTTTTTACCAAGCAGATACGTCTGCGAGCAATACTACAAATTGTATAAAGAAAAAATTTTCCATTTTTCCAAAATGGCGGGAAAGGACTTGCCTCTCTCAATTAATAAGCTTCGAATAATGGACAAGTCAAATTAATCTGATGTTAAAAACTGACTTGTAAAGATGTTAGCATAAACCACAGGATCAAATAATGTGAAATTCTGTGATCCCATTATTCCCACCCCATGTGACCACCACAATATATGAAATCGGGACAGATTGGATGATTCATATAAATTTCCATATACATATACTTGGCTGGGACAAATGTGAAAACACCGAAAATTGAGCTATGAAGAGCTTTTCATATTTTATAAAATAATACCCTGTCTGACCTCACCAGCTTCTTTCACTTAATGACTGAATTTATTCTGTATACTCAAGGAATACTTACAAAATGTAAATGTAGGTAACATGTATATGGAATTGGAAGGGTTAACCCCGTTAACCGATTCAGAACTAACCATGACGTTATTATGCCTCTACGAAGCATTTCCTCTACACACCAGTAAACCTATGTAATCAGCTATGTTAAGGCAAATTGTATATGCCCTAGGCTAAACAAGGCATAATGTAGTGCACAATTTATAACAAACTACTATTTATAAAAAAATTTATGAGAGCCTTCCTTTGAATTTGCTACAATCAGGGCCTCTAATAGCATACTTACTCATATTCATATTCATATTCATATTATTTATTCACAATATTTATAATATTACATGTCATAATAAGAAATAATAATAATAATTCGTATATAAGTGTACATTCGTAAAAGATCAACAACTAATAACTAACTAAAGCTCAACATTCAAAAATTCGTCATAACTGTAGAATGTGTGTTCGAGAAGCCAAGCCCTCAGTCTAGCCTTAAAACATTGCAGCGACGGTGACGAGGTGACTGTCTCCGGTAACCTGTTGTAAACAGTTGGACCCATTATGTGGGTCACCTTATTAGACCTTGCAAGTCTACGTTTTACTGGGACAAGTTGTTTAGGATTACGCAGCGTGCGGGCAGAGTCAGCGCGTTTTTTATATAGAGTCAGGTTGGTATACACGTAAATAGCGACTTGTTGTATCACTATTGACGGCAAAGTCAATATACCTAGTTCGCTAAAATACGCTTTCGCGGAGGTATCCTGGCTAACCTGTGCCACGCACCGCACGGCTCTTTTTTGAAGACGGAAAACGCGCTGCCAGTCCGCGGCGCGCCCCCATATCTCCGCGCCATACTGCAGCACCGAATGAATTGTCGCAAAGTAGCAACTTCGTACGACATGCCGTGGTACGACCCGCGCCAGGCGGCGAAGGGCAAAACATGCACCACCCAGTTTACCACACAACTGGTCGATATGGGTCATCCAGATTAACTTACGGTCTATTTGAAACCCTAAGAAAGTAGTGAACTCAACCTGCTCCACTTTGATGCCGTCAGCTTCGATCTGAAGTGCCCTTGGCGTCCGACCTCCAACGTGAAAGTGCAAAAAGTGCGTTTTGGAAAGGTTAAGCGCCAAACCATTCGACTTAAACCACTTAGATAGCTGATCCGCAGCATCATTGAGGCGTGTCTCCAAGCTGTCTATATTTGGTGCTGATATAATGCCAGCGACGTCATCCGCGTACATTAAAATGTCGGCGGATGTTATCGCTTCGGGAAGATCGTTTAGTAATAATGAAAAAATAATATTAGACACTGACGAGCCTTGGGCGACACCCATGGATGTAGCCAACGGATCTGACCTGACTTGACCCCCGTCCCCTACCACGACTTGAGATCTGCCCCGGAGAATGTCAGTGAAGAGGCCGTGCGCATTGCCACATATACCATAGTGCAGTAGTTTTGCGCCAATTACGCCATGATCTGCCACGTCAAACGCCTTGGAAAGGTCACAGCAAAGCATTGCAACCTGCTGTTTCCCCTCCAACGCGTCGAAGATTTTGCGCACAGCCTCGCGCGCTAAGTCGGTCGTACAGCGTCCTGATCTGTATGCGTATTGTCGATCGGATAATGCGTTTGTTGCATCGAGGAACGCTGTTAACCGAGAGCATAATCCGTTCTCCAACACTTTAGCGATGCAGGGTATAATAGAGACTGGCCTGTACCCATCAATATTCTCTCTTTTCCCTTTGCCCTTAAAGAGTGGAGAGATCTTACTAACCTTCAGAGGGTTGGGGTAGGATCCTTCTTTAAGGCATGTGTTGTACAAATGCGTTAGGGCGGGTGTGACGGTATGAACAATAGAAAGTAATAAATCCATCGATATGTCGTAAATATCTTTCGTAGACTTGTGTGGAATACGCGTCGCGATTATATTGTGAACCTCTTTGACGGTGAAAGGGGTGAGCCTAATCGAGCGGTCCGCAGGTGCGCGCGCTGCGCTCAGCTGGTCGCGCACGCGGTCAAGGTCGGCGCGAGGCGCACCACAAGCTAATGCAGCGCGTACAAATCTGATGTTCATGGAGTCGGCTACCTCTTTTTTTGAACTACATTTTACACCTTCTGGACTTTCCACTACATCTGTAAAATCAACGACGAGACGTCTTGTTTTCCCTCTCTCTTTATTAACGACCTCCCACATTGTTTTGGACGAATTTTGAGTCATAGACATTTTTTGACAGTAGAAACGCGTTTTGCACTGTTGCAATTCATAGTTATACCTAATTTTTAAACTGTTAATGCGATTTTTTAACTCAAGATTCGTAGGAAATTTACGTTCTAAATAAATGCACTCAAACAATAATGATTTGATATTTAAAATATCCTGAGTTACCCACGATTCGCTATTTTTAGAACCACACCTTCTTTTTAAGGGAAAGCATAAGTTGTTTTTTTCTGATAAAATACTACTTAATTGAGTTGATAGTGATTCAGCAATATTATCGGCCAAAAAATCTCTCCAATCTATGCTTTCCATCGCCAAGATGAAGTTAACACGATTTACTCCAGAGTAATCTCTGGTTACGCGAGTTTGTGACATAGTACTTTTACTCCTACTTGAAAGTTCTAGACGCACAGCGTAATGATCCCCGAGGTTAGTTACGACGGGGGATGCTGTCACTAAGCCTGCATCTACATTAGTATAGGCATGATCAAGTGCGGTACATGAGTGAGCGCTTATTCGAGTGGGAAACGTTATTTCATTCCTACAATCGTGCGACATCAATAAATCCTCTAAATATCTCAGATCTGCTGTTTTGTCCCCAATACAGTTAATGTTCATATCGCCTACAATAACGAAGGGTTGACTGAACGCATTGGCCTTCTCGAGCACACACTCAAGGTGGGTCAAAAATTCTTTGGTTGGAATTAAATTAGTTCGGTACAAACATATTACAATAAGATTAAACTCTAACAAATGAACAGCTGATAATTCACAAAACAATTCCTTTGATAGGTCAACAAATTCAGGTACATTGACGGCTTTGATGTTATCTTTAACGTATATACACGACCCACCGTGAATAGATTGCTTCCGACAAAAAGAAGAAACCAAAAGGTATTTGTTCAAGTTAATGCACTTAAGATTTTCATTAGATAACCAATGTTCAGTAACGGCTAACACGTCGCATTTTAAGTCAGTACCTAATAACACTTCCAACTTATCTGTTTTGTTGTTGAGCGATTGCACGTTTTGATGGCATACAATAATCCGCATACTTGATGCATCCTGTGTGTGTGTAGTAGTCGCACGCGCAGCGGCGCAGTCACTGAGCTGCTGTCTCGGGTCGTTCGGTGGTGGGGCCCCGCTCGGAGCGGGGACGGACTCGAAACCAGTCGGTAAACCGTATGCCGTTCGGCCACGAAGTCGGCGATTTTAACAGCTCGTATATGCTTTCGGGAAATCCGATTATGAAAGCAGCATGCCGTTCGGTTTTTATGTTTCTTTTCTCGACAGTATACTCCGTCGACTTATGAATTTTATTTAGAAAAGTCAAAATTTGCTCGGTAGTGGTATCTGGCTGGAAGTTCCAAGCTTGAATATATTTAAATCGCTCTGCAGATTGCAAATTATTGTCTATATTGCCAACTCCAATAACAACAGCCGATTTAAATTTCCGTGTTTTACGTCGAGGTACTTGCCATTTTCCGGCATTTTCGTCTTCTTCAATCTCAGGTGACTGGTCGCTGGCAGATCGCGATGTCAGCGGTGTACTATCATTGATCGTCGCTAATTCAGGTTGTTTTAGTGGCCCCACATCTAGTAGCGCCTTCACCGGTACAGGTGCTGCGGTCTGCTTTTGTGCGGGAGCAGTGGGTGGTATTGTTGTTCTTTTCGCACTCATTGCCGGCGCTATCGGTTTTTGTGGTGGCTGATGCTTGTTGTTAATAGTTGTCCTGCTTGCACGTTCAGCTGCTCTTCGGGTACGGTCGGTGACAGTCGTAGAAGTTATTGTCATGCTCTTTCTACTCGCTGTAGTTGCCGATAAGTCTTCGCCATTTTTGTCCGCTGCCGCACACATCGACATGCTGGATATATCAACACTCGTTAAAAATTGTTCAAGTACCTCCTTTTGGCTTTCGATGAGCTTTTGTTGAACACGAATCTTCTCATTTTGTTCCAAAATTAGGGATGTTTGCACTGCAATTTTTTCAGCTAACGAATTCAACTTTCTTTTTGCTTCGTCTAGTACACTTTTACAGTCGGTTTTGGCCATTTTACTGGGCTATCCAATTTAAATGCCCAAGAGCTTTTTTAACACGTTTTATTTGTAGCGCACACACACACACACTTCATATTTAGCACTGTTCAAATATTTGGCAGCGTTTCATGACTAATGGGCGTGTTTACTATCGCATTCTTGAATGAATCACACATTACACATGTACAATTTACACTGTGATTGACGAAGCTATCATCGGAGACGTAAATTAAATTGAATATAGGAACTTGGTACAATAATTTAATACATAAAGAGGAAATGTAATGAAAATATTATCACATCGGAAGTATAGAAATATTCAACGTTTCTACTTTTCTTGAAATAAAACTTATATGTGACCTTTAAACTGCAATTTGTCTGTAGAAAGCAACACATAGAAATAACCAATATCCTAGTACCAGTCGCCTTTGCCCTTTAGACATCCAAGCATCATTTTATAGGCCTGTACGGGCGGCTCTGTGACCCACTTCCATAATACCGCTACAAACAAACGAAGCCAACAAGAATAAGGCAAGTTACTCACCGTTTCCTCCAGGTCTTCCATTGTAATTTCTTTATCAGTCATCTTTAAGCCGTAATTTCGATTTTTTCAGTCAATTAATTAGAAAAAACAGGCCAGAAAAAGTGAGGCGACCATTTTCAGGAAACTGACGTTTATTATGGAATTATTTAATTTCCTAGTTCCAGATGCAAAAGACACTTAACTTTGCTGGAAAAACCACAATAAGATTTGCTAATTGCTTCTTTAATTAGACTAAAATAAGGTCTATTTATGCTTATTTCAAACTCAAGCTTGTTTGTAATTAGTAGAGTAAATTGACCCAATGCAACGCATCATAAAATTGAAACGTCAAATCAAATAATGCGTCTAGTTATTGCAATACTAAGATCAAGGACTTATATCTCCATGCTAAGTATACGCAATTATTGAAACGAGAAAATGGAAAAGGGACATGAACAGGGTATGATAAAATTCCTAAAAAACATAATTTAAGTTCACCACTGATAAAAAAAAATATTCGATTTTATCTCTTATTTGATTTTATGAGGCAATACTTTATGTCGAATACAATTTTTGCAATTATGAAACGCCTTTCGCGGGAGTTATAAAAAAAATATTTTATTACCATCGCCTATAGATTTTAATTTAGTTTTATTTGTAATTTTAATGTGTACATTTTTATTTTATTTATAGACACCCGCAACATCAGAGGGGTTGCAAATGGAGCGTTTTCACATTGTCCGATGCTGACAAAAGTGATTTTTTTATACATTTAATTATTGTTTGTTGTTCAAAGGAAAGCGTTATTTATTTAGTGCTTCAGGACATTGTGCCTATTTTGCGTGAGACGAGGTAGCGTTACTCTAACCACCCCAGCTCCTCCACGAAAGCGACTGACATGTCTCTGACGAAGCCTAGCAAGGCTTTCAGATTGCTAACTGCCTCCTTTAGTGTGCACGGAGTCCCTAGGTATTTACTCCTGTACCTATACTTCTACCTGTTTGCAGTCTAAGAGAATGTGTTTGTGTGGAAAGGAAAGCGTTAATGCAAAAATAAATGGACTTGATGCCATAGCACATTTTCTTATCACGCTGTTTTTATCGTTTAACCTGTTGAAGCAGATGTCGATTAGTAATAATAATTTTCATATTTCGCTTGTTGTGATATAGTTCTGATAAGCGATAATGATAAAATTGATAAATTATCGACGCAACCTGAGAGGTATCAATTTTTTTTATTTATACCGGTAATGATTACAAGTTTCCACATACTTGTGGTAAGTACCAACTGCTATTAGCAGGGGAGCATGCGATGCTAAATGTGTAGTTACTCGAGCGTCGTGGAGACCTATTGGATTCTTAATATGATATGAAGAAGAGGTTATATAATGATTTATTTTCCAGCGATCATAATCATAATCAATTTATTAATAATAAAAATTACAAGTCACAGTAATTGCCTATATCTATAGCAAAATATAAAACATAAAAAAAAAGCGTCAGATCAGGAAAGTGTCTACAGATTTTTAAAAATGTAAAAAAAAACACCACCACATGGAGTTACTGGAGCGCGTCAGATATTGTCCCTGATAACAAGAGTATGTTAACCTGCCGGTTTACATGGTCGGTGTGGTTACACGGAAGGGTAGAAAATAAGGAAAAAAAACTCGAGCGCGTCAGATATTCAAAGGCGATGTTAATTGGATTATTAGTGTCCATTTCAATAATCTGACGATTTTAGCGATCCTTGAGCGAGTAAGTCGAGGCCTTTTTTTTGCAAATTTGTGACCCAGCTACTCGCTTACGCTATAGCTATCAGTGGCGGTGCGTCACAAATATTCGCAGGGAACCCGGAGCTAATTTTGCTTTCGTTTTCTCCATGAATCGATCGTGAAAGTACTCAACGGGCTGAAATTAGACAAGCCGATGGGAATCGAGTTCTTTGAACGATCCGCCACTGATAGCTATTGACACTTTTTAACAAGTAATCGATCCACTATATCTTAATCTGAGGCGCTCGAGTAACTCCAAAAATCTCCTATTTGAAAATATTATCTAATTATAATAGTAAATAAAAAACCAGAGCGTATTTATATACATTTATTTGTCTTTATTCATGAAGACAGACGAGATTTAAAGTGCCATGACTTGAGTACGTTAAGCGCAGAGTAGGGAAAAATACAGATACACAAATTTTTCACTTCAGTCCAAATGGTCCTCATTCCTTGATCTGTTTTATCCCTACACTGTGAGCGGATACTTAATGTAGTATTTAATTAACATTTTTCCAGGATTACCCGCAATCAGTGCGAGAAACTAACCTCGTGAGAAAAACCGTAATGAATTCAACAATTATTCCAACTAATAGATATAGTGTGTTGCAGATTTATATAGTAATAATAAATGTGTATAGATATGGCAAGTATTTAAAATAGTAAATAACTTCGCATCGTATTGAAAAAATACTCCGTTTAAATTATGATTAAAGCCTAATTTCATGTGTTGTTCGTATCGTACCCCCTATGTACGATGATACATGGCTCACGTCGTGCGAGCGGGATGTCGCTATAATACGCGCATAGCGTTGTCTCGCTCAAACTTGTAAGTGTGCCATGCCCCATATAGCAAAAAATATAATTAATAAATTTCTAAAATACATTTACTTTATAAATCCGCAGTGCACCTAGTGATATAATCAGATATTTCGCAGTATTACAGACAGCTAACAACAATAATCTTTACAATAAGTTGCTGGCGTTAGGGCCAGATTTATAAAAACACTTAGCCTTACCTAGCAGGTGCTCTTACTATCAAATATTTGGTTGATTCGATTCGATATCACTAATCATTATTATATTCGAAATACACGCGATTTTTATCAGGTTTGGTAACAAAATATAACATAACAAATCATACAATAATGCCCATTATAGGTGCATACACGCCGCAGTTAATTATTGCGGAGCAACACGTTAACATTGGGTAACTTACCTATACTCTGGCAGATCCACTTTGTCTGTAGAAAAAGGCGGCAAATTTAAAAAATGTAGCGCGTAGCTCTGCTAGCCTAGCGGTAAGAGCCTGCGACTTTCATTCCGAAGATCGCGGGTTCAAACCCCGGCTCGTACCAATAAGTTTTTCGGAACTTATGTACGATATATCATTTGATATCTAGCAGTCGCTCTCGGTGAAGGAAAAAATCGTGATGAAACCGGACTAATCCCAATAAGGCCTAGTTTACCCCCTGGGTTGAAAGGTCAGGTGGCAGTCGCTTTTTTAAAAGTAGTGCCTACGCCAATTCTTGGGATTAGTTGCCAAGCGGACCCCAGGCTCCCATGAGCCGTGGCAATAAGCCAAAAACGCTAGGAAGAAGAGCGCGAAGAGTTGACTTCCCATAGAAAGTTGGAATTTCACACCTTTTTCTACTGAAACAGTGGGTGTGTCAGAGTATAGTTACTTACTATAGCAGTGATGTTCCACAGTTGAACTATAAAAGTCAACGGTGTGGATGCAGCTTTTGGCTGTGTCATTCTCAAGGAAGAGGGACCAAGACATTTAATCTAAGTCGGATAATAATTCAACAAATCAAATTATACGGGAAATTTTAAAAATAAATGTCGTGTATTTCGAATATAAGTTTTATATAATTGGCCCTAAGCCAACTTGTAAGTCACTAATCTAAATACAAAATATACTTCTCATTAAGTCCACGCCGATGGGATACCTACCTTATCACCGCTCAATAGAGTTCATTTTCGTATTGCACGCGCTATACATAATGTATTCTATACAATTTACGTAATTATAGGCTATATGCCGCGTCCAAATAAAACTATAAGGAAACAATTCATTGTAAATACTAATAGGAGCTTATTTCTTTTAGGCTACTTATAGACTTTAAAGTTTTAGAAATAAGGTCTAATTTAGAGAGCGAAACGGAAATAAGCACTATAAGTATCTTCTCGGAAGTATTCTAATAATCAATTAAAAAAAGACTAGATTTAACCAGTATCAGCCAAAGCTAGAACTAGATATCCAGACAATCAACGTATATTGGTAAAATATGAGGAAAAAGAAAAGTGTAAAAATCGCGTTGACTGGAATATGTCGATTAACAGAATACTTTAATCGAATAAGATTAAAAATATAATTAAAACAATAACTTGCTACATTTTGTACAAATTAAACATTGATTTCAGTTCTTACAGACGCTGACGGTTGAACTCCACACGCGTCACAATTTGTTAAGTCCTATATAAAATTGTCAAAAAAACCTACACATCAAGTTGATGTCTATATTAAGGACGCTAAGCGCGAAGAATTTCGTAAGTTGACCCGCCTGTTATATTGCTGTCAATGCCACTGTGCGAGCGGGACAGCAGATACATAGAGATATAGACGGGTCAATGCACAATGTACGAAATTCTCCGTGCTTAACGTCATTATTGGTACGGTCACGTCTCAAAATATTGATACGGAAAAAGTGCCAAAAATATGTATACACGACATTATTGCCCATATATTAAGATAGTGTATACATATTTTTAGCACATTTTTCGTATCGATAATTTCAGACGTGACTGTAAGGGCTTGTCCACATAGGCGTTTTTAAACGATGTTCAGCACTATGTTGCCAAAACAGCATGTTTTAAACCCCGATGTGGACGCGCCATTAGAAATCTATAAATAATTAGAATTATATAAAACTAATAATCGATGCACACGCATCACATACACTAACAATTAATTATAGTACAGGAAACTGAATGCCAGTTACCGCGGCTATACCCTGCCCACCGAACGTTGGCAAACAGCCATCTTGGAAATAAGATACCATGAACAGGGCGTACTAGTCATTTATAACTATAGGTACTAACGCCATGCGGCTACATAAATAATATCATGTTTCTATATCAAATTTAATATTCATTAATCAATTGGGTACATTGGTTAGCCTAGAAATAAAGCGATTGCAACGTATTGAATTGACGCCGAAAATGTAAAAAATATTGTCAAATTAGGACCATTCTCGTGCCAATATATCTTTTCACTTTTCTACACAAATGTGACGTTCCACGGGTAAAGGTACCTTGTGGCGGTTGGAGCTTACTTCGCGTAGTACCGCATTATAGTTCGTTTTTTTAGCATTAGAAAGGTAAGCGATTTTGACGTGCCTTTTTATTGAATAACACTTTTGAAAAATAAGTCACGTCACGTCAAATATGTAACAATTATAAATAATATACGATCATTTACATTCTATAGCTTTCATCAGTAATAGTTATTGATTTTTAAAAGCGTTTTTAACGAAAAGACATGTCAAGATTGTTTACCTGTTTTCTAATGCTAAAAAAAACGGACTGTAATATTCAGCGTCGCCCGCTATAAGGTCACTTTAGCCGTTGAACGTCACAAATATTTTATTGAGAAAGAGATTATTATATAACAGCTTTATCAATAGGCATAACTGTCCCAAAGCTCGCGAAGACAGCAATCGAAAAGCGAAATTTGGCTTCAATACATCGGAAACGCTTAAGGGCCTGTTAAGGACCTCTGGGTCTTGACCATATGTGCCAAATTTACCTTCTCAATGTCACCCTGTGTAAAACTTATACAAATCTAACATCCTCCTAAGTGGGGTAAACTCGCACAATTATTGACATATTGTTAGGAATTTGTTTTCCCATCTTTGGAATATATCTGCATACTCTCAAATCTAAGATTATTTTGTTTGCAAATATGAATGAAATTCGCAAAAATCTTTTTTACTTTAGACGTCGCTAAAGTAACCGTTGGTAAAGAGAAATAAGTAAGCTGAGAGTGCTCACGCCTAACATGGATTTCGTAAGGTACTTAATAAATAATAATAATTTTTTTTTAATAAATAATAAGTTATGTGGGTAGGTAGGTATGATTAAACTTATGATTAAGAAGTTTTAAACTAACTATCAGACTCCCGTGAGAATCGAAAATAAGTCGAATAGGCGCCCGACATGTTCGATCCATTTTCGAGGATTGTCTTCACGAAGCAACGACATGTTTTCACTGCTCGAGGGCGCGCCGTGTGTTTTAAACTTGCTTAAACTTACTTCTTAAGCTTGAGTCTTATCATAAATAAAGTATAAAACTAATTATAAATGGATTTTAGCTATGTTTGGAGTGAACACTCTTTACTAATGACTCTATGCACTTGGTGACAGCCAACAATGACACATCTGCAACTTTTATTCTTGATTTAATGTCAATAATTTCAGCATTTACCCTACTAAGGGCCCACTCATCTTCTCTTGACTTTGACAAGTCTTAGCATATAAAGCCAAGCGTTTCCAAAATTTGAACACATCAGGAGGCTGAATGAGAAACCACCCTAAGAATCCATAATTGACTACCAGAGCCGAAGCCGACGGCAAGGCCTATCACACCCGACCATGACCTGTGTGACCATGGTCCCGAACCATGGCCCGTGCAACCATGGTCCAGGTAACCATGGTACCGAACCATGGCCCGTATGACCATGGTCCCGAACCCAGCGAGATCTGTCGAATGTCCCTGTCATTAAATATGTTGTATTTTTGTCAAGTACCATTAATTTAATTTGTTACAACTTTAACAAAATTGTTGTTATTCGTAAGCCTTATTTTATTGGACTGATGGACAGTTTAGTGTTGCTATTAGTATACGAATATAATAGGACTGTATGTAAAGGTAGTTACTTGGTTGGAATATTAAAGAGGCGTTAATTTTCATCGCTTAACATTTTCATCAAACTCATGGAGCGAAATTTAAATTACTTATGTAATGTATGCTCCTAATCTTTTTTTTTATCGCCAACGCCGCCTTATGTGATTAAAATTATTTCTAGTTTTGAATCCAGTCAGACCAAAGTTTAAAACTGTTATTTTCATATTATACATTTACGTAATATATGATCAGTAAATCAGTGGTACTTACACCTCGATCTATATTCCGACCAAAGTTTACAACTGTTACAACAGCATGTGTCCAGGTGAACAGTGGTACAAGAACATATGTCCAGTTGAACAGTGGTACAACAACATATGTCCAGATGAACAGTGATACAACAACATATGTCCAGATGAACAGTGACACAACAACATATGTCCAGGTGAACAGTGGTACAACAACATACGTCCGGGAGAACAGTGGTACAACAACATACGTCCGGGAGAACAGTGGTACAGCTGGGAAGCGTCGGCCGCGCAGCCCCGCCCGGCGCGCTCACTTGAGGTCGGCCTGCTCGAACGCCTGCTCCGACACGTTCACGGCGTCCGACGCCAGCGTCTCCTTCAGCGGCTCCACGCAGTTCTTCGGGATCACCGTGCCTGGGAAACAAATATTCAATAAATAAATATTATCGAATCTCAAAGGAACTTCCTAATTGTCGCAGGAAGCTTAGTAAGGATTATTATGGGAACGAGACGATGATATGTTTCGATAAAGTGTCCGTGCTCATTTCATAAATAAACGTCTAAATTAGAACCTTCTTTGAATTCACTGACCGAGTCACTGAAAATTAGGGTCATGACATGAGTATGTGTGTGTGTGTGTGTGTGTGTGTAGGCTCACCGACAATCTTGAGTCCCTGGTCGGTCTTGATGCGCACGACCTGCATCTTGTTGAGCTGCGAGCGCTGCGCCAGCACGGCCTCCACGCGCGCCCACACCGCCAGCACCGAGCCCGACAGCACGTGGTACGTGCGCCGCCTCAGCCCCACCTGCAACCATTTTATTCATTTATTATTTCTAATGACAAATTGCACCTTCCAGCTAATAAAATAAAAATAAAAATTATTTATTTCAGATCAAAGATCCATATTATGTTAGTACTTATACTCTAGACTTAATAACTATGTTAGTTTGAGCAAACACATAAAATAAAAACATAAACCAAATAAAAACAAAAAACTTCCTATTTGGCCCTTCCAATGGCAACTTCGACCCAGTATTTTGTTGTAGGGCAGTCTAGGCTTTCCGACAATGTCCTGAGGAGGCTATTGCCACTGCAACGCACTCGCCTAAGTAATGATCCAACACGCTTGCGTCTGATTGCGAAAAAGTCATCACTTCGCGCTTCCGCAAACATGCTAGATGCACTACAGTGCTTGGGCAGTCGCAACAGCATCCTCAAGACATTGTTATACTGGACCCTCAGTGCGTTGTATGCCCTTTGGGTAAAATTTACCCACAGACTGCAGGTGTAGAACGCCTGACAGTATGCTTTAAAAAGCGTCATTTTGACTTGTTCGTTACACCTTGCAAATCTGCGGGCAATCATATTACCACGCACCGCCATCGACCTTCTCTCCCTCTCAAGGTCTAGGTCATCCTTCAGATCTTCTGTAAGGATATGCCCCAGGTATTTGAACCTCTCCACTCTCTTCAGGGGCACACCGCAAAGCATGATCTTAGGTATTGTTGTTGGGTTGTATTTCTTGGCTTTAAAGAGGACGAACTCACTCTTGCTAGTGTTATACCTAAGACCATGCTCCTCAGCATACCCCTCGCATATAGTGATGAGTTTTCGTAACGAGTCGCTCGACGGACCCAGCAACACCATGTCGTCTGCATAGCTGATGTTGTTGAAACACGTTCTTTCTATATGACATCCGACATGTGTGTTGCTGAGCTCCTCGATCAACCCATTAACGTAGAGGTTGAACAGAATGGGAGATGTTAGTCCACCCTGACGAACCCCACATTTGAGACTATACTCGTCTGAGTCTTCTCCCGCCCATCTCACGCAATTGACCTGGCTGCCGTACCAGTACTTTAACAGTTCGACGCACTCCCTTGGTATACCCGTTTTCGCTAACTTGTCCCACAGTACGTCGTACACAACCAGGTCAAATGCTTTCGACAGGTCCAGAAAACACGCATATATGGGTGTATTCCTGTCTTTATAGTACCTGATAGCCCTCTTAACACACAATATTGCAGTCTCGGTAGACAATCCCTGACGGAAGCCGAATTGTGCATCATGCAGCTTCACGTATCTACAAAGTTGCTCATTAATAAGGCTATCAAGTACTTTGGCGAGAACAGTTGCCAGAGAGATGGGCCTGTAGTTTCCTATGTCCGACAAATCCCCCGTTCTGTTCTTTATCAGCGGCACTACAACTGTCCTAGTGAGCTTCCTAGGGAGATAAGCGTATCTTAAGCACATCGTGTAGAACATGGCCAGCACCCGTGGCAGGTGTATGCCCGCATACTTGAGATGCTCTATGCTGAGCCCGTCATGCCCCGGCGATTTACCCCTTTGCATGTTTTTAATCACATTTTGAACTTGCTTAGCTGAGAAACTAAGGGTACTTTCACCCATAACGGACTCAGCACATAGCATCGCTTTTACAGGTTTATGGAGGATTGGGTCTATAGAAAACACTCGCTTGAAGTTATTCGCCATGCCCTTCTTGTCGCTAACTCCCCCTACACTCCCAGGGACACTAGGTCTCACATTAAGCTTATTAGTGCTTTTCCAGAAGGCTTTGAAGTCATTTGTTGCTCGTTTAGTGGCAAGGATGTCGGCTTTAATTTGGTCCTGCCTGTCTTGACACCATTTTAATTTTGACTTGAAGACCCTCCTGGAATCACACATATCATCATACACTCGTCCCTGTTTAGGTTTATTTAACGACATCCACACCATAAACTTTTCTCTAGCGAGTCTATGGGCGCCCGCGACGTACTTGTTCCACCCCGCTACGACATTTCGCTTGGCGTGCCCTTTCCTGCTAGACTTTCTCGCCGCATCCGTCAATGTGTCAATTATGTCGTCATACATTTTATCTAAAATTACCGAGTGATTTCGTTCCATACATAATTTATCAGCACATGACGTTAGCTCGGTCGGAAAGTCTAGCATTCTCAGGCTCTCGTTGCACAGTGCTTGGTACACTTCTATTTGCGAAGGTTGCCTGTCACCCCACATTACCCCGTCGTTACGTACCCTACCAGTAGTACATTTAATCTGTAGCTTATTTAATTTACAATCAATTATGAGCGGCAGGTGGTCCGACCAATATGCGTCATATTTCACACTCACGTTGCAAACCGTTTGTCTCGCTGCCTCCGTGACAACACAGTGGTCCAACCACCTGTTACATCCGTGCGCTTCACTCGTAAATGTAAATGTCCCCGAATCAGAGCCCAGCATTTCCAAATCCACGCAACTCCACATCTGCGTTTCGCAGAACTGCAGCAATTCATGGTAAAAAAGTTCCTTAGGATGCGCATTAAAGTCCCCTAAAACATATATCGCCTCAACGTCCGTGCTGTCCTCGCTGATAGCACTAATCTCGCCTAAGCATTCAGTGAACAGCGGCACATTTTCAAGCTCATTTACCGGCATATATACACTAAATACTAGGAATGTGGACTCCCGCACTTTCACCTTTATTGCCACTAACCGCACATTTTTACACTCGACTACGGTGACTTCCGAAAACGCAGACTTTCTCCATAGCAGCCCGACTCCCCCGTGTGGCCGCCCTATAAGTATACCGGCCCCTGTGTCGACTGCAGATGATCCCGTATATGCGAAGTCTTCATGTATTGTCCCGAGAAGCGGCAAGTCGTGCGGCAATAGCCAGGTCTCCTGCAATGCCACAATGTCTCCTTCCTTGCACAGATCCCTTACACCCTCTATCGACCTCTTCAGACTTTTACAGTTAAAACTTATTAAGCGACTAATGGGTGTATCTGTCATATTGTTCGTTCTGTATAATATTTCCATTCTCACCGCTTTCCTTAAGTGCCTCCTCTCCGCGATCCCTCAGAGAGATGAACCGCCTGTAGTAAACCCCCTCCGGCCACAGTGCGTCATCCATGAAAATATTTAATTTGTCTGACGCCACGAATAGTTTATAGGAGTGATAGGCCTTCTGTTTTCTCATTTTTATTTTTACTAAGGCTACATTTTCACCGGTTTTCTGCAATAAATAATCCCGTATGTCGTCCTCTGACACATCTTTATGTACATTATAAATAAATAATGGCACTTTGACCTCCGCGGCTTTAAATCTCATGTTTGAGCTCGACTCGGCCTTGCCTTTATTTCCGATATACTTATATTTTGGTTTTTTACGTTGCACCGTCTCCCAACCATTATCGTTATTCGGTTGTTTCCATTCAACCCCATTTTGTAGCATATTCGCAAAAGATAACCTGTTTCCATCCGCACCGCTAGCTAATGTGTTTACCTCTTGTCTTGACTCGTTAACAACCTTGTCATCCGGCTGCACCGAACGAGTTTCAACTTTATTGCCACTAATGACGGTCGTCTGTACCCGCTCCAAGCAACGTTGTTGTGACGTAGAATCGTCCGTAGCACCCGGTGAACCTGCATTCTGTCTAGTTAACTCGTGTGAGGGAGATAGTACTCGTTCGCTACTCCCGCGCGAACGGGACGGCGTATCTCGCTGCGGCCAGTTAATTTGCGCGGGCGCCTCCGCTTGCGCTTTCAAGAACGACGAGTCACCACGGTCATTGCCATCTTGCCCGATCATTGACCCGCCGCCCGGCGATAAGAATCCCATCGGCCCGCTATTTAAAACGCACGCACCTCTTCTTTTATTAACGTTCGCCTGCCCGTACAAAAAAGATGCATATTTATCCTGTGACCATTTGTTTTCTAGTTCTTCCACTTGCTTATTAGTCGCATATGTATTTTTTATATCCTGTACTTCCTGTTTCAACCTAACTATATCTTTTAGTAATGACGATGCATCCAAAAAATCAAAAGTAACCGCTGGTAGCCTATTCAGGTCTCTGGCTACAAAGATTGGCAACAGCTCACGTTCCACTTCATTAAATACCAGCATAATGTCCTCCAGCTCCCTAAGCGTTTTACCCTCCATTCTTCTCGCAATATTTCTTCTTGTTTTATCACTCATGGATTCGAAAAGCATTTTTTTCGCCTCACTTATTTCCTTTTCGTTGAAGGCAGATAAACAGATCCTCAACATACTATCGTTGTCCATCACACCCGCTTTATTTTGAACATACGCTAATAGTTCACATATTACAATATTGCAATTCGCGCACTTAACCGTCTGAGATGACGACATTTTTAATCGCGCTTCGAGTGCACCTCACACGCACGCCCGTACGTAACCGCGGTCGCGCGCACACTGATGCCGAAGCGGCACACATATATAAAGCAATAACAAATATCGAAATGGAATTTTTGATTTACTCATGAGATATTCATTTATATTGTGTGGTGTAAAGGATCATTTTAATCTGTATGAAATGCTTAATGTAACTAACGTATTTTATCCGTGTAAATAGTTTTGCAAATACCACATATGTGATCTTTTTTATAGAAATTGAGAATGGGTATGGTAAAATTGCCATTACGCGTGGCTGCACCCTGCGCGCGCCACGACGTATCGGCGTCCTCGGCCGTCACTCGTTTGTATTTCTTATGTATAGCAGCTAAACAGTTTAGGCGTCACTATCGGCCACCATCACTCCATGTACCAACCACCTCGCAGCTGGCCGCGTTCCTGCAGGAGGCGCGCCAGTAGGCGTGGCTGCACACTCGCAGCGACGCCGCGTGCTGTATCACTACATGCTCGTGTATCACTCCATGTACTGACCTCGCAGCTGGCCGCGTTCCTGCAGGAGGCGCGCCAGTAGGCGTGGCTGCACACTCGCAGCGACGCCGCGTGCTGTATCACTATATGCTCGTGTATCACTCCATGTACTGACCTCGCAGCTGGCCGCGTTCCTGCAGGAGGCGCGCCAGTAGGCGTGGCTGCACACTCGCAGCGACGCCGCGTGCTGTATCACTACATGCTCGTGTATCACTCCATGTACTGACCTCGCAGCTGGCCGCGTTCCTGCAGGAGGCGCGCCAGTAGGCGTGGCTGCACACTCGCAGCGACGCCGCGTGCTGTATCACTACATGCTCGTGTATCACTCCATGTACTGACCTCGCAGCTGGCCGCGTTCCTGCAGGAGGCGCGCCAGTAGGCGTGGCTGCACACTCGCAGCGACGCCGCGTGCTGTATCACTACATGCTCGTGTATCACTCCATGTACTGACCTCGCAGCTGGCCGCGTTCCTGCAGGAGGCGCGCCAGTAGGCGTGGCTGCACACTCGCAGCGACGCCGCGTGCTGTATCACTACATGCTCGTGTATCACTCCATGTACTGACCTCGCAGCTGGCCGCGTTCCTGCAGGAGGCGCGCCAGTAGGCGTGGCTGCACACTCGCAGCGACGCCGCGTGCTGTATCACTACATGCTCGTGTATCACTCCATGTACTGACCTCGCAGCTGGCCGCGTTCCTGCAGGAGGCGCGCCAGTAGGCGTGGCTGCACACTCGCAGCGACGCCGCGTGCTGTATCACTACATGCTCGTGTATCACTCCATGTACTGACCTCGCAGCTGGCCGCGTTCCTGCAGGAGGCGCGCCAGTAGGCGTGGCTGCACACTCGCAGCGACGCCGCGTGCTGTATCACTACATGCTCGTGTATCACTCCATGTACTGACCTCGCAGCTGGCCGCGTTCCTGCAGGAGGCGCGCCAGTAGGCGTGGCTGCACACTCGCAGCGACGCCGCGTGCTGTATCACTACATGCTCGTGTATCACTCCATGTACTGACCTCGCAGCTGGCCGCGTTCCTGCAGGAGGCGCGCCAGTAGGCGTGGCTGCACACTCGCAGCGACGCCGCGTGCTGTATCACTACATGCTCGTGTATCACTCCATGTACTGACCTCGCAGCTGGCCGCGTTCCTGCAGGAGGCGCGCCAGTAGGCGTGGCTGCACACTCGCAGCGACGCCGCGTGCTGTATCACTACATGCTCGTGTATCACTCCATGTACTGACCTCGCAGCTGGCCGCGTTCCTGCAGGAGGCGCGCCAGTAGGCGTGGCTGCACACTCGCAGCGACGCCGCGTGCTGTATCACTACATGCTCGTGTATCACTCCATGTACTGACCTCGCAGCTGGCCGCGTTCCTGCAGGAGGCGCGCCAGTAGGCGTGGCTGCACACTCGCAGCGACGCCGCGTGCTGTATCACTACATGCTCGTGTATCACTCCATGTACTGACCTCGCAGCTGGCCGCGTTCCTGCAGGAGGCGCGCCAGTAGGCGTGGCTGCACACTCGCAGCGACGCCGCGTGCTGTATCACTACATGCTCGTGTATCACTCCATGTACTGACCTCGCAGCTGGCCGCGTTCCTGCAGGAGGCGCGCCAGTAGGCGTGGCTGCACACTCGCAGCGACGCCGCGTGCTGTATCACTACATGCTCGTGTATCACTCCATGTACTGACCTCGCAGCTGGCCGCGTTCCTGCAGGAGGCGCGCCAGTAGGCGTGGCTGCACACTCGCAGCGACGCCGCGTGCTGTATCACTACATGCTCGTGTATCACTCCATGTACTGACCTCGCAGCTGGCCGCGTTCCTGCAGGAGGCGCGCCAGTAGGCGTGGCTGCACACTCGCAGCGACGCCGCGTGCTGTATCACTACATGCTCGTGTATCACTCCATGTACTGACCTCGCAGCTGGCCGCGTTCCTGCAGGAGGCGCGCCAGTAGGCGTGGCTGCACACTCGCAGCGACGCCGCGTGCTGCGCGCGCCACGACGTCTCGGCGTCCTCGGCCGACACTCGTTTGTATTTCTTCTCGATCTCCGCGAGGGATTCTAAGCGTAGCTGGAGACCGGTGTTAGGCCTGCGAAGGAATGATCTTATTTAGTAATATTTAAATAAATTCGTTAAGGAAAAATTGTTTCACTCAATACCCCACTTTACATGGCGACCGCGCCAGCGTTTCAACTCAATTTATTAGAGAACTTTCCCCATGTGTTACAGGTAATTATAAAACGAATGTTCTCGCATCTAACTAACCTGTATATCTGATACATCTGCTCCTTCTTGCTGAGCTTGGTCTGTGTTCTCGCGTGTTGGTTGCCTACGGCAATACATAACACGGCAGTATATTTGCCGTTGCGTTGCGCGACTGATAGGTAGAAGCCCTCTTTGGGCCCGTCGTGTTGCGAGTGCTTTTCGAGCGCCTCCGTCCAGTCCATGCCGCGCTGGGGACAAATATTTAGTTACTTATAAGTATTTAAATCTTATTGAATTTTAAGGGGTAAATCATTAAATTTAAGGTATTAAACATTCAGTTCAATAGTTCGAGTACGAACATGTCGTAATATAGCCACTTTACATTCACCAAAGCGAAGACAATTTGTTAACTGTTTAAGGTAGGTGTACCATAAAAGCTAATGAACGTCAACTGCCGCTCCGTTGGTGGATTTGGAAAAAGTAGTCTCCGAAAAATCCTAGCCCTAAGTATCGCTAGAGAGACATACAAAAAGACCTTAGCGAACTCGGCGCCGTCGACTCGACAGAAACGGCTTTGGACAGAGAAGCATAGCGGTCTTTGGTGTCCGAGGCCAAGATCCACTTTAGGTCGCTGCGCAAGTTTCCGAAAAACATGAAATAAAAAACATAGTTAGTAGTGGGGTGTACCTCAGAATGCACGGTGTGCAGCTCGACGGGCGCGGTGCCGGTGGCGTGGCGGCGCAGGAAGCGCACGCAGCGCACGCGCCGCACGCACTCGCCGGCGCTGCCCAGGTCCAGGATGCCGAGGTCGAACCGCCCGCTGCGCTTGGCTGCAAACACATACCATTGTAATCACTGCTGACATTTCCATTCAGAAGCCCACTAAGGCAGCACGCGTAACAGCAGGCTTTTTTGTTCAAGGCCCGTGAAAACGCTGCATCAGGACGCACTGCGCGTAGAATTGCAAAACGACGAAAGACGGCTTTTTTTATTTTTTGGTGCTAAGTTACTTCCTAGTTGCGTAACCATGAAATTCGTCAATCATTCAATAAACATTGTATCAAAACATGAATCGAGTATTTATTATGGATTGGGTTTGAGTGGTGAGGGGAACTGACAGAACGGGATAGTCTCGTGTTCTTGTGAGATAGTCTTTCAGTAGGAGTATCAGAGAAAGCGCTGTAATTGTTTGTCCTCATCATAGTGTCACTTTTCCTTTCTGCCTACGTTTAAAAAGTCCTAAGTGACGTAGACTCTTTTTTTATGCCCACCGTTTTTTTATGATGGGCAACAAATAACCCGACCAAATTACGTAGGTTGTTTTTGGTATGTTGTCAGGAATGTTAACGTGTGTTTTTAATTTTTAACCGACTTCAAGATTTCAAAAGAGGAGGTTATCAATTCGGTTGTATGTTTTTTTTTTTTATGTTTGTTACTCCATAACTCCGTCATTTCTGAACCGATTATGAAAATTATTTTTGTTTGAATGTATATACATACAGATTGGTCCCGTTTTTGTCAAAACTCAGTTCTGACGATCAAGGATTTACAACAAATCAAGGATTTACATTCAAAAAAGTGACATTTGATGAAGTGGAACTGCTGATGATGATCAGAATGGAACTCTTCAACGACGCATAGTACACGTTTGGCGATTTCTCCTCTTCGCTGTGTTTGTTAAGTAAATTAAATTTTCAAAACAATTTTTTGTCAGGTTCGAGTTCTGAGGATGGCGTCCATGAGGAATCGAGGGAACTCTTCAAATATGAAAGGCATACATATAGTGATTTTTGTATTTTCTTTGACAAATCAAGCATTTACATTTAAAAAAGTGACATTTGATGAAATGGAACTGCTGATGATGATCAGAATGGAACTCTTCAACGACGCATAGTACACGTTTGGCGATTTGTCCTCTTCGCTGTGTTTGTTAAGCAAATTAGATTTCCAAGACAAATCTTTGTCAAGTTCGAGTTCTGACGATGGGGTCCATGAGGACTCGAGGGAACTCCTCAAATGTTAAAGGCATATATATAGTGATTAGTATTTTCACTAACCAATCAAGTATTTACATTTGTAGAAGTGACATTTGATGAAGTGGAATTGCTGATGATGAACAGAACGGAACTCTTCAATGATGCATAGTTCATTTTTGGCAATTTGTTCTCTTTGCCAAGCAGTTAGGTTTTCAAGGCACATTTTTATATTTCTATCCTATTTCGTTTTTTTAATAATTATCTAGTGCTTTATTTCATGCATGGTTTGAAAGAATTTATCTTAAATACAGTCGAATACCCTATTGCGGGTAGGTATTTTACCAGTCAACCATAGGGCAAATCTGAAATGTGTCAAGGTGGGTGCAGTGGCATAAAAAAATAAAACATGTTACCTCCTTTTCTACATAATTAGGTGTAGGACGCTGTCTTTTTAATTTCATTGTATGAAATCTCAAATCAACAATAGTCGTTCTTTCACCGGTCTCCCTCAATGAAGTCAGTTTTTTTTTGCTTAAAAATTATGTTGCATTGCGTATGTTCTGTCCCTCACAGGCGCACGCGGTATAGCACATCTATACGATCCTACCATCTATAAGTAATGTTTTCACTGATTCAAATTAATTGTTTTATTCATAATATACTAATATACAATGAATGATACCTTGCTCCATGACCGCGTTGAGCGTGTCCGTGAAGTATTTGAAGAGGCGGTTCTGTAGCTCGACCGGCATACCCAGTATCCTGTTCAGGAACTTCGACATGTTGTTGTAATCCTACAACAAATACAATATAATTACCACGAAAATAAGGAAAAGGCAAGTAAGATATTAGGTTGCTTCTATTCTTTCACGGGCAAACTAGAGTTTAAACCAATATCCATATACAATACTTTGTTTTTTTTTTCGCAACCGGAAATACCAAATCTCACCCGTTACTTGAAACCCATTCACTACATCATCTGCGTTGAGCTTTGTACATTTAACCTGTCTTCGTAAAGTGATACAATAAATACTGGTCACGATTAATGAGTTCCCGATCCCCACCTTCACATGGCGACCCTGCCAAGATAGGAATGTGACGCAAGCCAAGCGCAGACGTACCTTGTCCAGCGTGAGCACCCCGGGCGCCGATCCCCACCTTCACATGGCGACCCCGCCAAGATAGGAATGTGACGCAAGCCAAGCGCAGACGTACCTTGTCCAGCGTGAGCACCCCGGGCGCCGATCCCCACCTTCACATGGCGACCCCGCCAAGATAGGAATGTGACGCAAGCCAAGCGCAGACGTACCTTGTCCAGCGTGAGCACCCCGGGCGCCGATCCCCACCTTCACATGGCGACCCCGCCAAGATAGGAATGTGACGCAAGCCAAGCGCAGACGTACCTTGTCCAGCGTGAGCACCCCGGGCGCCGATCCCCACCTTCACATGGCGACCCCGCCAAGATAGGAATGTGACGCAAGCCAAGCGCAGACGTACCTTGTTCAGCGTGAGCACCCCGGGCGCCGATCCCCACCTTCACATGGCGACCCCGCCAAGATAGGAATGTGACGCAAGCCAAGCGCAGACGTACCTTGTCCAGCGTGAGCACCCCGGGCGCCGATCCCCACCTTCACATGGCGACCCCGCCAAGATAGGAATGTGACGCAAGCCAAGCGCAGACGTACCTTGTCCAGCGTGAGCACCCCGGGCGCCGATCCCCACCTTCACATGGCGACCCCGCCAAGATAGGAATGTGACGCAAGCCAAGCGCAGACGTACCTTGTTCAGCGTGAGCACCCCGGGCGCCGATCCCCACCTTCACATGGCGACCCCGCCAAGATAGGAATGTGACGCAAGCCAAGCGCAGACGTACCTTGTCCAGCGTGAGCACCCCGGGCGCCGATCCCCACCTTCACATGGCGACCCCGCCAAGATAGGAATGTGACGCAAGCCAAGCGCAGACGTACCTTGTCCAGCGTGAGCACCCCGGGCGCCGATTCGCTGTTGGTTATTAGTCCTACTCCCACTAGCGCGCTGGCGATATCCTGTTATAAAAATAATGTTTGATAATTTTACTGAAGAATATATCGAGCGGGAGGAATCTATAAGATTTTAACTTAGTATTCAATCAAGGTCAATCATATTAGGTCAATGTGGCGAAGACCGCCAGGTAAGATTCGCTCTTTCGTCGCTTCTAAATCTCGCGTTTGTACACATACTCCACTAACAGAAGGTGGGTAGAGCTGAAGGAGCGAAGCTCTTCCTTTCCGACAGTATCAGCTAAGTACGTATTCAAATGCGAGAGTTCTTCTCAAACAAAAATTGTAAATGTTGTTTTTCTCCACAGTGATATTTTTTCTTCCTTTAATTTTTTTTGAGTATAGATATGTTACCTGGAAGAAATCTCCATTGTAATCCCTCGGCGGGGGCACAAGTGGCGTCTCGTACTTCATGATGGCCTTCATCACAGCTTCAAGCGCCGTCCGACCTGTTAAACAAATTGCAGTTATAATAATATATTTTTTGTATATCTAGGCGACGTACTTATTATGCCACATCTGTATTCTTGATATTTCAAACAAACAAACATTTATTCAGCAAATAGGCCACAGGGGCACTTTTACATGTAAATTTTTTACAATCAATAAAAATAACAGAATACAATTACTAATATGGAATCAATGAAATAAGTCTTTAAGTGTCGAATTACACAAAAAAGCTACGATGAAAAAATACAAACGACAAATACTAAAATTCTTTAGAGATGTAAAAAAACGTCTCTAAGTGTCAAAGATAAAATATAATAAAAAAAACGATCATTAAAATATCCTTAGATAGAAGGGTCTGCAAGACTTGAATTATTAAATAAATAATTAAAAGATATGAAATTAAATCAGACAAACAGACAAGAACCGAATGAAGTGTCTCACGTTAATGCCACTCAAAAGTAAAGTTACACACTTATAACACATGAAGCCCGTGTAAGCTTAAACAGACCGGTCTCCACAAACAGCACCCGTTCACAAGTATGACGCGTATTTGTTTTTATATTCTACCATAGTTTGTGTTTAAGTTAGTCCTCTGCCAAAACATTTGGCACCAGACCAGCTCACCGTATTTGTTGTCGATGTTGAACTGGCTGAGGTCCCTGGTCTCGGTGGCGCGCCGGTCGCCGTGCGTGAGCGCGCCGAGGGACTCGAGCCGCTTGGCCACGGTGGAGGCGAAGCGCCGCTCGCCGGCCAGGTCCGAGATCAGGAAGATGTACTCCGGGGCGTTCACTTGGTTGGACCGATGTGTGCGACCTGGATACACAACGAAATGAACTTTAAAATGTACCATCTATTCTTTCAGTGTAGAAACGTGATGTCAAGGCTTCATGAAAACTCTGGGAGCATTGCTATGTAAAATTTGTGTTGGTCAATTCAGAAGAGCAGACACGAATGGAACGAATGAGTGAATGAAAATATCTAATTGTGTGTGACATTAACCAATAAAGGCGGCTCTGACTGTATGCCGATACAGGTGTCACTCATACAATGATAGATAGATAAACCATTTATTCGCTTGCCACGATACACACATATTAACAAAAAATAATATAAACAATAGCAACAACAAAATAAATAAAGAACAAAACAAAAGGTGGGTAGGTTTGCTGTGTGCGTTGCAGCAAAACAAACGAGTTCTGGTTCCACTTTTTCAGATGAAGCACTGAAAATTCTGCTAGAACCCAGATAATAAATATACAAAAATAATTAGAAGCTTGCCTATTCAATAATAATAATAAGTGTCGTAGTATGGATTATGTATTATGTAAAAGTGTGGTGCGGGTTGGTGTATATCAGATATATATCAGATATGGAGTAGAAAACGGCCTACAATAAAATTTATAAAATAAATTGTTTGTACACATACAGACTAGATTCGGTAATCTGCAACCAAATACCCGTGCAGAATTCCTGCATTTTGTTTATTTACAAGGTATATTTTAAAATGAGACATGTACGATTGTTTTGTTTTAAGGCATCTTAATGGTGGAGGGATATTATTCCAGCACTTGGTTGCAAGATAGCGGAATCAGCCCGTAAAATAAGTTTTGTGTAGGTATTTCTAAAAGACAACGCCTGGTTGATCTAGTACCATGTCGTCTGTAAATATTCCAGTTCCAGGACTGAATAACAGAAACAGTAACAGGCATTCTGACCTCGCTGTATCTGCCTCGACGGCTGTGTCGATGTGGCCCATACACTATGTCTCCGTAATTTAGTTTGGAGAGAACTAGTTATTCGCATAGAATCTTACGTACTCCCTCACTCAAGAGTTTGGAGTACAATGAAAGTTTCATTTATTTCATTCGTGCCAGCTTTCGTGAAACGACCTGTAGTAGTCACCGTGAAATAATAAACACAAAATTTCCTTCAATTCTCCATTTTTGTTAACAGAAATAAGGGGAGATGTATAATATATTCTTCCATCATCTTAAGGCAACTTCGCCTTATAATTAAGATTTAAGTGAATGTAGGGTAAGATAGGGTAGGATAAACTTACCGAATTGCTGTATAGCCCTGTCGGCCGACCACGGTAGTTCCAGGGTGATGTGTACGCGCCGCCTTTGGTTTCGTGCCCTGAATACAGAACCGTGATTTAAATAATAATATGCTAATTCAACAAAGCATGACTACGAATTTGTATCACATTTAGGCTGCGGCCTGGACGCACAAGGCTATTCAAACATTTGGTTGAGAGTAATGTATGAATGGCCTTGATCTGCCGCTCGCCGCGCCGCGTGCCACTAGCGTCTAGTACGCGGCCTAATAATCGAGCACAGTACATATTAAAAGTCTGTAGCATCATTACACTAAACCTTACCTCCTGTCACTTTGTAGTGAGATACCACTAGACGCCGCTTCAGAAATAATAGCTACATCTTTCTCGCCGTCCATGAATCGTTGCTTCTCCGTTAGATTGAGCGTTTCTAGGGGCACGTCGGCTTCGGATCTGCTCTCGTAGAGGATCTGACCGTCTTCCGTTTGCACAACGCGCCCTTTGCGGCCTGTCATCTGTGGACAAGGCAAGTGTAAAATTAGTTAGGTTTCAGTTGGTTTCGCTACGCTCATAGTATAGTTTTCCTTTTCTATAAGTATAGCCAGTATAGTGACGTGGGTACGTATACTTTGTATCTTTAGGTATTTAAATAAAAGTAAACAAACAGTTTGTACATTTTCGGGTAGTTATAACATTTATTGGTTAACCAACCAAATACAAAACCGCCTGGATCTGTCACTGAACGACCTGACTTTAACCTACATTATTTGATCATGTAATGTTTTCATCTACCTTCAACTGGCTTAACCCTTTTCCAGGCCGCACCAATCTACAAGGTTTACAAAAAATCCAAATATATTCCAATTAATCCAGCTTTTACGATTCATTTGAAGAAAAGTCAATTTCCAGAAACTGCAATCTAATTTGAACCTTAAATCGCAATGCTAAAGTTGAAATTGTAATGGCGCGTATGTGGTCAATAAATCGTACTATGCCTGGAAAAGGGTTAACCCTTTTTTTTTTTGACCGAGTGGGAATGCATTTACGCACGGTGTGTGGGACTCGCCACTCCTTTCCCCTCTCCTTGCAAGAGGGGAGGAGAATTTGGCCCTACCCACTAAACCCACTCCGGCGTTTCTTTGCCGTTCAACGGCAAAGAGGGTTCTTTGCCGTTCATGAGGGCGCACTGGGATCGATGATGACATTCACCACGGCGCCCTCCGAACTGGCTTAACCCTTATTTATTTATTTATTTATTTAAACTTTATTGCACACATAAAGAAAAATGTACAAATGGCGAACTTAATGCCAAAAGGCATTCTCTACCAGTCAACCATTGGGTCAAACAGAGACATTTGTGTATGTTGGTGCAGGAAAAAATAATAACAAATAATAAGGAAAAATTAAACGTGAAGTCAAATAATATTAAAAATATATAAATAGTTAAATACTACTACTTATATAATGTATAAAAGATAGACTAATACATATAATTATGTACATATACATGATGGTGAACCTTATTTAAGTTCTTCTGACAGAAGATGCTTGCGAAGTAGTCGTTTGAAAACGGGTTTGCTTGGGGCTTGTCGAATAAAGAGAGGGAGGGAATTCCAGAGACGGATTGCCTCAACGGCGAAAGAGTTAGACATAAAACCAGTACGGTGAGAAGGAATCGAGAGTTTGAGAGAACGGGAGGAACGGAGTTCACATCCTGGACGGGGGGTGATGAAAGTGAATTTACGTTTAAGATAACCAGGGGAGGAAGGCTCGAACAAAATGGAGAATAGAATACTCAGGATTCTAAGGGACCTACGACGACGGATGGAGAGCCAATTTAGCTGACGGCGATAAAAAGAAACATGGTCGTATTTGCGAAGTCCGAAAATGAAACGTATGCCATTATTCATAAGACGGTCTAGCTTATTGAGGTACTCCTGAGAGATATTAGTCGTGCACGCGTCCGCATAGTCAATAACTGGCAAAATTAGAGTCTGCACAAGTAATTTCTTAGTACCTACTGGGAGAAAATTCTTAAATTTATAGAGATAACGCAATGTTCCTGAAACTTTCCGACTTATTTCAGAGACTTGGTCATTCCAGGTAAGGCTAGAATCTAATACTAGGCCGAGATCTTTCACTTGTTTAGTTACTGGAATAACAGTGCCATCAAACAAAATCGGCGCGACAGAAACCGCACCAAGCTTTACTTGTTGATGATGGCTACCCAGAATAATAGCCTGACATTTTGCCGGATTGACACTGATGCCAAAGCTATTGGACCATTCAGCTATGTGAACTAGATCGTCATTGATGAGGGAAACAGCAGAATTAACGTTTTCCACAGAAGCATGGGCGTAAAGTTGCAAATCATCTGCATATAAATGGTAAGAGCTGCGGATTTTGGAGGTGATTTGGTCAATAAAGATTGAGAATAAAAGAGGAGAAAGGATCCCACCTTGTGGTACCCCCGTGTTCAGGTCACACCAAGCAGATAAGCATCCACTGGCTTTAACAGCCTGAACGCGGTCAGAAAGGTAAGACGCGAACCACTCAGTCGCTTTTGATGAGACCCTCAGATGTGTAAGAGTCGCAACAAGTAGGTCATGATCAACCGCATTAAAAGCGTTGGAGAAATCGATAAGCACCAACACCGTTACTCTGGAATTCTCCATGCCATTTCTTACATCTTCAACAACATTGAGAAGTGCGGTGGTGGTGCTGTGCCCTGATCTAAATCCCGATTGAAACGAAGAAAGCAAGTTGTTACCGTGTATAAATTTGGAAATCTGTGTATGAGCTGCTGCCTCAAGAATTTTCGAGAGAAAAGGAAGAATGGAGATGGGCCGAAAATGATTTAGAGAACTAGGGTTAGATAATTTAGGAAGTGGGATAACAAAGGCCTTACGCCAACAACCCTTCGTTTTTCTAAGCACTGATCAGTGCGTGTGAATTTAAATCCACTGTTTAATACAATAGGTTTAAATTCATTCGCATTAATCAGCGCTTAGACAAACGGAGGGTTAAGGAGCCATTTGAGGGTAGATTTTGTTTATTTTTGTTTCAATACCTAAAAATACATCGGCGGGCGAGGCGCTCTATGTGAGTGTTCCGTCACGGTGGTCGTCTCGTCAGTGAACAGTAGTGTTACCTCGGCCACGTTCTCGGTGCCGCCCAGCTCGTCGACCAGCTGGTCGAGCGTGTTGGGCGGCAGGCGGCGCGCGAGGCGCTCTATGTGAGTGTTCTGTCACGGTGGTCGTCTCGTCAGTGAACAGTAGTGTTACCTCGGCCACGTTCTCGGTGCCGCCCAGCTCGTCGACCAGCTGGTCGAGCGTGTTGGGCGGCAGGCGGCGCGCGAGGCGCTCTATGTGAGTGTTCTGTCACGGTGGTCGTCTCGTCAGTGAACAGTAGTGTTACCTCGGCCACGTTCTCGGTGCCGCCCAGCTCGTCGACCAGCTGGTCGAGCGTGTTGGGCGGCAGGCGGCGCGCGAGGCGCTCTATGTGAGTGTTCTGTCACGGTGGTCGTCTCGTCAGTGAACAGTAGTGTTACCTCGGCCACGTTCTCGGTGCCGCCCAGCTCGTCGACCAGCTGGTCGAGCGTGTTGGGCGGCAGGCGGCGCGCGAGGCGCTCTATGTGAGTGTTCTGTCACGGTGGTCGTCTCGTCAGTGAACAGTAGTGTTACCTCGGCCACGTTCTCGGTGCCGCCCAGCTCGTCGACCAGCTGGTCGAGCGTGTTGGGCGGCAGGCGGCGCGCGAGGCGCTCTATGTGAGTGTTCCGTCACGGTGGTCGTCTCGTCAGTGAACAGTAGTGTTACCTCGGCCACGTTCTCGGTGCCGCCCAGCTCGTCGACCAGCTGGTCGAGCGTGTTGGGCGGCAGGCGGCGCGCGAGGCGCTCTATGTGAGTGTTCCGTCACGGTGGTCGTCTCGTCAGTGAACAGTAGTGTTACCTCGGCCACGTTCTCGGTGCCGCCCAGCTCGTCGACCAGCTGGTCGAGCGTGTTGGGCGGCAGGCGGCGCGCGAGGCGCTCTATGTGAGTGTTCCGTCACGGTGGTCGTCTCGTCAGTGAACAGTAGTGTTACCTCGGCCACGTTCTCGGTGCCGCCCAGCTCGTCGACCAGCTGGTCGAGCGTGTTGGGCGGCAGGCGGCGCGCGAGGCGCTCTATGTGAGTGTTCCGTCACGGTGGTCGTCTCGTCAGTGAACAGTAGTGTTACCTCGGCCACGTTCTCGGTGCCGCCCAGCTCGTCGACCAGCTGGTCGAGCGTGTTGGGCGGCAGGCGGCGCGCGAGGCGCTCTATGTGAGTGTTCCGTCACGGTGGTCGTCTCGTCAGTGAACAGTAGTGTTACCTCGGCCACGTTCTCGGTGCCGCCCAGCTCGTCGACCAGCTGGTCGAGCGTGTTGGGCGGCAGGCGGCGCGCGAGGCGCTCTATGTGAGTGTTCCGTCACGGTGGTCGTCTCGTCAGTGAACAGTAGTGTTACCTCGGCCACGTTCTCGGTGCCGCCCAGCTCGTCGACCAGCTGGTCGAGCGTGTTGGGCGGCAGGCGGCGCGCGAGGCGCTC
This sequence comes from Cydia pomonella, assembly GCF_033807575.1. NCBI lineage: Eukaryota > Metazoa > Arthropoda > Insecta > Lepidoptera > Tortricidae > Cydia > Cydia pomonella. The sequence goes on from NC_084722.1 coordinate 1,638,541, forward strand.
TATGTGAGTGTTCCGTCACGGTGGTCGTCTCGTCAGTGAACAGTAGTGTTACCTCGGCCACGTTCTCGGTGCCGCCCAGCTCGTCGACCAGCTGGTCGAGCGTGTTGGGCGGCAGGCGGCGCGCGAGGCGCTCTATGTGAGTGTTCCGTCACGGTGGTCGTCTCGTCAGTGAACAGTAGTGTTACCTCGGCCACGTTCTCGGTGCCGCCCAGCTCGTCGACCAGCTGGTCGAGCGTGTTGGGCGGCAGGCGGCGCGCGAGGCGCTCTATGTGAGTGTTCCGTCACGGTGGTCGTCTCGTCAGTGAACAGTAGTGTTACCTCGGCCACGTTCTCGGTGCCGCCCAGCTCGTCGACCAGCTGGTCGAGCGTGTTGGGCGGCAGGCGGCGCGCGAGGCGCTCTATGTGAGTGTTCCGTCACGGTGGTCGTCTCGTCAGTGAACAGTAGTGTTACCTCGGCCACGTTCTCGGTGCCGCCCAGCTCGTCGACCAGCTGGTCGAGCGTGTTGGGCGGCAGGCGGCGCGCGAGGCGCTCTATGTGAGTGTTCCGTCACGGTGGTCGTCTCGTCAGTGAACAGTAGTGTTACCTCGGCCACGTTCTCGGTGCCGCCCAGCTCGTCGACCAGCTGGTCGAGCGTGTTGGGCGGCAGGCGGCGCGCGAGGCGCTCTATGTGAGTGTTCCGTCACGGTGGTCGTCTCGTCAGTGAACAGTAGTGTTACCTCGGCCACGTTCTCGGTGCCGCCCAGCTCGTCGACCAGCTGGTCGAGCGTGTTGGGCGGCAGGCGGCGCGCGAGGCGCTCTATGTGAGTGTTCCGTCACGGTGGTCGTCTCGTCAGTGAACAGTAGTGTTACCTCGGCCACGTTCTCGGTGCCGCCCAGCTCGTCGACCAGCTGGTCGAGCGTGTTGGGCGGCAGGCGGCGCGCGAGGCGCTCTATGTGAGTGTTCCGTCACGGTGGTCGTCTCGTCAGTGAACAGTAGTGTTACCTCGGCCACGTTCTCGGTGCCGCCCAGCTCGTCGACCAGCTGGTCGAGCGTGTTGGGCGGCAGGCGGCGCGCGAGGCGCTCTATGTGAGTGTTCCGTCACGGTGGTCGTCTCGTCAGTGAACAGTAGTGTTACCTCGGCCACGTTCTCGGTGCCGCCCAGCTCGTCGACCAGCTGGTCGAGCGTGTTGGGCGGCAGGCGGCGGGCGAGGCGCTCTATGTGAGTGTTCCGTCACGGTGGTCGTCTCGTCAGTGAACAGTAGTGTTACCTCGGCCACGTTCTCGGTGCCGCCCAGCTCGTCGACCAGCTGGTCGAGCGTGTTGGGCGGCAGGCGGCGGGCGAGGCGCTCGATGGCGGCGAGCAGCTCCTCCTTCATGCTGCAGGCGCGCTCGATGGCCGAGCGCGGCGGCGGCTGGCTGTTGCGCGCTGGACCTGGGGGACAATACTCATTATACTCTCCCAAGTACTAAATCTCCTTCTCCTAGCATAGTCCCGGCTTTTTGCCTAAGCTCCAATAAAGCCTGGGGTCCGCTCGGCAACTATATCCAACGGGGCAAATTTATTTACTTATTTATTTAAACTATATTGCGCAATATGAAATTTAAAAAAATAGCAGATTTAAGACGTTCTCTACCAGGCAACCATTGGTTCTAACACAGATTTATCAGGAAAAAAGGCGGTATTATTGATAAAAGTAGGCATGAGCGGTCTTCTTCCATTGCTTTATTTATTTGTATCCATATTTATTTCGAAACTGCAGATTTTCTTTTATAAAAAGGCAAATAGCAACGTCATCATGAAACGCAACATGAAAGTAAGTTCTGCATTAACCTGGCTTACATTTTCGAGTGCCCTGTATGGAGGACGTTTCCTATCTAGATATATATTATTACATAATATAATATATTGAAATAAAAATTGTATTTTTTTTTGTATTATGTAATGAAATATCGAAATCTAAAGTGTCATAAACGTGTATTATGCAATGAATTGCAAGGAATTCAAAATGCTACCCATATGCTCCATCATCCAGTATATCTCCATCTGATCGAAAAAGCTCTTGAGTAGTTGACGAATCTTTCCTAAGGGGGTAATTACACATATGATCCCTATAGGTCGAAGTGTATCCGCAAGGGACCCTGAACATCATAAGATAAGTAGAAATAAGGATTATTTAAGGCACTATTGTAATAGGGTTTACCTGTAAATATAGTCGCTGTATTTAATGAAATAAAAATAGCTCGTTGGATCTGACGGGCGTCGCTGTGAGAGGAAGGCAAGTCTCACCTAGATAAAGGCCGTTGGTTCCGACGGGCGTCCCGGTCAGCATCCCGCCGGGCGCCGCGACGGTGACCGTGGGCGCGGTGCTGGTCTTTCTGGAGAACATATTCTCGATTTTGTCCTGTGTGGTGGACGGCTTCTTCTTGGGGGACGCCGCTTTCTTCTTCTTGAGAGGTTTTTTCTTTCTCATCCAGGGTTCTGGGGAAATTATTATGAGATTTAGCGCCATTTCATTGATTGCATTCCCTGAGAAATATCTGTAATGTAAGGTCTAGGTCTAATATGAACCGGTATCAGAGTCAATCCCGGAAGCGGCGCGGAATGGAATTCCGCTTCTGATTCATCGCCGGAGCCACGGATGAATTCGTCGGAAGAAGGACCGCCGTGAGCTCTCTTCCTCCGTAGACGTTCCTTAAATAGATGTAATACTCACCAGTGTCCGAGTCCGTGCCGGAACCGGCGCGGAACGGGTTCGAGTCGCTCTCGGAGTCGGATCGCCTGCGCTCGTCCCCCGACTCCGCGTCCGCTTCGTCGTCAGATCCTCGGATAAATTCGTCGGATGACGAACCGCCGCGAGCTCGCTTTGCCGCTATGTTGGCTTGCTGTCGTGATGTCACTGGAAAGATAATGAAACTAAGGGATCGTTCTGATGACACGCATAGATGTAAATTGTAAACACAACTATTATAATAGCGTGAATCTGACATTAAATCATGTTCTAGACGTTTTTGGCCACAGCGGCTGCGTTGTACCGCTGAGAGCGTCGCTGGTGCGCTCTCAGGTGACTGATATAGCCAATTTTTGCAGCGAATGTGCGACCACACGCGCTGCTGGACAGCACCCCTCCGATATAATTGGCTACTTGACAGTTTTTTGTAAATAATGTCAAACGATCTTGATTTTTCTGAGGATCAAATGTCTATATAGGACTCATGGCATTTAAGCAACACAATGGTCAGAAATGAGAGTTAAAGTCTGACGCTCGCACACGACGATTGAAACGCCTCTAATACGTCTGTCCTAAATGTATAGAAGATCAAGGAAATTGCCATTTTGACCCTGAAATATTGCGTTTATGTGTATATTTGTCATACAATTTATTTTTCAATAAAATGTATGGAATCGATTGGTACCATTTTTTTCCATTTTTGAAAGACAAAAATTTTTTTTAGACTGGAGCCTTGTATTTTTTTATATCCTCAATTTTTTTTTTTATTCCACTTTTTTATAATGGATGGCCCATTTTCTATCCATTTAACTAAATTTTGTTATAATATTCAACATGTGTGAAGTACCCAATTGTAAAGTATGTGTGGTGTGACCTTCAGCTCGTCGCGCTTAGCGTCGAGTTCTGTGCGCCGCCTAGCTTCAAACTGACGCACCTGCGTCTGCACAACATGCCTCCAACGCGGATGGTCACTGGCTAGATGAAACACTTAAATCGAGGCCTGAAGGCCGGTTGATTGGTTATTTTTCGTACTTACATTTCCTTTTACTGGACTCCCCCGTCAACGCAGGTACGGTAGGGGTACGGCCGTTGGGTGCAGGCGCTGGAAGAGCCTTTTTAGGCCCCTCGAGGCCTAGAAGCCGGTTGATGCGTTCGCGGTCCGGTGCGGGGAAGTGCTTCTCGACCAGGGATTGGAACACGCCCCTGGTGAAATAAAAGCAATTGTCAAAAAAACAATAATAATAATTCATCATGTTGTCATGGCTCGGGTGGTCATGTGGTTTAGGCATCTACCGCAAATGCAGAGGACGTTGGTTAGGTCCCAGCCATGGGCACTGGAGGCCTCGGTCGCTTTTTCTTTATAATTTATATAGTAGTGTTTCTATTTTTTTTATCATAAATTTGTTTCCCCAAATGGCAAAATAATCAAAAAGGAAAAATGTCGCAACTTAAACTATTTTTACGTGTTTTTAATCACTGTTAGTGCTTGAGAAGAGACCTAGGCTCTCCGAAACATGTCGCGCGAGTGACCTAAAAATGTTTGTATGTCTCACGACAGTTTACTCGTAAACTCGATGTCGCAACTTATCCATCACATTTTTGTATTGAAAGGAAAATTCTGTATTTAAAAATGGGAACTTCTTTTAAAATGTTTAACGTATTTCTAACAACATTTCCAGCTTTAGAAATCTTTCCGCAACTTCCACATATCTAGTACAATAGAAACCCACTAATTTTTCTTTAAAAAAAGAACTATTTACAAATCAAAAACCTTTTAAAGTTAAATTTAAACGTAACGTTACAATTCTCTCAGATTGAAATATTCGCGCCGCGCCGGCAGCGCGCTCCCAATCAGCCGCGACAAACCGTACCGCCCCGCCGCGCGGTCGTTCACCCCGACCTTGACTTGCGCGGAACGGAGCGCATTGATCGCGCGTCATGGAATCGACTAGGGTTTGTAGCGTGTAATGATATGAGAGTTTAGTAATACGCGTTATTTACATTTGATCAAAAGTATATTGTTTATTTCTGTATTTAGTTTATTTAGTTATTCCGAGTGTTTCTAATATATTGGAAATTTACTTTACTTGCTTGTAATTACATAAACCTACTGTTAGTTATTCAAACATGATATATGTAACAGTCATTGAAATCACTAATTTAAGGAGTGATTAAATATGTTTTACCCTCAAACGTGAATGATTATGAAGTAAGGACATTAGTCAACTTTATGGGAATACAATTAAAATAATTTTACTCCTATATTTACTTAACTATACTTCGATCGGCGAAAAATATGCCCTGTGACTTCGAATGACGTTACAAAAATCTATTTTTGATATAACCTTGTAACGACGTCTTGTCACACCTGTACGATACCATACATTTATAAAAACCTATATACCTATTACCTACCTACCTATATATTTTTATACGCCTAAAACAAATGAATAGCAGATGTTTTCATGTAAAAACTCGATACTTATGCAATATCAGTGCATGCAAGTGATGTAGTTTTATTCAAAATTTGTTGAAATTATCCGATATGTATTCGCTTGGCGACGTCTTGTGGTGGTGTATCGATAAAATAATTACGATAATAGATATTCGATTAAAATAATGTCATTTTTAAATAAATCATCTTGATATGTCTATGCCTTGGGAAGGTAAGGTTAGGTGGGGTTGGGTTGGTAAGGTTAGGTTGGTTGGTTGGTTGGTTGGGATGGGGAGTAAATAAATGAAAGAAATATTTGGTTATATAAAATAACATAAGTTTGCTAATAGAACGTTTTCACTACCTGGCTGTTCATATACAATACAACCATTGCCTTAAAAAACAGTAAAATTATATTTTGGCATCACTACTAGAAATGTCACAGGACCCATTTTTCACTGTTTTTTTTTTTTCAGGAAGATGCCCACAAAAAGGGAATTAAAAGAATTCTTAGAGGAGATATCGGCCGAGGCAAAATTTATCAAATTCAACTACACATCATCAGAAATATTCACTGCCCTCTTAAAATGTAAGGTAGAAGAGAGTAACACAGAACACTATAACAACTACACAAAAGAATGGATAAGAAAATTCTCTGGATTCACCAATACTACATGGATAGTACATAACTGTTTTCCAAATTTGAAACGGCTAGTATTCAGAAAATCATTCTGGTGCCATCGGTCAAATCAAAATAAATCTAAATCATCCGAACGAACAAAGAATCTCAACTGCAGAGCAAAAATAGACTTCAAAATAAAGATTATGAATAGAAATACTACAAGAAAAGATTTAGATTTGAGAATGGGTCTGAATATGAATATTAGCATCGATTTTAACCATAGTCACTTGATAAGCGACCCGGAGTGTCTGAGCCAGTTAAAAACTTCTATTCAAGCTGATTCTGCTTTCTACGAATATTTTAATGATGGCTACACGCCTTCGATGGCTAAATGTTACCATGAACTGCTTCTGTTAGAGAAAAATGGACCAGACGATGGAATTCTCGAGAATACCAGCGTGAATCCTACTCTACGACACATCATATACATATTTCAAAAGAAAAGGACTCGTAAAACTATAGATACTAATGATGTTATTAATAGAAAGATTGAGACTTTACAGAAAATTGGTCATATGGTTAAATACTATGCAAGCAATCAGTTTGTAGTTATTATTACCCCGCTGATGGGGCGAGTTGTGACAGAATTTAGTATTGAAAGAGTATTAATAGATGTAACACCAATACATTCTGGGCCGTTTGTAATGATGGTTTACGTGCCTACGCCGCTTGGTTCGCTGCCTATTGCTTGTGTTATATTCAATGACAGAAACATAGGCATATATGAGCAGATACTTTTGGCTATATCATCAGCTATAGAGACAGGTTTTGATAAAAGCTTTGAACTAAAATTAGTTTCATTTGGAAATACATTATTAGAGGAAGCTTTAAGATTGTTGTTTCCAAGAATAGTAGTAAAACCGGATAGGTTTGAGATTTGTAGAGAATTCTGGGAATTTATTTGCAGTGATGACAAGAAAGTAGAAAAAGACAAACGACATGAAATTATGCAATTGTTCAAATCTTTAATTTATGCTGATAATATAGAAGAAGCTATACAAATCCATTCTAGTTTAGTAAACAATGATATAATGCAACCATTTTTGCAAAAACTGGAGTACGTCTGGCAAGATTGGGAGCAATGGATGGGGATAAAAGACTTCAACGGAAAACATATTGAAGCACCTATGATATTTATAAAAGAGTTATTTATACAGAAATGTAAGTCGTTTAATATCTATGTGATGATGGACGTTGTTACGAAAATTCTAGAGAGTCATTTTCAAAAAATTATAATTTCTTATATAAGCAATGAAGTAATAGGTTTGCATACAAAGTTCCTATCAAAAATTGAGCTTTCTTCAGAATCTATACAAAAATTGGGATCATATGATTATATAGTGCCTGGCGATGGAAATAACACCTATCGTTTGAATACTGATTCCCTTTGCTGCGATTGTAAAATAGGTGTGAAAGGACGAATATGTGAGCATTTAACAAGTGTACTGAATACTATCAACTACAAATACAATAACGCTAGAGATTCAGTAGATACTGACGTCGTTTATAAAATTGTTGGTGAAGTTGATAAAGTAAAATTTGAAAATGATAATATAGAAGAAACTGAAGAAAGTCAGATGCCCGTTGACACTGATAGACCTATGTCAGCTTTATCAAATGAAAGTGACATTTCTACGGAAATAAAACAAGAAGTAGATCCACTAGAGGAAAATTACTGCATAGAGAATGTTGCAAATTTGGATTTAAAGGCACAGTATGAAGCAACGATGAAGATATTAAATGACGAATTTAGAAGACTGAATAGATTGTTTAGAGATAACCCGAATAAAGCTAACAAGGAGACGATGGCGCGGTTAGCTAAGGAGTTAGCTAAAATAAGACCAGTAGAAGAGCCGGACTTTACGAATATGTTTGTCCAAATGAACTGAATACGTTGAGTTCACAGTTTGTTGTAATCGAATTATAAAATTATGTCAGAGCTAAATAAACTATATTAAGAACTAATTACGTTTTACTTTATTTTCAATCAACTGTAAGAAAAAATATTTTGATATTAAGTAAACGATTCAGTACCCCTAGTGTAAATAAATTCGATTTCGAAACGTGACGTACGCGTTTGCGTTTAGTCTCATTTTTTATTGGATTTAGAAAGAGCGCGCCAAGCGGGACGTTTTGGAAACTCAAAATCCTATACAAAATGAGACTTAACGCAAACGCGTTCGTCACGTTATGATGTCGATAAAATTTACACTAGGGGTACAGATCCCAGATCCAATGTAGCTAGATTCAACTGATAATGATAACAGTAGGATAACACTTAATAGACCATTATCTTATTGCAATATGGTTACAAACGTGCAGTTATCCTCGTCCAACCATGATAATTAGTAGAGATGCAACGAATATTCGGCCATTATACGATATTCGGCCACAATTTCACTATTAGGCCGAATACCGAATAGTGGATAGTATTCGGCCGAATACTGAATAGTACGTTAACACGTAGATAACGGTAAACGCGGGGTAAAAAAAGGAACAAACTACAAGTAGACAATCAATTATTCAGATCAGTATAATCTTTCAGACTACCTTTATATTCATAGATAGTAAAAAAAAAACGTGAGAATAATGAAATAATACACAATATTTTTTTTACACACACGACGAAAAATAACGCACCGCAATTCAATACGCACTGCGTGCAGAATAAGCGTAATTTCTATCAAAGACTGCCTACAGCGAGAAAAAAGTTGCAACTTGCACAGCGCACGCAAGCGCGTGTTCGAATTTACTCCATTTTAGGTAAAGCTACTAGCCGAATATTCAGCTATTCGGCCGATGGCTCCGCCGAATATTCGGTATTCGGCTAAGCTACTAGTCGTTGCATCTCTAATAATTAGTGTGTACTTGGCGACAGACATCATTGACCGAGAAAGCGCTCAGCTTCTCCGTTTCAGTTTGGGCAAAAATGCTTTCGTATGTCGCGATGTTCTTATCTTTAGGTCGCATTTCTCAATGGATACTCATGAAATTTGGTAAACAGGTACAACAAAAAATGTCATTGAATCAGTTCTTGTAAATTTGTGAAAATTAGCGAGGACTACAGCTCACAGAGCCTCTATATTATGCTCTCATGTTAGAACTGTTGCAAAAGTGTCCAGCTGTCAGCTATAAATAATAGTTCCAAATCTCTCCAGAGTAGCGCTAGAGTAGCTAAGAACCTAGGCGTTATTGACGGAGTGAAGTGCGCTGTCTATGATTTGACTTTTTTCAAGTATTCTAGGTATCGTAGCACCGCCTATCTAAGGGCTCCTCTACATGATGGCCCAGCGTAGGCCAGCCTAAGGGACGCAGCTATGCGGTGGAAGGAGATAGCAATGTCATTTGCTCCCTCTAACGCATAAATGCGTCCCTTGGACTGGCCGACGCTGGGCCATCGTGTAGAGGAGCCATAAGGTTTTTTGATGACACTTTTTGGTACTTGGAGATTTAATTCCTTAACTCCACCTTCCATACACTATACTCACTTGGCGGTGGAGACGAAGTCGCTGAGCTCTCCGTCGTCTCGCTCCAGCTGGTCCAGGGTCCGAGCCTCGCCCGTGCTCTGAAGGCCGATCACGACGCACTTGCCGCATTTTACCGCTTCTCGCGCTGTTACTACTGCGTGATGTACCTATAAAATATATCATTTAATTAATACAGAGTAGGTACAGTTATTTATTTAAGCGTATGGCGTAACATTGTAGACAATATTAATATAATATCGATACGGACACGGTGTCAAAAATATGTACACACTACCTTAATATATGGGCAATAAGGTCGTGTATACATATTTATTGCACTTTGTACGTGTCGATATTTAATACCTTGACTGTACTATTCCAAAACTCAACTATCATAAACTATGTATACACATAGGCACTAAAAAAGTTCAATGAAAAATCGGAAATTCGCAAGCACATTATTGCGTACTCCCAACTTTTCTTCAGAGTCAGAAGCAGCAGCTTAACTCCTCAACTCACAACGACTCGATAACGAGTTAAATGACTACGGAACCCTAAGAAGACGTGGAAGGTAGTGGATGTCGAAATTTTGAATTACTGGGATTCATCGTTACATAAAACACTTGATACCTTGGCGGCGATACACAGGTATTTGAAGAACCTCTGATGCGCCGACCAGAACTGCCCCCACATGGTCTTCTTCATGCGAGCTTCCGCATCGATCAGCTCGGCCGCCTCCGTGAACCGCTGCATGGCTTCCACCCACTACGACAACACATATTATTTTAAAAAAAAGGCAGGCAAATGTGAATTTATACAAATTACATTGCTGGTTATGAATAAGAACAACTTCTAATAGCATATTTATGGCAGTAGCGTCTCACACATAACCAGAGGCCGGAATTCTCGTAGCTTTTTTGAATTGTCCTAGGGACTTCTAATTTATCGACTTACGATATACATTTTCGATTTTAAATTTAATAATAATGACATTCAATCTTTTCTTTAACCTCTCATACATAACCGGGAATCGAACCGGGGCAATCTTTAAGTGTTTATAACGAAACTTATTCTCTTTTCCTGTTTGACGCCCCAAAAGGTTTTGCAACTCGGACAAAAATCGACTCACCAACGCGACAGATTTGTCGTAAGTCTCTCGGAAGGCGTCGGACAGCGGCACCTCTTCTATCTTGAACGACACGCCGTGGAACGAAAGCTGCCGCGCGATGTACATGCCGCGGAGCTTCATGTCCATGGCTACGATTTCCATGGCGCCGACACCTCTGCGAAAAGGATTTAATATTTATTCAATTTCTTGAGATCATGCTCTCTACCTTTGCCGCCCTTTAAGAAAAACTTTTAGAGACAAATGCTATTTTTTTTTATACTACGTCGGTGGCAAACAAGCATACGGCCCGCCTGATGGTAAGCAGTATCCGCAGCCCATGTACGCCTGCAACTCCAGAGGAGTCACATGCGCGTTGCCGATCCTAATCCCCTCCCGCCCCTCGGTGAGCTCTGGCAACCTTACTCACCGGCAGGAACACAACACTATGAGTAGGGTCTAGTATTATTTGGCTGCGGTTTTCTGTAAGGTGGAGGTACTTCCCCAGTTGGGCTCTGCACTAGATCTGGAATGACATCCGCTGTGCTGTGCCCTACCACACAAAGCGAGATGACATTCACAATGCCCATACCTCTCTTGTGGACGTAGTTTAAGGACGTACCCGGGTCCTTTGATTATCCCGGATATTAGTATCCCGGGTATTTTGATTTGTCGTTTCGTCAGTCTTCGCCTCCCGGCTGATACTTTGTCAGATGATAGTTTAGATGCTGTTTTAAATTAAAACAACCGTCAGCCGGTTGTATCGTGGTGGAAAGACCGTCAGCTGTAAAATGAACATGTAAAAAATATGCGCCTTACCACTTTATGTGCGGCAAAGTATGCGTAATGTGTAAATTGCATAATCCGTTAATGGCTTTTCAGGCGTTACGCCTGATGAAAGGCTACATGCAAAGTTTCATGATTTGTTATTGCTATCATAAAAAGGTGTAGCGCTTATTTTTTACATGTTCATGCGACCAGCTGATGTTCCTACCACCGCGATATAACCGGCTGACGATTTTTTTTAATTAACAATAGTATCCGAAACTATCATTTGACTAAGTATCAAACGGGAGGCGATGACAATTTTTTTTTGTTAAATGTGTTACGGTGGCTGCCATTCCTCAACCCACCAACGGAGCGGCAGCTGACGTCCACGAGGGTTCATCATACCTAGCCGTTAACCACTACACGAGTTTTCGGCCGGGAGGCGATTGGTCATGGAAATCTGTTCCTGGCTTGCGGTCTATTCGAGGGTTTTGGAAGGGGCATTTCGTAAGGCTTTGCTTACCAAAGTCGTTACTAACTAAAACACTTTCATTTGGCTTTTTAAGCGCTTCATAATACGGGTAAGCTGATACCCGGCCCGAAGCGCTTACCTCTTGAAGGGGTATCGGTTATAAATTATAACGGTTATGCCATTTTCAACTTCCTCGTCTTAACCCTTTGAACGCCACGCGTATCGCACGCGGCGCGTAATCGTGAACCTTGTCGGTACGCATGAAGGTTGATATTGGGCTGAACCGTGCGCGTCACATGACGTCTTTGGCGGTCAAAAGGTTAAAAATAGAATCAAATATTGCTCGTTTATGTTTATAGTGAAGGACTGGGTGTCATTCATAATTTTTTTAATTAGGAAGGGGATACCTTTCATTTTATCGATATTTCTGAAAGGGAAAGCCAATCGTTGGGGCTATTCGATAATGACTAAGCCACTTAAAGGCTTTTTTCTGGAAAGGGGTGGACGGGGATGGATTGAGTAGCATTAACGTGAGAAACTTCATTCGGTTCTTCTCCGTTTGTCTGATTTAATTTCATGTCTTTTGATTATTTATATAAGAGTTCAAGTCTTGGAGACCCGATAATTTAATGATCGCTTTTTAACTATATTTAATCTGTGACACTTAGAGACTTACATGTCTAAAGAATTTTAGTATTTGTTGGTTGTATTTTTTTATCATAGTTTTTTTTTATAATTTGACTTTTAGATACTGTTATTATTGTACTGTATACACCTCTAATAAAGTGTCATAAATTTTAATTGATTTCATATTTTTATTGTTTGTAAAAATGGACATGTAAAAGTGCCCCTGTGGCCTATTTGCTGAATAAATGTTTGATATTTGATATTTGGTCCTGTCATAAAGATGCAAAATACAATGAATTGGAAAAAAAAAAACCTTTTTACCTCTGGGCGGCTAGATTCGATTCACTAGGAAAGGGACGGATCAGGGGGATTAGGGTGCTTATGGGTGAATCAACTTTTTTTGTTTTGTTATCCTGTCCCGTTGTCCAAGGGACAACAGTGGCACAGTTTGTTTGAAGAGACGTTGTATGCCGTTCTATTAACATGCTTAGTAGGGGGCCCATTATGGACATTGGTTATAACGACCACAAAAACGCAAGTTTGATACATTTAAGTACCATAAAATCAGTATTTCAATGAACTTTTGTCCCCTGGACAACTAATCGTAACCATGGCAACGAGTGACGCTAAAAAGTTGATTCTCCCTTATATCTAGACTTACCTCTTTTCCACGGCGTTGATAAAGTCCATAAAGGTAGGGAAAGGTGTTCCCTCCCCCCAGATCCCCAGCCGCACCATGTAGGCCATGTTGCGCGGCTCCGAGGCGCCCGTGGCCGAGGCGTACACCACGCGAGCCTGGGGCAGCTTGTTCTGCAGCTCCAGGGCGGTGAGGCCGGTCTTTGTGGCCTTGCCCGACCCCACGGGGCAGAGGTTCTTCGCTTTGTGGCATTCGTCGAATACGATCTGATTTGATGATGTAAGGTTTTATGGAGACACTTCAGTACAAGGAAGTAATTTCGAATTTGTTTTCTTTCGCGTTTTGTTTTTTTTTTTTTTTATAAACGCAGACAGTAAATACAATTTGTTTGTGCACTACAGAATCTACTATGCACAAGAAAACACATGACGTGTAAATGTATATGTTTATTGTTCCGATTCCGGCCACAAGATGGCAGACCCTCCAACGCGCACGGTCCTTATAATACGATGAATTTTATCGACAAATCACCCCCATACCTATGTTTTTCTCAACCATTTTAAAACTGCAACCTTTCAAAGTTTTATGATGCCATACACTACTGCACTTGGTTAATGTACCATTCTGCCCATTAACCTATCACACATCTAAAAAAAAAATAGCTTATGAATTAGGGCATACATTTAAAGCATAAATGTCATAAAGAATTTTCCACAATTACTGGATAGTTAATAACAAAAATAAAAATCGTCTTGAACAATTTACTTTTTTATTACATTTTATCTTTATTTTCGAAAACGAAGTCGTTGACCTGTACTTTTTTATTGTTAAATGATAGCACAGGATATCAGCTAAAAGTTGACATCAAAATGATAGCCCTAGTTAAAAACATTTCACAAGATACACGAGTCCAAACAAGACCACACGCATTACAGAGGGTCTTGTTTGGACTCGTATAACTTGTGAAATGTAAATGGGCAGATAATGGTACATTAACCAAGTGCAGTCGTGTATGGTACCATAAAACTTTGAAAGGGTGCAGTTTTAAAATGGTTCAGAAAAACCATAGGTATGGGGGGTGATTTGTCGATAAAATTCATCGTACTATAGAATAGAATAGAATTTCTTTATTTGCCAGAATACGTATGGTACAAGATGATAACAGAAAAGGTTTTACATATAAGTGTCAGTATTCAGTCGAAGACACGACATGCAAAAATTAACATAAAATAAATCAGTATAGAAAAATTAAGAAAATAAAACAGTGGCTAAATTTATCATAGTAAAATAATAATAATAGTAACATCCACTTGTAACAATTCGAAAATTAAATAATAGAATGTCCAAGAATAAATAAAACTTATAAAACTAACATCGATAAATTAAAATTTGATATTAAAAGTAAAATTGCAAAATGGATGTCGTATATAATTTATTTAAAAGTCATTGGGAGAATACATTAAAAATAAGATGTAAAGAAATATACATAAACTCTACTACTGAAAATTTTACTTTACTAATTTCTGCTCTAAAAATTCCCTAACACTATAAAAGCAATTTTCAGACAGCCATTTTGTAATCTTATTACTAAATTGGTTACTATTAATTTGCTTTAGCTCATCAGGAAGACTGTTGAATATAACTATACACATATTGTATGCATTTTTGTGGTATACAGTAGAATGTGAAGGAGGCTGATATAACAAGTCCTTATATTGCGCTCTACGATTTCCGGCAAAAACATCAAATCTCTTTTTAAAAAGTTCAGGGTGTTTTTTCACAAATAGACATGCTTTTTTGATGTACATGCAAGGCAAAGGCAAAACATTAAATTTCCTAAACAGTGGTTTACAACTGTCCGTGATCCAAGCGTTGGCTATCGCACGAATGCACTTTTTCTGTCGAATGAACGCTTTTTCAATGTCGACCGAATTGCCCCAAAGTAAAAGACCGTAGTTAAGTACAGATGCAACATATCCGTGATAGGCAGTTGTTGCGGCCTGTAGAGATACCGTATTTCGAAGTTTCCTTAGAGCGAACACAAATCCGTCAAGTTTGGAACAAACAACTTCGACGTGTTGTTTCCAGCTTAAGTTTTTGTCAATATGTAATCCTAAAAATTTCACATTATCACATTTTTCTACTAAGATGTCATTATATTTGATATCAAGTTGGCCAGGATTGGTTTGATAGGAATGAAATTGTGTATACACTGTTTTCGTTAGGTTGATATTGAGATTGTTATTGCTGGTCCATGTGCTGATATCGGCAAAGGCTTTATTTATTTCAGCTTCATACGTTAAAATATCCTCTCCCTTAATTATTAGTGTAGTATCGTCCGCAAATAATATGCACTTTTGTACGGTAGCTTGGGGTATACGTGGTTAACGGCTCCACTATACGTCGACAAACGCATGTATAAATAACTGTATTGCGCCGTCCTAGTAACAAATCAATCTCTAAAGAGTCTAACTGATCTCCTAGCCTAGATCTACAGAGGTGGACAGATTTGCATCTATTTTTTAATATAAATAGTTTAGGTTTTGATCGCAATATGTCATATCAAAAAATGTCTCGCACAACTTCAAAATAAATAAATAAATATTATACGACATTATTACACAAATTGACTAAGTCCCACGGTAAGCTCAATAAGGCTTGTGTTGCGGGTACTTAGACAACGATATATATAATATATACATATTTATAAATACTTAAATTAATACATTTATTCTAATAAAGCTCATAAATTCAATACTTAAATACATAGAAAACATCCATGACTCAGGAACAAATATCCATGCTAATCACACGAATAAATGCCCTTACCAGGATTTGAACCCGGGACCATCGGCTTCATAGGCAGGGTCACTACCCACTAGGCCAGATAGGTCGTTTGATAATTGGTACAAAGTATCAAATATGTACCTTACTTTAAAACATGAGGCATAATCAATCTTTTAGGCGGTCTTGACGCTATGTACGACGTCTAGACACTCCTTTAAATCTTTTCGCCATTCAATGGAATTGCGGTTTTCCAATGACATTTTAGAAGTTTTTTTTTCAGTTTTTTTTAAGTTACATTACAACAGATTGCACATTTTCTAATCATCCAACTTTATTATGTTATACTCGATTTATTTTCAAAAGGATACGCATCCGTCAAAGTCCTCCCCGCACCACTGCAGCAGTTGCTTGAGCCTCGTCCTGTACTTGGTGTTGTTGGACTGCGTCTCGCCGATCAGCGCGGAGTATGTACAGAATACCACGCCTTTCTTCACGTTGCCGTTCACCGCTGATGAGATCTTTGCGTATTTGAACTGGGGATAAAAAATGGGCAAATTGTTTAACAAGTAAACCTTCGAGTAACTCCTCCCGCGGTTTTTATCGATTTTAGACTAGTTTTGAGTTGTTACTCGTATAGAATTCGGCAGAGGGGAAATAGTATGAATGCCGTCTCCCTTCCCGGTGTTGCTCGAAGTTATGCTGTCTTAATTAATATGAATAAATAAAATAAGTGCTCTAACAAAACTTGTACGAGAACTACGAGAAGCACTATAAACCTCCGTAACCTCCTGTTTCAAAGTAGTTTAAGTAAATGTGTACGCTTGCCATAAGGACGAAATTTGCTTGTATCTTTATACAAACAACCTGACAAGGCGTCCTTATGGCAAGCGACGAAGTGGGACATTTTGCTGGCCGAGGTAACAAATATTCTTTTCACCTCAGCAGCTCGAACAAGCTTACTTTCGTCATTCCAGGGAGTGTGGAAAGTTCGACTTTCCTCATTTCAGGGAGTGAGACAAAGTAGCTTTTTAATTTAGTGAAGGCCACGAATACAGGAATAAAAACTTGATGTTGAATTGTTTTAACCTTTAATATGTTCTCACTACTGAGGTGAAAAGTTGTATGTGTCACACGAGAGCAAAGTTATTTTACACCTCGGGTTTTTGAGTCCCGAGTAAGCGAAAGTTTCTAACTTAGAATCCTTCGCTTAATCGGGACTCAAAATCAACACTCGCAAGAAAAACTAACTTTCCTCTCTTGTTGCACAAATAACTATATGTTATTCCATGTAAAACTACTAAGAAATACAATTAACAATGCAGTCTACACCTTGTCCAACAAAATTGGTATTTCGCAAGATGTCCGTTCAAAATATCACCGTAAAATCAATCTTGATACGTACTGTTATAGAAAATCGATTTGCATATGATAATGACTTTATCATAGTCACTGTAAAATAAAACGCAGCTCAAAAAAGTCTGAAGAAAGATAAGATATTTTTAGGACTGTTGCCGACGACTACCGAACGCCGCTCGGGGTGAGGGCGCGCGGGGCAGGGATGACCCCACCAACCAGAGATCCGAATGCGAGTCATACTGAACGGACGTTATTTTGCTCATTTATTTTTCTTTTCTCTAAAATTCCTAGTTATGTACTGTGTTTTTGTTCTATATTTCCAAATAAAAGTATAGTGCATTATTTGACCATTTTTATTGGAGAAAACCACTACAAACAATAACAAGGACATTATTACATTAATTGGCTAAGTCCCACAGTAAGCTCAATAAGGCTTGTGTTGAGGGTACTTAGACAACGATATATATAATATATAAATACTTAAATACATAGAAAACATCCATGACTCAGGAACAAATATCCATGCTCATCACACGAATAAATGCCCTTACCAAGATTTGAACCCGGGACCATCAGCTTCGTAGGCAGGGTCACTACCCACTAGGCCAAACCGGTCGTCGATTATTCACTACGTTACCTTCGCTGTTTTGAATATAATCGGTATATTAAGTAATAATATCAAAATGGCGACCACTTTCCCGTAAAACGTTTAAAAGAAACTACAAAGCAAATTTAACACCCCTGGTTGACGGCAGCTGTTAATCATCCTCTACCATCAAGCAGGCCGTGGGCTTGTTTGCCATCATATATTTACCTTATTTAGAGGGTGAACTTCAATCTTCCCCGCCCCGATATCTCTCAGATCTCTCTCCGCGTCGTATTTCAAGTCGTTGGAGACGGACACCCAGATGGCGCGCTTGCGGCCTTTCAGGTAGTTCTCGAAGATTATACCGGCGATGGTTCGGCCTTTGCCCACACCAGCGCCGTCACCTGAGAACATATTTCATGTTTTTGTTTAACCCTTTTCCAGGCCGCACCAATCTACAAGGCTTTCCCAAAAAAGCCAAATATATTCCAATTAATCCAGCTTTGATGATTTATTTGAAGACAAGTAATATTTCCTTAGGGGGCAACTACACAAAAGATCCCTATGGGTCGAAGTGTATCCGCAAGGGCCCCCGGTAATTAGAAGATAAGATAAGATAAGATTTAAACATAATCGGCCCAACAACAATTAAGAAACTGCGGCCAAATTCCTAATTTTGCTAAATCCATGGGCGTTAGTGTTGGTAGGAACTAGTCTTTTGAGTCTGAGTTTGAAGAACTCGACTCGTTTTTACGAAACTCGACGCTTAAAAAACTTCCGAGTCTTTTAAGTCCCGAGGCGAGTCATTTATTGAGTCTAAATAAAAGTAAAGAAATTTTGAGTTATTGTATTATTTGTGTGCTATAAGTAACTTATTACTTAAAGACCAAGCAATTCGAAATTTTCCAAAAAAAAAATTCGGAGTTCTCTTAAAAGAACTCAAGTCCCTACAAAAGACTCGAGTCTCTAACAAGTTGAAAAGAACTCGAGTTTAGACTTAATATGTGAGTCTGAAATATTGAGTCTAGTTTCACAGCAGAGGACTCAAAGGAATAGTCTTAACCAACACTAATAGGCGTAAGCAGGTACAGGCAGACGGGTCCCCCTAGAGCTCAAATTATACATCCAATACATGCCCCCCTGCGGCGTCTCCCCCCCCCCCCCCCCCCGGCCTCCCGCGATGTCAACTTATCCCCCCCTCTAGTTCGCTGGCTGGCTACGTCTTTGGCTAAATCTGAGATCAGCCGATTTTTTCTGGCTAGCTGCTGTAGCTTATACCACCCAACGCCGTCCAATATTTGGGTAGATCCAAAGTATTTCGTTTACCTTATATCACCGGTTCTTACCTATAAGGAAGCCGGCCCTCGTGCCGTCCGGCAGCGTGTGTTCGTGTGCTTGCGCTGCGTACACCACAGCCTCCAACTGCAGAGCGGATAGCAACCCGTTCCTAGTATGGGTGACAACTATTGATTAATTCATTTATTTGGAATGATCTGGAATAGGAATTACATTTAAAGTATAATGGTGCAATTTGTGCAACCCGTCCTTAGTATTCCTTTATCTACGGAAATAAGTAACTAAAAAGCTAGTAAATACCGTATCGTCTCGTCAGGTAAGCTGAGGCTGTAGTGCACGTCGATGGGCTCCACGGAGGAGAGCGAAGCCGTTTCCACGACCGGGTCGGGGTGCTTACGACCGAGTTTAACTGGAGACAGAAAGAAGAAGGGCTTGTTGGCAATCAAGCTTCTATCCAAGGTGACCTGAGTGGTTCGTTGCCAGTAATAAAAAAATTGTAGCAAACCTTCTACACGGTTGGAAACTGACGAGATCTGGAGTGTACAGGTTTTTAAAGGGTCGGCAACGCGCATGTAATACCTCTGGTGTTGCAGGCGTCCATAGGCTACGGTGACTGCTTACCATCAAGCGGGCCGTATGCTTGTTTGCCACCGTCGTGGTATAAAACAAAAAAGAGATCACCAACCTTGTAGAAACTCTTTTAGTAAATGCTACTTTATATTTAGCCGCAAAATTCGGCGTTTGGGACAAAAACTTGCAGCTAGAACAAGTAATGATGCAGGTTTTTAAGATCAAGAAAAAGGGAAATCGAAGCTAACTTAGCTATTTCTACTCACGTTTAGTAGGCATGTAGTCGGCGTACGTCTCTGCTACGCCCATTTCTTCGTCGTCCACTTCCTCTTCGTCACCGGGCATCTGCGTAAACGAAAAAAAAAATCGATTGACATCAGCTACATGTGACAACCGACTGTCATTTTAGCATAAGTGGCAAGACAGGACGAAACTATAAAGTATTTAACTAATAATACCTAAATCCTGGTCAGGGCACCAATTTAACAATCTAATCTCAACCGGTTTCGCCTCTACTAGCCTAGCGCTCCACCCGACGTGCGGCATAACAAGGCGAGGCGTCAATAAAACCCGCTCTTAGTGCTTGAAAACAAGATGTCTCGCAGAAAGAGACCTGTTTTAGGCCCCTAATTAGGTGTAGTGAGCTGTGCAAACTGTATGCCTACTAAAGGCCCTCCCATGCCCGACGCCAATATTAGCTTCTGAAGAAGATACGAGTTCCTACCAATGGTACTTTCTTCGAAACTCAATCAATACAGGAGGTCTAGTTTTGTCTCAGCGCGCCATCAGTGATTAGGACACAGTGCTATAGAATAAAAACTTACCTTGTCTTGTGGAAAGAGACCTGCTTTAGGCCCCCAATTAGGTGTAGTGAGCTGTGCAAACTGTCCAAGCATGCCTGCCAAAGGCCCTCCCATGCCCGACGCCAATATCTGATTCAGGTTCTGAAGCAGGTACGAGTTCATGCCCGGGATGCCCGCCATTTCCACTGCAAGTGAAGTAATGGGTAGTCGTACTTATGAATAAGTGATTATGATTTACACGGACCAAAAAGTTATTTTCTACCATCTTTGATTTGTAACGCTCGACGCATTTAGCTGTTTGAGCATTTTACAAAAAGGGATGGATGTTCTATTTAAAGTGACGTTTTGATTGCTGTTGAGTGTATAACATATGAAGACCTTTAGACTTTCAGTAAAAGCATTATGATATTAGCAAGGCTCGGAAATACGCCCGTCATTTTGAAAACATAACCATGTTTCGTACAAAAGAGACTTCCTTGTACCAATGTCAACGATTAAATATGCCCCAATGACGTCCGTAGACTCTGATCGAACATTTTCGAATCATAAATGGGTCCTAAATTATGGTTATGTTTTCAAAATGAGGGCCGTTTTTCCGAGCCTTGGATATTAGATTTTTCTTATTCAGCTTTGATGAATCCAATGTCTGTCTAAAATCATATAAGAAGGCAATTGCATAAAAAGCTACTAATTAAATATATCTAGCGAAGAATCCTTTATAACAATGTGATTGGTCCGTGTAAAGTCATAGAAACAGTTAAAGTTACAAACACAGCTGAATGCATAAGAAGAGTAACTAAATACTACACATGACACTCCAAAAGAACTAAATACTTCAAACTACGAACAGAATCTATGAAAATAAACACACCAATTATGTTAATACAAAATATATATATATACTTAAAAATTACATTCAAAAAAAGTTCTTGCAGCGTTTTACTGGCTTCATTTCGCTGTCGGCATTTTTCTTCAAGTTCCTGTACATTTTATGGCTTTTCAGTTATTTGGTACAGAGACTTATAATATAAAGGCCGACAGAAAAGTAAAAACGAGTAAGGCCCACTTGCACCAGTTTACAAACCTGGGGTGAATCAATTCAACCTGGAGTTACCCTGGTTACCAGTATAATTTGACACTGGGTTAACAATTTAACTGCTTAACCCCGGGTTAGAACTGTTAGAAGGATGGTGCAAGTGGCGCTTAAAGGTATAAAGAACTAACCAACTACAAAGATGATAATATAATAATTCAAGAGTCCATGCTTTGTTTTACGTCTTCCCGAGCCCTAATGTCCTGCAACTCTTAACTGACCATGTGCAGACCTTATACCTTTGCAATAAGGTCGACGAATGGTCACTTATTTAGAGATAAACAATGTTTATTCTCTTAAGCGCGCGGTTGTATAATGCGATAAACGCAGCGTTAAACGCATGCGTCAACGGAATGTAGGGAAAATGATAATGCGCTTACCGCTGCGTTTACCGCGTTGTAGTGCCATTAGATTATCTGATGTAAAATGGGGTGCGGCAAACGCATTGCGTTAAACGCTGCGTTTATCGCATTGAACAAACGCAAGGTTACATTTTTTGTATATATTTTTTCCACATTTCTATCTACAGAATTAGGGTAGACGTAAAATTTACTAGAGTCCGTGCGGAAAGAGAAGAGTCGTGGAATGTATGGGACTCAATACATTCCACGACTCTTCTCTTTCCGAACAGACTCTATAAGTCTCAAATATTTGTCAAAATCATGCCACAAATGCATGCTCTAGTCACGCATTCTGTACGTTACAGCTATATTTATAGATTCTACAAAATTGTTCTAACAATATGAATATTATCTAACAAACATCTACTTAATAATCCGCCACAAGATTTCCACGAAGATATAAATTTTTCAAGTAGAGTAAACATTTTGTCATAGACAAAGGAATAACGCACTAAGCGGATAAAAAAGTATGTTAACAGCTGCAAAGATAGCGCTGAACGACACTATATTAAGTTTTATCAAACATGTATAATAGTAAAAAAGTAGATTGTACGACATAAGCATAAAACCCATTTCATCCGAAGGAAATTATACGGTACCGAACGAAGCAAGGCCCGATATAGGTCGAGGATAAAATTGCTATGCTAGAGTTAAACGCTCTGTTTTCCTTCGTTTCTACAGTGTGAGGAATTGGAAATGGATGGCTACCTCGAAAATTCTAAGAATGTATTATCTCTATCGCTTTTGAAGTATATCTTAGGGTCGGCAACGCGCATGTAACACCTCTGGAGTTGCAGGCGTCCATAGGCTGCGGTGACTGCTTACCATCAGGCGGGCCGTATGCTTGTTTGCCACCGTCGTGGTATAAAAAAAAATTAGTGACAGGAACATTGATATACAAGTTTTGATGTTCGTGGTAATCGCCCAGGTCAGTAAGAAAAATGCAAAATCTAAAAGAAAAAGGATTTACTCTAAGGGGTTGGCTATTATAGAAGTCACATTCGAAGATTTTGATAATTTAAATACTTACACATCCGGGGATCGAATCCGGACAAGTCTTTGTAAAATTATAAAAACCCATGTTATTATTGGCACTGATAATAGCAAGAATATACGCACAGATATGTCTGTCTGTCTGACAGACACATTAGTCAATGTGTGGCGAATATTATACTCTGTGTCTAGGTATTTAAATAAAAGTAAACGAAATCTACCCTCAAATGACTCCTTAAGCCAGTTGAGGGTAGATGAAAACATTACATGATCAAATAATGTAGGTTAAAGTCAGGTCGTTCAGTGATGCCTGCCTGGATCTCCAGGCAGTCTTGTATTTGGTTGGTTAACCAATAAGCGTTATAATATAACTACCCGGAAATGTAATGTAATGTTTAAGTTTATTTAAATACCTAAAGATACAGAGTTATAGGTAGGCATATACGAGTATGAAGACAAATTCATCAGACACATCTACGCCTAACTAATATCAGTCTTACATTGACATATTTGTTCGCCAGGCACAATTGACAGATATATCTGTAAGTATATCCTTAGCTAATGCTAACGTAAGTTGGTAGTTACTGGTAGGTTACACAAGAAATAGTGGAAATCTTATGATGGTTGTCAATGTCATAAACATCTGCACACTGCAAGGATCATACAGTGATTTAATTCGGTACAAACGTGTCTTTTGTCATGTAAGATGTATAACGATACATTTTGAATTTTCTGGCGTAACAAGCGAAAATAACACCATAATCGGTTAAGCTTTTAACTTCACTTCGAGGAAGTGGAATTTCCACTTTTGTGTATTTGCCATTTTTACAGAATGTCTCCCATACAAAAACCTTTGTCAGAGGTTAGATTGGAGAGAGTTCCTGACTACCCAAGATAAAACCAGTTTAATGGTATAACTTATTCGTAAGATGATATTCCTAAAAGCATAAAACAAGTTGTGAAAATGGAAATTCAATTGTGGCATTGTGGGAAACGGCAAGTCAATTTTTCAATACGATTTTATTTTTATAGTATAGTATTTATATAACCTAAAAAAATCAACTGTTTCGTAATTAGCGAATAAGTCTTTGGCAAAAATTTCATTTTTGGTACAAGTTTTTATCGCTGACTGTACTTTTCTTTCCACAGGCAACTAATACTCATCGAGCATATTCTAAAAACTCCAAACACAATTAGGTTGCGTTGTTTTATCACAGAGTTCCTATGTCCACCTCTTGTCTCCATCATCAGATCAGCTCGATGGTACCATAATATTGCATTGTCACCCGACTTACATATGTATGCAAATTTTCAGCTCAATCGATAACCGGGAAGTGGATCAAATTTAACTTGCAAGATTTAATTACAAACAGACAACAGTCAGGTGAAAGTAAATAAAAGCTTGTAAAAAGAACAGATAGTTCACTGCCATTTTTTACTGAACATCCCGACATTTAGATAAGATAAAGATAGTTCAAGTAGGCATATTACAATGCGCTTATGAACGTCAAGAAAAGCTACGCCGGCTCTAAACCTACACCTATGGAAGGCAGAGGCAAGGAATAGAATCTCCATAGGCAGAACTGTTGCAAGTGTCCAGCTGTCAGCTATAAATAATAGTTCCAAATCTCTCCAAAGTAACGCTAGAGTAGCTAAGAACCTAGGCGTGATTGACGGAGTGAAGTGCGCTGTCTATGATTACATTTTTTTCTCAAGTATTCTAGGTATTATAGCGCCACCTATTTATGGTTTTTTGTCGGACAGTTTTTGGTATATAGAGATTGGTATACCTCTGATTATTTCGAACCGTTAACGGCGTTCGTGGTCAAAACGGGTGGCTCTTTTACAGATAAAGATATATACCACGAAGACCCGCTCCACGAAGGCTCTAACTAACAAATTAAAGAGAAATAAAGGTAAATGTGCAGATGTATGACGCTGACAATATTGGTACACTGCCTGATACTTACTCTGCGCGAGAAGCGAGGCGGCGCTGTACGCGGCCGACGAGCCCGCCGCGAAGGGCGACGGCGCGGCAGCTATCCACAACCAACCATCATTTTAGACCTTGGTCTCCGGTACACTTGGGTACTTGTGCCGACGGAAAGTTTACAAAATTTTTAGGAACTTCTTACTTTTTTGGTGGGGAAAGAAACTTATAGCAAAATGAAATGTTCTTACATTCTTTTTTTGAAAACTTTCCGCACATATAAACGTTTAACGCCGTACGCTTTGTATGGCATAAGATGCTCTATATTATACATATCTAACTAAACATTTACCCCCTCATTCATAAACGTCTACTAAAGTTAACAAGCCGCTAATAATCGTTTGTCCCTTTCCATCATACCAATACGTCGGAAAAGGAAACGATTATTAGCGTCTTGTCACCTTTAGTAGACGTTTATGAATAAGGGGGTTAAATTATAAAAAAATGGGTCACTCACGTCATTTTAGTCGATTATTGATCGTAATGTTTCGATAATCGTCGACGGGTGCGACACCAAAAATCGACTAAAATTACGTGTGTGGCCATTTTTATAGTATGTATATTACATACCTAGTAGCAGTAATAATGGCAAGTAAGAAATATCTCAGATCACATTGTCGGCCGAGGCGATGTCGAAGTTAACAATAATTTGATCTGAGGTTTTCTCATGGCCGATGTGTGTATACTGTATGCTATCTGTTCGAGGGGGCCGGAAAGCGGCAACTACGTTTAGCGCAGCGTGCCGAAAGTTGATGTTTTCCGCATGGGTTATGGAAGATGATATTTATTTAACATCACAATATTTAAAATGAATCATACCAAAATGTTAGGTTTAGGCGGCTGTATTTATTATTCTCTAACTGCCGTCAAAATCAAAACTATGTATGTACTACACAAAAATGTAAATAATTTTATTTTATTTCTTGGAAAAACTTACAGCTAATGTAACAAAATAGGTTTCGAATTTACAGTAAACCAATTACAAGTTTCCACAGGTAGACAACACCTATTATATAACAGGGATAGGTGTTTCTCATCTTATACTTTTATTATACTAATCTCCTACTTTATTTTATTAACACGCCGTAAACGTAAATGATAATTATATCGAGGCCACGGCGAAATGAAATAACATTGGAAATCCCAGCATAGAATCGGCTAGAAATGCACAGTAAAAACAACCGTGATTCTAAATATTTAAGGATCATTATCCTTTAATTTAGACGTTTTTGTTGACTCCTGCTCCACCGGAAATGCGATGGAAATACCAACGAAAGAGATAAGATGACATCATAATTATTTCGGACTGTAGTGAATTCGTGACCTACGCAGTAATTTTTTTATTTAATATAATTTAACGTACTGGCACTAGTGACCGACAGGGAACAAGAAACACGATACTTCAATTTTTATCCAAGAAAATAAGGGTAGGGAACCAATTCCTTAATGTGGCAACACTCTGTGCAGTAGCTGCATATTGGTGCCGTATTAGGAGATCAGTTCGCTATCCTTATTTTCTGGGATAAAAATTGAAATTGAAAGTCAGGTTAATGGTTCCCTTTCGGCATAGAGAAATAAGAAGTAATGGAGTGCTCACTCCATACATCAGTTTTGGTACCAAAATGCTTATTATATTCGCAGTCGACATCTAGCATCGAGTAGCGGAACTCTCAGTACTGCTCGACTCGGCCGTATGCTTGTTTGCCACCGACCAGGTATAAAAAAAAAAAAAATTAATACGAGATTCCGATATTATAACCAGAGTAACCGGGACCCTATTTTCAACTCCTACGCTTACTCTGGTTATACTCATAATATTAGCTGAAAATCGTTGAGCATTACACTTTTATTTGCCGCGACATCTATTGTCGAATAGCAGTACTGAGAGTTCCGCTCGATGCTAGATGTGGACTGCGAATATAATAAGCATTTTAGTACCAAAACTGATGTATGGAGTGTGCACTCTATTACTTCTTATTTCTCTATGCTGTCGGTGACCGGTGCCACTAAGTTATGACTTTTCGGATTTTAACAAATTATGATTTAATGTGTTTATGATAGCCGTTAAGCATAACAATTGGAATGTTCAGGTTTTCTGACCCTGATGTGTAAACTCCGTTATTCCTTACAAAAGAGAATCACGCGTAAAGTAGTGGAAAAGACTGAAACCTTAATTTTAGACCGAACCAAAGCTAAGACCGAGTCTAACTGGATCGTCAAACTTTAGTGCTTGTAACTACAATAGGTATTTTACTTTACATTACTTTACACGATTTGGTGTTCCTTTATTTAAGCCCCAAAGTTTGTAACATTGTATGTAAAGAAGAAACAACTTACCACCGCCGCGAGGCAGGGCGCCCAGGTTGATAGGCTTGGACAAGGAACTGGCAGATATCTTGATCGGCTTCACCTGGTTGGCCATCTGACCAAACGCCACCCCTGACGCGGCTACAGACAAAAACATGTTTTATAAGACCATCTGTGTAGTGACAATTGGTGACTTTCAATTTCAAGTCATTTACTTTATAATCATGTCCATAGTTGTTAGGCGCGGACTGGACGTACCTACGCGGCGCGCGGCGCTGCGAACGGCGCCGCTGTCGTCCAAAACAGGTTCATTCAAGTGTATCATGAGATATCAGATCAAGATCATTTTGATCGTGCGACTCCGAGCGACACAATCGAAATGTATATAGACTTGAATTAGTAACAAAAAGTATTTAAATGTATGAAATAAACATAAATATTTGTTAATAAATCAATATAAATCACGATGAATGTAAAAAATATTACATTACATTCATTTATTCAGTTTCAGACACATCACACACATCCCAATTTAAGATCGGATTGTCTATGGTTTTAGAATTGTTTTCCGATCAAAATAAAAATGGCGCCAATTCCTGCAGTCATAACTCATAACCTACATTTCTTGTTTGTGTTGGACTTTCCACATAGTCGAAATGAAAAGTAGTGTTTAACTCGGGTAAAAGTAACCATCTCACCCTCGAACTATTGGCGCCCTAACTTCATTTGAGCGCCAAAATATCTCAGGTGACATGGTTCACTTTCCACTCTTGGTTAACAATCTACTATTTCTTGGTAATACAATTTGCGAAATAAATATTTCGGATATTTTCGTAAGGTCAGTTAAGGGTGTTGATAATGTTACAGTTAAAATAATTGAATTTTGTGCTACTACTGACCAGGTATGGCTTGGTCAGTCTTGTCACAGTGGCAATATCCCGCATTCATATATAAAATCCCCTCCACTCCGACAACTCTAAATTTGTTTGCTAAAAAATGTCCATAATGTTTTAAAGCAGTCGACAATTATTTGTCCCTGTCTGTCATATTGACATTTGTGTTTGTTCGAAAAAAAGGGTTCGAATTTAATTTTGAATCTCTTTCAGTTCAGTGTTACTGTTGGTACAACTCACCAGCTAACGGATTTGTAGTAGCTCTGACTGTGACCGGCATCGGCGCGGCAGTGACTTTGGGTTTATTGCCCAGCTGAGCTGCCGCTGCCAGGGTTTTACCGCCGCCTGCAGAACAAGATTATCTTTAGTGAAGTAAAGTAAGTTTTTATTTAAGTACATACATACTATTTGGCATATTCTGTTACTATTATAACATAATTGGAGGCTAAGTATTTACAACAACAGTTAAAATTAACATTAACATAAAAGTTAAGCAGGTACTAAAATAACATAAACATCTCTTTTCCAAAATTAACATTTTATCCTTTCACAACCATAATGGCAATGGCAGTAATAGTCAACTCGGCGTTCTCTTAGAAATGTGCCTCATAGAAAGATTGCATTTACCGGTTGTTTTCGATATCTCGCGACCAAATGCTGGAATGATATCCCTCCACCTGTAAGACAGCTCAAAAATAACACCACCTAACTTCTAACTTTAAACACCAGTTCAAAAAGATACTGCTTGAAAAATAAAAAAACAGGGATACCATACGCCTTTTTGGTTGCAGATTTCAGGATCTAATTGGTATTTCGGTGGATTTCTAGGAGATCTTGAACCGGACCTACACACCTTCTTACCTTTATTTTATGCCCACTTAATTCATTTAATTTTTATTTTATTTCGAAAGATATTAACACCACCACTTCATATACACACTTTTTACACTACCCTATTTTTTATCATAATATTTACACAACTGTAACGTAATTTGGGTTCCGGCAGAATAACAGTGCTTAGCTCAAAAGAGTGAAGCGTATAGCTGAGTCGGAACCCTTTTGTTTTTCCTGCAATGCACACAGTGTACAGCAAGTCAATCCATGTTTCCTGTTTAAGTATATTATTGTTCTGTTCATTAAATTGTGTACATGTTTTAGTTTGTTCTGTTTGTGTAAATTGAACATGAGCTTTTTTTTAAATCCAGTAGTCATTTCAAAAGTGACTCATCACTCTAAACACAACTTAAAATATCATAAGTACATAACACCTAAACTAACCTTAAAATAAAATAAACAAATAATACTACTAGTGGCTCTGTGAGTTGTAGACCTCACGTTAAGCTTAGAAAATGTAACAGTGAAAAATACTTAGTTCCTTGAGCCGTTGAAGTTCAGTGAACTCACAATGGTCTTAAGCGCTATAGACGCTAATGGTGCTAAGTCCTTTATGCCAATTTTCGCATTGTGAAAAACATCCAAAAACTATATCTACAAAAAAAATATTTAATCATAGAATCTAGTCACAAAACTCTATGATAATCTGTTAAGAATTGCGACCTATAGAGGAGAACATCCGGACACACAAAAGCAAAATGCCTGAGTTAAAATGCAGAGTCAAACAAAGCCAACCAAACAAAAACATAAAAACATATTTATTTATTTATACAAATTCAAGTTGATACATAATAACAAAGAAAATGATCCTAGAGTACAGAATTTGAAAGAACAGGGTTTGTGCCTTCCAGTTGGCCTGGTTCCTACACTAGGCGAGGCCTGTCCCGTAGGAAACCAACTTACATCCGAATTTCACAATTTGGCGCGAATTGATACAAAAAGTAATAGGAGCGTATTTTACTTAATGTATGGGTAAGTTAATCTAGGCTAAAACTAAATACGAACTAGTCAAAGGTAAGAAACCATAGCTGCAGAGGTTATAATAATTTGTAATTAATTAATTTCTAGCTTTATTGCTTAATGTGGGTAATTTAATGTGAATGTGTGTGTGTGCCTGGGTGTGTAAGAATGAGTGTAACAATAACAATGAATAATAATAATAAATAATAAAATGTTTATTGAGTTAGCACAAACAAACGTGATTTTGACTGGGCTGGTGCCTCTTTTTAAGCGTACATGACACTTGTGTCAAGAGACACCGCTCTCCCGTAGGTGGTAACAGAATTTTTACATATAGGTACAATAGCTAGGCTTAAGACTTAAAACGAACATTTTTTTTTTATAACTTAAAAAATAGAAAGAAATTTAGTAAGTATATAAAACAATTTTTAACAAAATGAATGAAAGTAACAATGTTTGCCAAAGTAACAATGCAAAGCTTTATACATATTACAAAATGGTAATTTTATCTTAAACATGGTTGTTTCCTGTTATTTGTGCAATATGACCACACAGTTACATAGTAAACTAACCAAACAAGGGTATGAGATATGCTAAGTAAACAAATTTGAAAGGAATAAGTTTACAGGAGTAGAATAACTATAATTTTCTACTTTGATAATCATGTAATCCTAGTATCCCTCATTAGGGACATAGGACTTGCAGAAGAATTCTCCATTTGTTGCGATCCTGAATGGCTACTTCCAGCTCTTTCCAGCCGAGTCCAGTTGAGTCAGCCTCCTTCTCAACTGATTGCCTCCATGTTTAAACTTTTTGAATAAACATCTTATAATTATTATTTGTATCTCCTTGGATTTCACGGGCCTATAAATCTTTTTTAATTTTTGGTCTTTTGATAGGCTTGCGCGGGGATATAGATCCAACACGTAGAGGCCTCTATTATTATTATTATGTGGTACGTGGCCGCCCGACTGCCCACAGTCGATTGCCAGCAGACACCCTGTTTGGACAGGTGGTTGTTCGGTCTACGGAGCTAACGAAGCACGTGTCCAATCCATTTTCATTTCCTTACAAGGATTTCCTGGCTTATGGATTTTTGGTCAGTCATCCACCACAATCTGAAATTTGAGATAGTTCGTAGCCAGTAAATCCGTAGGATGTGTCGCAAACACTTGTGTATAAACATTTGCAGCTGATTGATGATATACTTCCTCACAAGCCATGTTTCGCAACCTACAGCAGGACCAACTTGACGTTGGAATTGAACATTTTGATTTTCGTAGGCGCGTCTCAATTTCGCTGTCCGCTCCCCCTGACGGGTCGACCACACTCCCTACGTGCGTCAATCGGTCCATTTGTTCGACTGCTTCACACTGATGGCTGATGTATTTAGGAGCTGCATCCAAGGTGTTAAGACGCAAGTCCTTTGTTTTTGAACAGTTTATGCGTAGACCTTCTTCTGCAGTGAATCCGTTAAGGTCATCAGACTTGGAATGGAGATGTTCACATGATGTTTTTGATGTTGTGAATAGACAAAGGTTGTTGGCAAAGTCAATGTCTTCGAGGCTTCCTCCATTGACCATGGCAGTCCCCTTCTCTCTTGGCTTGTTACTCTGTGGCATCACATCATCCAAGAAAATGAGAAACATCCAACCAACCAAACAACCAACAAGAAGACAGCAAACAACCCTATTTCACACCAGCCATGACAGGTATGTCTTGTCTGGTATAGTTCTTTTCCTAAATATGCATGCACTACACTACTAATATACTTGATCACTTAACCCTGTCAAACGCCTTCTCCACAAACAGAGTGAAGAATTTGGTACACCTTTCGTTGCACAGCTCCAAAATAATACATACAACGTTAATTTGGTCAAAGCAAGACAGCCCAGCTCCTACATCCACTCTGTTCATCCTTTAAAGTGCAATCCACAGTACTCGCCATTCTGTGTTACAGGATCTTACAGAGGACTATTGAGCACACCGGCAACAGGTATATTGTTCTCTTTCTACTTTATGGCTTTTAAATTACATGTTTAAATGGTTTAAAATAATTATTTAATTCAAAATCTGAAAAATAATAATTAAATTTTTTGGGCTTCCTACAACATTAATTACAATAAAATTAAGTCAATATATAGAGAAAATCATTAATAAAGTGAAAAAACAATAAATGATTGTCCTTTCCCGCAGTTATATAAAGTGAAAAATATGACAAGGTTAAATATTCCAAAGTGAAGATCCTATTAGTTAGAATTTTCATAACCTACTGACCGCTTAGACACAATAGTCTCATTATTCTGATATGAAATTAATCTCACCTGGGACTTCCA
The DNA here is from genome assembly GCF_033807575.1 of Cydia pomonella. Classification (NCBI taxonomy): domain Eukaryota; kingdom Metazoa; phylum Arthropoda; class Insecta; order Lepidoptera; family Tortricidae; genus Cydia; species Cydia pomonella. The sequence goes on from NC_084722.1 coordinate 1,670,708, forward strand.
AGTTATCTGGGTCTTCGTCATCATCAAAATCCGAGTCATCAGATGGTGTGGGTGGATTGTCTTCATCATCCCCATATGCTGCCCGTTTAGACTAAAAAAAAAACAAGTTTTATCATCAATAGCATGCTCAACATTGTACACTAAGACCATGTCCCTTTTAAAAAGAAAAAAAAATGCAACAATGAAAAATACTCTGGCCATGGGAATGACAGGTATGACAAAGAAAACAAAACATTCATTTTTCTATTTCAGGCTTCATATAATACTGTAGTTTGGTTACATAACCGATAAGAATTGTTTACACCGCAATTTTATAGGTTTTATGCGTTTTCATCACAATTTTATGTTGTAAATTTGACATCAATCTCTTACATGCTTTTTAGTGACATTGCAAGAAAACATGTTTCTTTAAATTCGCTTGCACAGTATTATGGTAGTCTTCTGCACTTAATGAGCAAAAATATCTGGTCTTTATTAATAATTGATGAGCTACTGAGCACCAAACATCGATCCCGCACGCTCTAACCGCATTGTTAGACTATCCTCTGCATAGGCTAAGTGCAGCTAACAAGTCCTATTCTAACGCTATACCTAGAACCTTCCAAGAAAATCAATACAGCCACACCCAAGCTTGCATAATTAAGATCCTAAATCTCCTAAGACATCCCAGGAGTTGGTCGAAAACATCCGAGAACAAGAAACATGTGATATGGTCTTCACCTGATGACAGTTTTTTTTGGTTAGAATGTTGAAAACAAAGAAAAAAAAGGCAAAAAATACACTTTTTACGCTTGTTTAATAAAAAATAGTCATTAAACTACCAGTATTTATCATTAAAACTAGCAAATTTTGAATGATAATGACTGTAAACACATTTTTCAAGAGACTCAACTTCGTAAAAAAGTATCAAAACAAAAAACTATCATTACCATTTTTATAGAAGAACCAGCTTTTTCAGCGCACTGTTAAAATAATTATTTGTTGAAAAATAACACACAAGCTTCTAATGTTCACTTATGTATCACATACACGCGAAATTATTGCGATAAAGTGATTCGTAACTGAATAATGAAAAAATCAGACGTCCCGTCGGCGGTCAATGCTTCCGCCATATTAAATAAAAGAAAAAAAAAAGTAAGCAGAAAAAAAATTGTTCGGATACTGCTATGAAGACAACGCAGGACCTAATGACAGGACGAATTGATTATAAAATTTTATTATGCATTCCATGTAATATTGTGATTTAAAGATAAAAGTGATAAAATTCAAATTTAGTAAAATTATAATTTTGATTCTTATCGAATTGTTTGACCTGACTGTACATTAAACGTAGTACTAGTATTCGAACGTAACATTTCGTTCTACGGTATAAAAAATAGCGCATGCGTATGAGCTAACGTAGTGATTATATGCTCTTTGTATGAGCTCTCCAGAGAGTAGGACCAGGACCGAGCACTAAGTTCGCAAATTGAGGGCACCTTCATCTTTTACCCTAGATAAGGCGTATTTAGAGTGACAGAAAAAGATAGACGCAATTTGGGAACTTCATTGTTCGCGGTAGGCCCACAGATCTACAATACAACGCTTTTTGATACATTGCGGTATTTGATCGATCTAATGAATTTGTAACATGTTAGTAGTCAGCAATGCATCGAAAATCTGTCACAGTAGTTGCTCTGCGACCGTGCTATACCGCTAAACGGGCTCTACCCATCTTCCAATAAATCGTATACGATTTTATATACATTGCGGCTTTTCATTGATGATTGAATTTGTTGCAGCTACTTAGACGGCAATGTACAAAATTTCGCACGTCTTTTGTTGTAAGGTCTGTAGAGCCCTATACCTAATATTTATCAGGCCAGACGATTCTTGGCTGTTCATTGAAATCCATAAACCAAAACCTAAGCGCCGCAGTCCGCCATATTGGCATATTGAATTATTGAACAAAAATTTTCGACATTTCAGTAGTGCTTTTGTTATTACATATTACTGTCTGAATAATCTATTCTGAGAGTTTGTCACACCTTAGAGTAATCTTACGAGCCATGGATTCTCTGGTAGGCTACGGAAGTGACGATGAGCACGAAAACGATCGCTATGGTGGTCATCATTCATCGGTAAGTTTCTAGTTTTTGATTTTCATTCTTCCCATCATATCACCGAAACAAGTGCGCATCTTTATTAAATTTAAAAGAAACATGGTTTATTCAAGATTTCATAATAATCTATGTTACTAATAGACTAAGCGTCTTAACAATTACCGTATCTTAAAATCTAGAGTTGAAATTATGACTAACCTTGGCTACGTATCCATATCAAGGGTTTTTTGTCCTCTTATAAATCCTGAAGAAATTATCAGGTAATTTGGTAACTCTTTTAATTAACTATGTAAATTGTTATGCCACTGCTGTTACAAAAACACTTGAATTTTTTTATATGCTTAGTTTACAATGTCACTAAAAGATCTTGCTAACTAAATAAATAAGGCAGAAGCTAAGCATTATGTGAAGATTCATAGATTATTTCTAAACTGCCAGTATCAAACTTATTAGACTAATATTTAGTGAAAATTGAGATATAGTTATTAATCTGCCTTCTCTTGACAATAGAATGACTTTGTAGGGCGCGGGGCGGCGGCGCGAAGACGATACCAACTATGAGGAAGTCAACATGGACATGAGCGAGGTAACTACCTTCTTATTACCCTTCCATTTACTCCATCATCGTAGTATATATCTTGATTGCATTCTCGGGTACCACTTTTGAACTCAGTTTCTGCCATACTTTTATTTGTACAGTTGTGTACACAAACATTACAAGCCAGTATTCCAAAAATATATTTAATAATTCATTGTTTTAGAGAAATAAAGTTACTGATTTTTCAAAATATGTGTAGAGTTGTTTTTATGTTCCTAATAACAGGCTGCGAGATACTGAATTTATTGTGGCCACCGGCAATAGATTCTCCTATTACCTAGTCTTAAACTTCATCTTCTCTGTAGTCTTGTAACTTGGTGCACAATATTTACTTAGTTATATTCTTGGAATGTTGGCTCATAAAGGTGTTTTTGAACTTTACCATGCCCACAATTCTTGGGATTCTGTTGCCAACAGCAGACTGGGCTCTGAGATGCAATTAGGAAATAATAAAGATGAGGAGATAGCTCTTCTAGTTATGCTGTGTATTCTCAAGAATGTCAAGAGTGTCTCGGGTTGAGACAAGATTAAACAAAAAAAATTGCTGAAATTAAGATGTTAATACAAAAATTAGTTAATTCATAAATGCATTAAACAATATCAATGATTGATTTATTGGTGTGTTAAACACTGATACTTTCTTCCAAATTTACAATGGCTGATCAAAATTTGTAATGTTTCCTACTAAAATTAGTGTAATTTACTATAAAAGTACAAAATTATTCATTTGGTTATTTTTTTTTCAAATAATAGACTTTGTTAACTATCAATATGTGATTGGAACTCAACCAGAGACCTCATCCACGCCTAGCCATTAAATATAGACTATGTTAGCCTATCACAAGTAAACTTCACTATCGTAAACTCTATATATATCAGATGTTTTCAAAGATGATATTAACACTTTTATTTTATATGGTTACCCATTTGTAAATTGACACAAAACCAAAGTCAAATCCCGCTGAGGCTTCGCACGGACTGAGGGCTTCTCGCTGCTACGGTTCACGTAAGTACTTAGAATAGACAAGAGAGAGAAAGCATTATAAAGTTGACATGGAAAACCATTTACTTAAAAGTTTTTATTTTAAACAGTTAATTGCATTTAATGTGAGTATAAATTTGAAATTAGCAGTTTTTATTGTAAGGATATATGTTTGGGCTTATTTTTAGAACAAAAATTATAACTTAATATCGTTATACTGTCAATGCTATGAAAAGTATAAATATCTTATCATAACAGTTGGTGGTGGTAAAATCCTTGGTTGGTGCAAAAATTGAGAATTGTATATATTTGTATCATAGTTTATATCTCTCCAAAGTTATAATATAAACCACACTTTATTCATGTCTATCTGTTATTTGGCTACTTAACTGAGGATCATGATTCATTATATTAATATGTATTGACTGATGAATATTGGTACTTTCATATATATATTTAATTATTTATGTTTTAAGAAGTTGGTTCTTTATAAGACACTGAACTATCTACTATTTTCTATTATTAATAATTTCGTTTAATATTATAATAATTTATTTTCACAATGATAATGGTGACGGTAATAATCTAATGAAAACTATTTAATTTAAGATCATTTCCAGGTTCATTTAGATGGATTAAATCGTCAAAAACCTATATGAAGGTTTTTATTATTTTCATTAGGCATTAGGAGCTTATTCTTACGCCTAAGCTCTTCTACAAGTCTGCAATTCGAAAGAAAACTCATAATTGAAAAAGAGCTTTATATAAGTTAGTTCTTTCGCAAATCTAAAACTCGAGAGAAAACAGTCTAAACTGAAACTATGTGAGTCTAGTTTATCGCCACGGGAGCGTCTAGCGATAAGTAAAACATGGTTCGTCTTATCGCTTTGCTTAGCCACATATTGCGAATCCACCGCGAATACAGGCGTAGCACGCTATGAGGGTGCGGTATGATTGATTTACTACGTGGGTTGCATGTTTTATAAGTACAAGGTTTTTTGATAGGTGTTTTTATATGTACGTCTTCGGATAAGACGATAACGAATCAAAATTTCGCCCTAATCATTTATTTTATTTTAGAAATAATATACAGGTACACAAATATATAAACAAACAAAACCGGCCAAGTGCGAGTCGGACTCGCGCACGAAGGGTTCCGTACCATAATTACATTTGTTTTATGGGAGGCCTCTTAAATATTTATTATATTCTGTCTTACTATCACGGTTCATGAGATACAGCCTGGTGACAGACGGACGCACGGACAGCGGAGTCTTAGTAATAGGTTCCCGTTTTACCCTTTGGGTACGGAACCCTAAAAATTAAATAAATCTTAAAATAACTAAGACTTCCAGCTAGATATGTGATTAATTTATATTGTGGTTGTGGGGTACAACGTTTCCGTATAACAAAGGCGTTTTCGTTGTACGAAAATTAAAAGTACGACCTATAAATGTTTAACAATCAAATATAACTCCAAGGCATGTCACCACGGCAACGGCAAGCCATAGAGATGTTTTTCAGTGAAGAACCTAATTAAAACAATAAATTGAGTATAGTTGTTCGGCGCTCAAAGTGCATTCTGGAACTTGTCATTCCACACATTCTGTGCCAAAGACGGATAAGATTATGGATATAATATTTAATCAAAATTGACATCTGAGCGGAAAAAGGTGCATCCACGACACAGCTACCTTATGGAACAACTGTAGAGCAATACTGTGCAGTGCAGCAGTTAGTTGCATAATGTCAGGGGGGCGAAACTGATCCTATTATTAGGGTTGGCACCACTTGACTCTTCTGCGTGCACATAGATAAGATAGACTTGAATTTTGACAACCTTAAATAGCTGAAAGCGATAGTGCCATACATTTGAAATGGGACAGCATGATTCGTCCCTGAACTGCTGTCAAACTTCGGTTTTGTAGGCAGTTTCTTTTCTGTACGGTACGGTTAGTACTATTATTTATTCTGTGCTAATGCTAGCATATTGCACAGCATTCCTCAACAAAAGCGCGGTGTGGATCCACCTAAACAAGTGCAAAATAGCATGGACACATTATGAAATTAATTTATAAAGCGGCCATGTAATTTTGCTGCAGAGTGCGTATATTAATGCATCGTCGTCAAACCGCTAAATCGGTACACTCCCCCATGTATCCGTCTTAGTGCCACGGTGTAGCGTATTGTTTATTGTCGCAGGACTCGCAGCAGGAGTCGGAGCCCGAGCTGCCGCAGGCGGAGCGCCCCAACGACCGCGGCTCCGGTAAGGGTAATACAATCCTTTATTATAAATAAATATTATAAACATTACAGGAACATTTTTACACAAATTAGGTCCTGCAATAAGCCAAGAAGGCTTGTGTTGTGGGTATTCAGACAACGATATATATAATATACAAATACTTAAATACATAGAAAACATCCATGACTCAAGAAGAAATATCTCTGCTCATCAGACAAATAAATTCCGTTACCCGGATTCAAACACAGGACCAGACCTTTTCTTTCTTCTTTCTTCCTAGCGTTATCCCGGCATATTGCCACGGCTCAAGGGAGCCTGGGGTCCGCTTTGACAACTAATCCCAAGATTTGGCGTAGGCACTAGTTTTTACGAAAGCGACTGCCATCTGACCTTCCAACCCAGAGGGTAAACTAGGCCTGGTTAGGATTAGTCCGGTTTCCTCACGATGTTTTTCCTTCACCGAAAAGCGACTGGTAAATATCAAATGATATTTCGTACATAAGCTCCGAAAAACTCATTGGTACGAGCCGGGGTTTGAACCCGCGACCTCCGGATTGCAAGTCGCACGCTCTTACCGCTAGGCCACCAGCGCTCCCTAGGCCACCAGCGCTCACCCACTAGACCAGACCGGTTGTCAATATTTTGCATTTACATTTTTGTTTTACCTGTCACTGTGTCAGTAATCAAAAGACAAATATCACGAGTCACAAATATCCTAAGCAAGCCAATATAAATCTTACCTGAGAGCTATAAGCTTTCTTGGCGCGTTGAGCACGATCACTCACGACGACTTAGGCGTTCCAAACGGCTAACAGTTAAAACACCTTCGCCTCATTCAGTAAACACATACTACATATATTTTTTTTTTTAAAAGACTAAAACATAATTGTGACATGTATGACACATTGGTTTTAAATGTATATAGAGTTAGACATATGGAAGGTAGAGGCAAGGAACAAAAACTCCTTAGGCAGAATTGTTGCAAAAGTGTCCAGCTGTCACTGTCAGCCATAAATGATAGTTACAATTCTCTCCATAGTAGCGCTAGAGTAGTTAAGAACCTAGGCGTCGTTGACGGAGTGAAGTGCGCTGTCTATGATTAGATTTTTTTTCTCAAAGATTCTGGATTCTATTTATGGTTTTTTGTCGGACAATTATTGTTCCTTGCCTCTACCTTCCATAGTTAGACCAAGCCGGCTGCGATTTTGATATCCCAGGCTGCACAAGTGTTATTTAAACGTCATAATTTCATAGAAGTTCGACGTTTGAAATAACACTTGCACAGTCTGGGCCACCAAAGTCGCTTGCCAACTAAGCTAGGTCTAACTCAAACGCCATTCATTTTCTTGTTAACAGCCGACAGCCGTGATCGCGAGAAATCCCGTGGAGGCTCCCGTGATCGCCGAGATCGTCGTCGCGAGTCCCCGCGCCGGGATCGCGAGCGTGATCGCCGGTCTCCCCGGCGCGACGACAGATCCAACAGGTAACCACCACAGTATTGCTGGAGTTGCAGGCCATGGGCTACGGTGACTTGGTAGCTTAAGGCGCAGGGTAGGGCAAGGCATTCTCCATACAAAACTTGTGCAAGTTTAATTCGTTAGTTTTGGCACTATAGCATTTAATTTCATTTTTTGCTTGTATATATTGGATATACGCAAAATTTTCTTTATTAAAAAAAAATACAAAAATTAAAAAAAAATACATCAAGCCCTAGCTAACAGAAAAATAAGCATATTTACCAAAAATAATAACTGTAGCGCAAACACAGACGAAGAAAAACGCAAAGTTTGTATGGAAAGAGCTTGCCCTACCCTTCGCCATACCTATTTCTAATTCATAAATAAATAAATAAAATAAATATTATAGGACATTATTACACAAATTGACTAAGTCCCACAGTAAGCTCAATAAGGTTTGTGTTGAGGGTACTTAGACAACGATATATATAATATATAAATATTTTATAAATACTTAAATACACAGAAAACACCCATGACTCAGGAACAAATATCCATGCTCATCACACGAATAAATGCCCTTACCAGGATTTGAACCCAGGACCAACAGCTTCATAGGCAGGGTCACTACCCACGAGGCCAGACCGGTCGTCATTCATACTTTGTTAATTATTTTATAATATAGAAAGTTATATGACGGGTGATCCAAAAGCCACATCACATGTTAAAAAACATAGTTTGTTTTTCTATCTAGTCTGCTGTAAAGTTATTAACCCATTCATTGCCGAAGACGCGAATTCGCGTCCTATGTATGTGTAATCGTAATGCCGAGGACGAGATTTCGCGTCCTCGAGTTATTTGTTTTTTTTTGCTAGAAAACAACTGTACTTAAATGCTGATACCAAAATGTTACTTTATTTATGAAGGATAATATTATACTGTTGCTGGTTTTTGGATTCAGTGCATCTGTAATTTTCATAATTCTTATCTCGGATGCCGAAGACGCGAATTCGCGTCCCATGTTATGTGTAATCGTTATGCCGAGGGCGCGATTTCGCGTCCTCGAGTTGTGTTTTTTTTTGCTAGAAAACAACTGTACTTAAATGCTGATACCAAAATGTTACTTTATTTATGAAGGATAATATTATACTGTTGCTGGTTTTTAGATTCAGTGCATTTGTAATTTTCATAATTCTTATCTCGGATGCCGAAGACGCGAATTCACGTCCGATCGTACCAACCAGTGATGTTTTTAAATATTGATACTAATTTGCAAAAACATGATATTAGTCTAATTACTAATAATATATACCTATATCTATCTATTATCAATAACTGAACTGCTAAATATTTCATAAAACAATATCAAAATACTTACCATTTTTGTCCATTATCTAAACACTTGCTTTAAACACTTTCTTTAACTTTTATAATCTTACTAAAAACCATTAAAAACTCATATACGTCTGAAGTATACGGCCGTCACGTCTATACTGAATACGTTTTCGACAAAAACTGTTTTTAGGCGCAAAAATTTCACTTACGATGCCGAAAACGCGAAATTGCGTCCTTGACAACGTAATGCCGCGGACGCGAATTCGCGCCCTTGAAATAGGTTAACCTAATGCCGCGGACGCGAACTCGCGTCCATGAAATGTTAACGTAATGCCGCGGACGCGAATTCGCGTCGTCGCGTGGAAGGCGGCGGCACTGCGTGATGAGTAAAAATATGAGGCGTCGGCAATGAATGGGTTAAAGTACTGATAGACCTTCTGTTCATTAAAATTCCATGGAATTATGACTGGTTATACTGACATCTTCGCTGGTTTTCGTGACTGTACCTAACATATCTCCCTGCGAAGAGCTGCGAGATGCGTGTGTGGCACATTAGTAGTTTTAGTTTTGATTCTCAGTAACAGTTGATACTAAACACAAAGCTAATAAAACTCATTTCTCACATATGAGTTTGGGATTGATTGGGAAAACGTAACTAAAATAGAAAGTTGATCAACTATAGGGACCGTGCGCGTTGGAGGGTCTGCCATCTTGTGGCCTGAATCGGAACCATAAACATGTACATTTACACGTCACGTGTTTTCTTGTGCATAGTAGGTTCTGCCATCTTGTGGGCTACATCGGAACAAATAACGTCACATTTACGCCTCGCGCCAAAAATCTGACGGCTCCTACAGTTCATGCACGCTCCCTATGGTTTTACGACATCCGCTTAGTATGACAATTTTGTGACTTCCCTTCGATGTAAGCCGATTCTACTGTACTTTTGGATCACCCTCGTATACACACGAAATCGTTCCCGCACCAAAAACCCTGGGGTATATTTTTTAAACGGTTTCAGAAAAAATAAAAGTATTTTGAAAAGCTTCTTTTTGTGGCAATTGTGGCAACGCCACAACTTTTCGGCAAGACCCAAAAGGACTTGTTTCTACGCCTATGATAATGCATGCGATAAATCGAAATTATTAATCTTATCACTATATAATACAAACAAGATCTGGTAACTAATGATATGCTATTTTAGCAGGATTATAAACAGCATTAAACAGGATTGTCCGTTCCAGCAACACGGGATGAAATTCCATGTCCCGTGACAGCGGTAACTGGGCATTTAGGATTGTAGATTATTTTTAGTTTTTTTGTTTTAGCCCTAAGTAATACTAACATTATTTTAATTTTTTAGGGTTCCGTAGTCAACTAGGAACCCTTATAGTTTCGCTATGTCCGTCTGTCTGTCTGTCTGTCCGAGGCTTTGCACCGTGGTCGTTAGTGCGAGAAAGCTGAAATTTGGCATGGACATATAAATCAATAAAGCCGTCAAAAGTCGTACAATAAAATCTAGAAATTTAATTGTTTTTAGGGTACCTCCCCTACACGTAAAGTGGGGGTGAATTTTTGTTTTTGCTTCAACCCTACAAGCCCACTGTAGTGTGGGATATCCTTGGAAAGGTCTTTCAAAACTAATAGGGGTCTTCAACAAAAAAACATTGTTAAAGTGAATATATTCTGAGATAATCGCTCCGAAAGAAAAAAAAATGTGTCCCCCCCCCCCCCCTCTAACTTTTGAACCGTAGATCCAAAAAATATGAAAATAATCGTGAAAGTAGAGTTTAAGAAAGACATTAAATGAAACTATAGCGGACATGGTCAGTTTAAATAGCTGTTTTTGAGTTATCGCAACGTAACAACAAAAAGACGTACTATCCACAGTTCATCCCTTGGTTAACAATCTACTATACTTTAAGCTTCAGTTTAGCTTATTATGATGGAAGATTAACTACGGAACCCTACACTGAGCATGGCCCGACATGCTCTTGGCCGGTTTTTTTTTTAAATAGTTTTTGTTACTCTGTTACTAACCAAAATATGGATACCTAATGTGTCTGAAATAAAGTTTTCAATTCAATTAATAGGCTTGAGAAAACTTGTCACAGATCGGAGAGACCGGAGCGCAGCCGCGGGTACGAGGGCTCCCGCCGCGGCCTGCTGGGCGACAGGCCCGACGACCGGCCTGACAAGGTATACACTACATAAGTCTATTATTATTAACCCCTCGAGTTCCAGACATGGATATTTTTTTTACTATTTCTTTTCTTTTGTGTTACTCGTAGATAAAATTTATAAATTTTTTGACCCCTCTAAGTTACACTTAAAAATTCATTTCAACACACTTCCTCGTAAAGTGGAACTTATTGAACCGCTTTTAGGCTCACAATCCAAAATATAACTCACGTGTGCTTTTTCATTATATTACAGCACTTGTTAGTTAATGTTGATCCGACTGTGTTAAGAAGGTTAACTGATTGCTAATAATGCTCGTATGTATGAAACCGGAGCCTTCTTAAATTGGTCGAGTCGATTTTACTACGCGGACTGCCGGGCCCGACGGCCGCCGCGGCGGTCGAGGTGCGGCAGTAGAGATGAAAATTCCGGAAAAAACGAACGTTTTTTTTTCGGGAATATTACCAAATTTCGTTTATTTCGGTTTTTTTTTCCTGTTTTATTCAGAAAAAATAAATACTTCATACACAATGCCACTGATGAGTCATGACAGTGTCAACGTTAATAAAATGCCAGAAACTAACACATTACACGTGCAACCTTAACCTGCCTGTTTAAATTCCTAATTAAGTACATATTGAAAAATACAGAAGTTTAAAAAATAACTTGTTTATTTCGGCTTTATTCGTTTTTTTTTGGAAGTATTTTAACTGAATATGCATTGTTTTTCGAAAGAACCTTGAAAAAAAAAACGAGCCGTTTGGAAATTTTCCCGTATTTTTCCGGGTTTTTTCAACGCTAGGCGGCAGGCATTATCAACACTGTATACTGTTTTAACTATTACAATTAAATTAAATTCAAAAAACTAAAAATTAATATGAAAGTTTCTTTTTTCCCCGCAAGTGTGTTCAAAAACGTCGTATGAAACGCGTGTGCATTGGTCATTACACACATCGGCTTTCTTATTGCTCGCTCGCTTACACAATATCGCCTCGTGAGTGACCAACGTAGCACACTTGTATCACAATGTACTATTCCAGCCGCCAGCACTCATGGAGCTGAAGTTCGGTGAGGGCGCGGGGACTGCGCGCGCGCACGACGCCCGCGACGCCGCGTCGCCCAGGTGACCATCTCATTCCAGAGCCCCCACACTGGCGTCTTCTGAGCGTCGGCGTCTAGACCGTACGGTTCAAAATGGCGTCGCGCCAACGTCGCTAGTAGCCATTGAGTTAACTAGACGCCGACGCTTGGGAGACGTTAGTGTGGATCTCTCTTCGAATCAGTATCAATGTCTTGATTTTTCATTTATCCTTTTAAATAATCTTTCATTACATAACGTTTTTTTAAGTACGATTTGCTTTTCCAAATTACGCCCGAAGAGTCATAGTACATAATGTGTTATATATGCATATCAATTCAATAAAATTTGAGGGGGCTTGTGAAAGTGTACTCATGATAGATGTCGCTTAACGCCTTAATAGGCCCACAGAGCGAGCATACGCGCTCTGTGTGGACCCGCCTAATGGATTGGGAAGATTGGGTGTTTTAGGCCTAACCCTCACGTTTTTAGGGTTTCTAGAACCTGTAAAAAAAAAAATGATTATACAATATCAGATTATCTTTGATACTTTATTTGTTAGATCAGTGAGTGAACTTCTGTCTCAGATTTTTCTGTGTTTTTTTCGTGTATGTTTTATTTACAAATTTTAAATTTATTTCGATAATTGATTAATGGTTTGTTTCGCAGATTTGTCGATCGCGATCGTCGCGACAGAGACAGAGGATCGCGAGAGCGTGAACGTGACAGAGACAACAGAGAGGGTCGCTACAGAGACCGTCGTGATGAGGACAGAAGGTATGGCTTGGTTATACATCTCATCTGTAGTACATGTTACCTTTACTTGTATGTATAATAACATTAATAAGTTTGCTTTCGTTACAATATGATTTGGAGAAATATTATTTTCACCACACCAACTGGTAACGGCCCTCTTGATTGTTCAAAAACTAATGAAAAAGTTGCAAAAACAATCAGATGCAAATTTTGAGTTGTTTCCTTATGTTAGCTGGTAGGATTGATTTTTATATAAATGATGATTTTGAATGATACATTTTTTATTACGTTCATAGATTTGATTTGGTTTGATTTTTTTGGTATTTCATAGTTAGTATTTTCCTCGCCTAGGTGTGGTGAAAAATTTTGTTTCACTCGGAGGCAAAGTTTGTTTAACCCTCGCAACGCTAAGATTCCACTTCTCAAACTACTCGCTATGCTTGAGGTTCAATTTTGGAATCTTTCGCTTGCTCGGTTATCAATATTAGCATGAGCGGTTAAGGGGCTACCAGGCCAAATTCGCTGTTTTTACGTCGCTATAGCATGCTTGAACGTTGTACAAACAATTAAGTTCTGTACATAATATTTTAGCTTGGACATTGTTCTTTAATTATGTCTACTGATATTTCAAAAAACATATCGTATCACAAGTAAAATGTTTTTCCGTGAACCCTTTTCTCGAGTGAAATTCTGTATAAACTCCCTTATTATGCAACGCTTAGACATGAAAGTTTAACCAATAATAATGATATACATTTCAATTACGTCTACCGATTTCTCAATTATATGAATAGTTTTTTTAAAATCAATACTATTCAATTTCGTGCGTTGCTACGGCGCGCGGGCGACGCGGGGCAGGCGCCGCTTGGCCGTCGGACGGGGAACCTGTGTCATGCGACGTGTGCGCAGTTATTCTGTCCGATTTTGAGTTTTGAGTGATGGGACACTGTTTATTTAAGATGACTTTTAAATGAGCGAACGGACGCAAAAATTCAAGTTGTCAAGGTGAAGAAAGGGGGCCTGGGTCGAGGGAGTTGGAACGCCTGAGATCGTTCAGATAACCTGAATCAACAAATTTGTCCCTATTCAACGCTTTTTGTCATAAACACAAAGATCACTCAAACGCCAAGCTCCCGGGCGCAAGGGAGCTAACGTAAACCTTAATCGAAAGTGTGAAGGTTACTTTGACAGCGTCCGCCATGACACCTATTACGACATACGGCACAACTAGTAACGACGCCTTTAGGTGTTCAAAAGTTATTGCACTTTACGTTGGGAGGGCAGTATAGATCGTTAATACTGTAAATAATGGCAAGTTAGTCCATTTACCGTGGTCGCCGTTTACCTAGGAATAGTTTGATAATAAAAGTTTAATGTTTGTGGTAGATCCCGCGAGCCCCTCGACGGGCGCTCGGCACGCGACTCGCGCTCCGGGCACGACGAGCGCCCGCGGCCACGAGGCGTCGGAGCCGCCTTCCCTCCCCCACCACAGCATGTCGCCGGGTAACTATACACACATCTCGTCACTACTGTATGCGCGCCACTCGCGCTCCGGGCACGACGAGCGCCCGCGGCCACGAGGCGTCGGAGCCGCCTTCCCTCCCCCACCACAGCATGTCGCCGGGTAACTATACACACATCTCGTCACTACTGTATGCGCGCCACTCGCGCTCCGGGCACGACGAGCGCCCGCGGCCACGAGGCGTCGGAGCCGCCTTCCCTCCCCCACCACAGCATGTCGCCGGGTAACTATACACACATCTCGTCACTACTGTATGCGCGCCACTCGCGCTCCGGGCACGACGAGCGCCCGCGGCCACGAGGCGTCGGAGCCGCCTTCCCTCCCCCACCACAGCATGTCGCCGGGTAACTATACACACATCTCGTCACTACTGTATGCGCGCCACTCGCGCTCCGGGCACGACGAGCGCCCGCGGCCACGAGGCGTCGGAGCCGCCTTCCCTCCCCCACCACAGCATGTCGCCGGGTAACTATACACACATCTCGTCACTACTGTATGCGCGCCACTCGCGCTCCGGGCACGACGAGCGCCCGCGGCCACGAGGCGTCGGAGCCGCCTTCCCTCCCCCACCACAGCATGTCGCCGGGTAACTATACACACATCTCGTCACTACTGTATGCGCGCCACTCGCGCTCCGGGCACGACGAGCGCCCGCGGCCACGAGGCGTCGGAGCCGCCTTCCCTCCCCCACCACAGCATGTCGCCGGGTAACTATACACACATCTCGTCACTACTGTATGCGCGCCACTCGCGCTCCGGGCACGACGAGCGCCCGCGGCCACGAGGCGTCGGAGCCGCCTTCCCTCCCCCACCACAGCATGTCGCCGGGTAACTATACACACATCTCGTCACTACTGTATGCGCGCCACTCGCGCTCCGGGCACGACGAGCGCCCGCGGCCACGAGGCGTCGGAGCCGCCTTCCCTCCCCCACCACAGCATGTCGCCGGGTAACTATACACACATCTCGTCACTACTGTATGCGCGCCACTCGCGCTCCGGGCACGACGAGCGCCCGCGGCCACGAGGCGTCGGAGCCGCCTTCCCTCCCCCACCACAGCATGTCGCCGGGTAACTATACACACATCTCGTCACTACTGTATGCGCGCCACTCGCGCTCCGGGCACGACGAGCGCCCGCGGCCACGAGGCGTCGGAGCCGCCTTCCCTCCCCCACCACAGCATGTCGCCGGGTAACTATACACACATCTCGTCACTACTGTATGCGCGCCACTCGCGCTCCGGGCACGACGAGCGCCCGCGGCCACGAGGCGTCGGAGCCGCCTTCCCTCCCCCACCACAGCATGTCGCCGGGTAACTATACACACATCTCGTCACTACTGTATGCGCGCCACTCGCGCTCCGGGCACGACGAGCGCCCGCGGCCACGAGGCGTCGGAGCCGCCTTCCCTCCCCCACCACAGCATGTCGCCGGGTAACTATACACACATCTCGTCACTACTGTATGCGCGCCACTCGCGCTCCGGGCACGACGAGCGCCCGCGGCCACGAGGCGTCGGAGCCGCCTTCCCTCCCCCACCACAGCATGTCGCCGGGTAACTATACACACATCTCGTCACTACTGTATGCGCGCCACTCGCGCTCCGGGCACGACGAGCGCCCGCGGCCACGAGGCGTCGGAGCCGCCTTCCCTCCCCCACCACAGCATGTCGCCGGGTAACTATACACACATCTCGTCACTACTGTATGCGCGCCACTCGCGCTCCGGGCACGACGAGCGCCCGCGGCCACGAGGCGTCGGAGCCGCCTTCCCTCCCCCACCACAGCATGTCGCCGGGTAACTATACACACATCTCGTCACTACTGTATGCGCGCCACTCGCGCTCCGGGCACGACGAGCGCCCGCGGCCACGAGGCGTCGGAGCCGCCTTCCCTCCCCCACCACAGCATGTCGCCGGGTAACTATACACACATCTCGTCACTACTGTATGCGCGCCACTCGCGCTCCGGGCACGACGAGCGCCCGCGGCCACGAGGCGTCGGAGCCGCCTTCCCTCCCCCACCACAGCATGTCGCCGGGTAACTATACACACATCTCGTCACTACTGTATGCGCGCCACTCGCGCTCCGGGCACGACGAGCGCCCGCGGCCACGAGGCGTCGGAGCCGCCTTCCCTCCCCCACCACAGCATGTCGCCGGGTAACTATACACACATCTCGTCACTACTGTATGCGCGCCACTCGCGCTCCGGGCACGACGAGCGCCCGCGGCCACGAGGCGTCGGAGCCGCCTTCCCTCCCCCACCACAGCATGTCGCCGGGTAACTATACACACATCTCGTCACTACTGTATGCGCGCCACTCGCGCTCCGGGCACGACGAGCGCCCGCGGCCACGAGGCGTCGGAGCCGCCTTCCCTCCCCCACCACAGCATGTCGCCGGGTAACTATACACACATCTCGTCACTACTGTATGCGCGCCACTCGCGCTCCGGGCACGACGAGCGCCCGCGGCCACGAGGCGTCGGAGCCGCCTTCCCTCCCCCACCACAGCATGTCGCCGGGTAACTATACACACATCTCGTCACTACTGTATGCGCGCCACTCGCGCTCCGGGCACGACGAGCGCCCGCGGCCACGAGGCGTCGGAGCCGCCTTCCCTCCCCCACCACAGCATGTCGCCGGGTAACTATACACACATCTCGTCACTACTGTATGCGCGCCACTCGCGCTCCGGGCACGACGAGCGCCCGCGGCCACGAGGCGTCGGAGCCGCCTTCCCTCCCCCACCACAGCATGTCGCCGGGTAACTATACACACATCTCGTCACTACTGTATGCGCGCCACTCGCGCTCCGGGCACGACGAGCGCCCGCGGCCACGAGGCGTCGGAGCCGCCTTCCCTCCCCCACCACAGCATGTCGCCGGGTAACTATACACACATCTCGTCACTACTGTATGCGCGCCACTCGCGCTCCGGGCACGACGAGCGCCCGCGGCCACGAGGCGTCGGAGCCGCCTTCCCTCCCCCACCACAGCATGTCGCCGGGTAACTATACACACATCTCGTCACTACTGTATGCGCGCCACTCGCGCTCCGGGCACGACGAGCGCCCGCGGCCACGAGGCGTCGGAGCCGCCTTCCCTCCCCCACCACAGCATGTCGCCGGGTAACTATACACACATCTCGTCACTACTGTATGCGCGCCACTCGCGCTCCGGGCACGACGAGCGCCCGCGGCCACGAGGCGTCGGAGCCGCCTTCCCTCCCCCACCACAGCATGTCGCCGGGTAACTATACACACATCTCGTCACTACTGTATGCGCGCCACTCGCGCTCCGGGCACGACGAGCGCCCGCGGCCACGAGGCGTCGGAGCCGCCTTCCCTCCCCCACCACAGCATGTCGCCGGGTAACTATACACACATCTCGTCACTACTGTATGCGCGCCACTCGCGCTCCGGGCACGACGAGCGCCCGCGGCCACGAGGCGTCGGAGCCGCCTTCCCTCCCCCACCACAGCATGTCGCCGGGTAACTATACACACATCTCGTCACTACTGTATGCGCGCCACTCGCGCTCCGGGCACGACGAGCGCCCGCGGCCACGAGGCGTCGGAGCCGCCTTCCCTCCCCCACCACAGCATGTCGCCGGGTAACTATACACACATCTCGTCACTACTGTATGCGCGCCACTCGCGCTCCGGGCACGACGAGCGCCCGCGGCCACGAGGCGTCGGAGCCGCCTTCCCTCCCCCACCACAGCATGTCGCCGGGTAACTATACACACATCTCGTCACTACTGGATGCGCGCCACTCGCGCTCCGGGCACGACGAGCGCCCGCGGCCACGAGGCGTCGGAGCCGCCTTCCCTCCCCCACCACAGCATGTCGCCGGGTAACTATACACACATCTCGTCACTACTGTATGCGCGCCACTCGCGCTCCGGGCACGACGAGCGCCCGCGGCCACGAGGCGTCGGAGCCGCCTTCCCTCCCCCACCACAGCATGTCGCCGGGTAACTATACACACATCTCGTCACTACTGGATGCGCGCCACTCGCGCTCCGGGCACGACGAGCGCCCGCGGCCACGAGGCGTCGGAGCCGCCTTCCCTCCCCCACCACAGCATGTCGCCGGGTAACTATACACACATCTCGTCACTACTGTATGCGCGCCACTCGCGCTCCGGGCACGACGAGCGCCCGCGGCCACGAGGCGTCGGAGCCGCCTTCCCTCCCCCACCACAGCATGTCGCCGGGTAACTATACACACATCTCGTCACTACTGGATGCGCGCCACTCGCGCTCCGGGCACGACGAGCGCCCGCGGCCACGAGGCGTCGGAGCCGCCTTCCCTCCCCCACCACAGCATGTCGCCGGGTAACTATACACACATCTCGTCACTACTGTATGCGCGCCACTCGCGCTCCGGGCACGACGAGCGGCCGCGGCCACGAGGCGTCGGAGCCGCCTTCCCTCCCCCACCACAGCATGTCGCCGGGTAACTATACACACATCTCGTCACTACTGTATGCGCGCCACTCGCGCTCCGGGCACGACGAGCGCCCGCGGCCACGAGGCGTCGGAGCCGCCTTCCCTCCCCCACCACAGCATGTCGCCGGGTAACTATACACACATCTCGTCACTACTGTATGCGCGCCACTCGCGCTCCGGGCACGACGAGCGGCCGCGGCCACGAGGCGTCGGAGCCGCCTTCCCTCCCCCACCACAGCATGTCGCCGGGTAACTATACACACATCTCGTCACTACTGTATGCGCGCCACTCGCGCTCCGGGCACGACGAGCGCCCGCTGCCACGAGGCGTCGGAGCCGCCTTCCCTCCCCCACCACAGCATGTCGCCGGGTAACTATACACACATCTCGTCCTACTGTATGCGCGCCACTCGCCCTCCGGGCACGACGAGCGCCCGCGGCCACGAGGCGTCGGAGCCGCCTTCCCTCCCCCACCACAGCCTGTCGCCGGGTAACTATACACACCTCTCGTCACTACTGTCTGCGCGCCACTCGCGCTCCGGGCACGACGAGCGCCCGCGGCCACGAGGCGTCGGAGCCGCCTTCCCTCCCCCACCACAGCATGTCGCCGGGTAACTATACACACATCTCGTCACTACTGTATGCGCGCCACTCGCGCTCCGGGCACGACGAGCGCCCGCGGCCACGAGGCGTCGGAGCCGCCTTCCCTCCCCCACCACAGCATGTCGCCGGGTAACTATACACACATCTCGTCACTACTGTATGCGCGCCACTCGCGCTCCGGGCACGACGAGCGCCCGCGGCCACGAGGCGTCGGAGCCGCCTTCCCTCCCCCACCACAGCATGTCGCCGGGTAACTATACACACATCTCGTCACTACTGTATGCGCGCCACTCGCGCTCCGGGCACGACGAGCGCCCGCGGCCACGAGGCGTCGGAGCCGCCTTCCCTCCCCCACCACAGCATGTCGCCGGGTAACTATACACACATCTCATCACTACTGTTCCGACATACTGGTATGATGGAAAGGGACAACGATTATTAGCGGCATCGTTACTTTAGTACACGTTTATGAATATGGGGATTAATGTGTAATTCGATCGATTATCATAGATAATAGAGCTTTGGCGATCGTTTTACAATAAACTACCCGCAGTGGTCAAAATTGCAGCTTCTCTTCCATAAGTTTCCTCATTAATTTCTACCCCTATATTTAATAGTTGCGAAAATGATTATTACAATTAACCTTGTCCAGTATCTAAAAGTTTTTCAAATGACCATACGAATCAAGTTTTATCGTGTAATTGCAAATATATTTATTTTTATTTATTTAAATACACAATAAGAAATACACAGAATAATTCTTTTTACATATTTTTTCGCCAAACTGCTTGACAGTTTGTTGGCGAACGGTAGCACTCAACATTCTTCCTTAATCTACTGTGTAAGGTACTAACAGCAAATATGAATCCTAGAAGGGGCATTACATAATAAAAATTCTTCATTGTACAGCAGTTCCGGGTACAGCGAACGTCGCGGCGATGGCGACTACAAACCTTCTTCATTCAAAGTCAACAGGAAACTGGAGGTCATGGAGAAAATGGGTAAGTAATAGACGGTCCCCACTGAATGAGTCGCCTCGCGAGGAAAGCTCAAACCTCAACGACAGCTCGGGCTATAAAGACATGCCTTGCTTGTGGCATCGTAGTAAATCGGGCGTAATTTTTTCCAGACAGGTCACAAATGAGTTTTTCTCAAACTTACAATGAAATGTTAACATGACTTATTACCCTTACGGGCGAGGGACGGGCCAATACCCTTAATTGTATATTATTCAACGAAGTAGGCAAGAACAGAAGAGCTCCAGAACGAGCTACATGCGCGGAGCGTCCTGTACCCGGATCGTAACGGGACTGTCCTAATCGCTACATAGTCGCTCTAAGTACAAATACACATTATTGTATATTATTCAACGAAGTAGGCAAGAACAGAAGAGCTCCGGAACGAGGTAGTTGCGCGGACCGTCCTGTACCCGGATCGTAACGGGACTGTCCTGGTCGCTACATAGCCGCTCTGTGTACAGGCCGGTCCGCGGGACCACCTTGTACTCTACACTATTACTCATAACCACTCACGAGCTTTTGGTAACTGTAGTTGCCAGCTGTCACCCTTATTTTATTATAATAATAGGGAGCGTGCATAATAAGCAGTTTGGTTTTACACGGGGTCGCTCGACAACCGATGCTGGTGTTGAGCTAATTAAGCATATCTTCGATGCCTGGGAGGAGTCACGAGATGCTATAGGTATCTTCTGTGATTTGTCTAAGGCCTTCGACTGCGTTTGTCATGAAACATTAATCAGGAAACTACACTATTATGGAGTTAGAGGAGCGGCACTGGATTTACTTAAGTCCTACTTAAATGGTAGAATACAAAGGGTCGATGTGAATGGACAGCGATCACCGGGGTCATTGGTCTCTATGGGTGTACCACAGGGGTCAATATTGGGACCTTTCCTGTTCCTTATCTACATAAATGACTTGCCATTCCTTGTAAAGACCCACCATGATATAGTATTGTTTGCAGACGACACTTCACTTATTTTCAAAGTCAAACGACAGCAACAAGCTTACAATGATGTAAACGATGCTATTTCTAAAGTAGTAAATTGGTTCAATGTTAATAATTTATTGTTAAATGAGAATAAGACTAAATGTATTAAGTTTGTCACTAGTAATGTAAGGCATGTACAAACAAGTGTCATTGTGAAGGATGAGGAATTGGAATTAGTTGATAGTACAGTTTTTCTTGGTATAACTTTAGATTCTAAACTCCAGTGGGGTCCCCATATTGCTACTCTTTCGAATAGACTGAGTTCTGCAGCTTTTGCAGTAAGCAAAATCCGTCAGTTAACTGATGTCAAAACAGCTCGATTAGTATATTTTAGTTACTTCCATAGCATTATGTCATATGGTATTTTACTGTGGGGTGGTGCTTCAGAGATAAATACCATTTTTGTTCTGCAGAAGAGGGCTATTCGAGCAATATATAAAATGAACCATAGAGACTCACTGAGAGATAAATTTAAGGAAATTGACATCATGACAGTGCACTGTCAATACATTTATGAGAATATTCTGTATGTGCATAAAAATATTGCCGATTTTAAGAAAAATTGTGACATTCATAATATTAATACTAGAAATAAACATAAGCTCGCCGTGCCCTTCACTCGGCTCCATAAAATTAAAAAATCATTCATGGGTAATTGTGTGAGATTTTATAATAAACTTCCAAACCATATTACTGAGTTACCAATTAATAAATTTAAGAATCATGTAAAGCGTAAACTTATTTCTAAAGCTTATTATACCACACAAGACTACATGAATGATAAAACAACGTGGGATTAATTGTGATTCGAAATGATTAATTATTTATTATATTTGAATAATGATGATGAAATGGATATTCCAATGCATGTATTTCCTTTGTTGTTTTTATTATATTTGTTTGACATTTAGAATTTATTCTAAAAACAATCTAGACTAGTATTTTTTATACATTTTTTTTTGTATGACTGTATTTTGTGAAAGTTTTAGTATTAAATTTGATCTATGAATTATATTCATTAGTATTATATATGGAATAATATTTACAACATCAATAAATTGCTCTGATAATTAGATTAAGATAATTATATGTAATACTGTCTTACTATTCATAAGTGCTTGTTGCTAGGCCTACATGAATAAAGTATATTTGAATTGAATTGAATTGAATTGCGTGCATGAACTGTAGGAGGCAGCACAGGAGCTGTCAGATTTTTGGCGCGAAGCGTAAATGTGATGTTTATTGTTCCGATGTAGCCCACAAGACGGCAGAGCCTACTATGCATAAGAAAACACTTGACGTGTAAATGTGCCTGTTTATAGTTCCGATTCAGACCACAAGATGGCAGACCCTCCAACGCGCACGGTCCCTATAGAAGTCACTGAAAAATATCAAGCACTCACGGTGCCAGAAGTGCCAGTAGGCCAAAAAAAAAAAGGAACGAGAAACTTGTCTCAATTTTTTTTGCAAAATACCATAAGCATTTTCGTCCCTTACAACCATTGGCTTGCCAGAAAGTGGAGATGAGCCGGATATTTCAGATACAAAAAACTCAAAAAATGGCGTGCTGATGAGATTTACTGCTCGTGTACAAAGGATCAGTTGTATTTTCAGCTGTCTTCAATCTTCACACCGCATCATCATGGTCACACACTGCAGTTTCAAAGAAATTTCATTTCTTGGAAAGGATCCCCTGTCGTGGAATTCTCAAGAACTCACGTGTAATGCGCTTACGTGTACATACGTGTACACGTTGTTAAATATAGGCAAAGCATGACATCCTTGATTTTGCAATACTTGTTTTTTTTTACTAAACCTGATGGAAAGACGAAAGAATAGAATAGATAAACAACAAAGAAAATGGAGCCGAAAAGTAGGGAGCTGTGCGGAGCTCCCTGTACACGGATCGTAACCTAGGGCTCTGTCCTAGTACATACGCGCTCTGCGTACAGGCCGGTCCGCGGGACTCTACACTACCCTGGCAAGAAACTGTTATATTAAAAACCTCGCAAATTACCATAGAAGCTATTTAAAATGATGTCCGCTACAAGAAATGTTGCCTGATGTTCAGAGAGGATGCTGAATATATTGAGCATGGGTCAGAGTTCCAAGCGCCGGTATTCGTTTCCGATCATGCGGGACAGTGCCCACAAGCGCTTGTTTGCCACCGACGTGGTATAAAAAAATCAAGAAGTCTGTAAGGAAGAAATCAAAAAAGGAATGAATATAGAAGTAATTTGAAACGAAAATGGAGTTTAAAAAGTAGGCAGTTGAGCGGAGCTGCCTGTACACGGATCGTACACACTACGGCTTATAGTCGTGGTGAATACGCGCTCGGCGTACAGGCCGGTCCGCGGGACTGTCTAGCACTCGACGAATTTCTTCCTTTTTACGACTACAAAATGAAAAGTAGGCATTTGTGTGGACACACACTACGGCTTATAGTCGTGGTAAATACGCGCTAAGCGTACAGGCCGGTCCGTAGGACCGTCTAGAACTCTACGAGTTTACGAAGTTGGAGCAGATACAGTTATGTTCCTGACTGTAAGGGTTGACAAACATTGATATACCTGAGGGCCGCGAGCAGGACTGAAATTATTAATTATTTTTAAAATTATGTTGCTGTTTTTATGTTACTGTATTGTACTTATATCATTCACTGTGTAATTGTAATATTCTGTCGTATAATATAATTATAACAGTTTTATAAACCATTTTTGTGATGTATTCGTTTCAGACTCGGATCTAGTTGCCGTTCTTAGTGATAGACGCCCATTATTACATGATCCTACAACGAATAAGTGAATGTAGTCGGCCGTTCCCTCAGGTCTGCAAATCAAGACCCCCGACGGGTCGATGGCCACGGCGCAGCAGCTTGCGCGCCGCCGCGCACGAGCCCGGCCAGCCCGCGCCCCTGCCTTCCTACTACAACCCCCAGGCGCCCTCCAACAAGATCCTGGACCAGGTAAGTCAGGGGTTCCTGTCACTCTTAATGCCCTGGGAGCCTAGTTAAGGTGACAGTCGTTCGTAATGACGGCTGATAATCATCGAGCAAGTAGAGTGGCTATGTTATTTTCTAAATGGTTCGATGGCGACGGCGCACGAACTCGGACACCCCTACCACTGCCTGACTATAACCCACGGGCGCCCTCCAACAAGATCCTTGACCAGGTAAGTCGGCTGTATTACCCAGCAGCCAACTGTCCCTCAGGCATGCAGATCAAACCCCGGACGGGTCAATGGTGACAGCAGCAGCTGCGAGCGGCCGCGTACGAACCCAGACACCCGTTCGATGGCGACTGCGCACGAACTCGGACCCCCGAACCCCGCCCACTGCCTGAGTACAACCCCCAGGTAGTGTAAAGTGAAATCTACCCACTCACTTTGTCACCCTTATTAGCTAATAGGCTAGGGATCTCAAAACTTTTTGACCCATACATAGGTCATGGACAAGTCTCCGCTCGTTGTCTCGGACCGGATGGGCAGCCTCATAATAAAATAAGTAAACCATTGGAGATTATGGCCTATAGATACCTTGCCACCGTGGGATACTTTCCTAACGCTTATCTGTATGTAATAACGAAAGATTAAAACGAACTAAATGTCTACTAACTTAAAATGTAAATTCTACATCCTACTGTCAAACTCTGCCCTTAAAATGTGACAAAATAAAACCCTAAAACTCAGATCTTTAACGCTTAATTCCTCCCAGGTGGCGAAACGCAAGCTGCTATGGGCACACAAGAAGGAAGAGAAGTCTGAAGCGGAAAAGGCGGCACCCTGGACCGGTACCCGCTTCGCGTCCGACCAGGACGGCAAGCAGGCATCCAAGTTCATGCGGCTTATGGGCATCAGAGACCCTGGTGAGTACTTTAGAGTTGGAAAATAGGTTCAGAGTTGAGGAAGCGGGGAGGGGGTGCACTGTGGGTGAAGTGGGGGTCATTCGTTTGTATTATATTAGCTTCTGCCCGCGCCTATGTCTGCATGGAATGATTATAAAACTCCTATCTTTCTAGTTTGTCTGTCCCATACCAAATGTCATCTAAATTGGTTCAACGGTTTAAGTGTGAAGAGGTAGATAGATATATTATCGTATTTATAATATGCTCAAATTATACGTAAAGATAATTTAATATATTTACTAGATGCTCTCCAAATCCGAGCACCATATAGCTGCCGTTGTAAAATTTAAGTGCAAATTTTTAGAAGTTTATACGTGAAAACTGACGTGGTGGGAGTCGTGTGATTTATTATATTAGTGCGAAATTTAGAATAAGTGTTCTAAACACAATAATACACATTGAATTTATTGAACAAGTTTATAAGAATCGTAACTATTTGCGTTCGGGCGCGCCGCCAAGTGTGCTATGACGTTCGTTGTGATTAATGACGGGGCCGTCATCACGTCAGGTTGAGCGTGCTTCCGATTGGCGGCGATTAGTCGCGCTGTCTGGCTTCTGATCACCTGCTTCTTATGTCTGAGATTTGGGAAGTTGATTGACAGCGAGCGCAAACAAAGCTTCTCCGTTTCTGCTTCGGCAAAAATGCTTTCGTATGATTGTCTGGTTGTTCTCCTGTTAAGGTCCCATTTTACAACCGATATATGGATTTTTTTGTCGATTCGATTTGTTCATGTTTCTTTAGAATGGCTAGCGTAAGTCCATTTGGGACTTGTTCTGTGTGGCTTAGACTTTTAGCTCAGGTGACATAGGTTACTATTTTGAACTAACTTCCAGAAAGAGGTTTTGTACGAAAAGGTCCAGTCTCTCGAGTCCAAGCCATGTCAAAAAAAACCTGTAAGTCTCAGGGTTTTTGACTTCATGCGGTAGACACAGAACGCGGGATTCTGGCTGTTAATATAGTGTTTCGCAACCTTTTATCAATTTAAAAATTATGCATTAGTTCCCATTATGTGATACTAATTTGTCAAACTAACATTTCTCCCACAGACGCAGTCAAACAAGAAGCCCCGGAGAAAACCGCAGACCCCATCAAAAAGCAAGAGGAACTTTTCCAAGCTATGCAAGCCCAGTACGAGGTGGCGCGCGCCACCACGCACACCATGCGGGGCGTGGGGCTCGGCTTCCAGCGCGGACAGTTCTAGTGCTAGTGCCTCTGTGAATGACTCAATCTAAAGTGACTAGTGAGTGATTTAGGATCAATGGGCTGTTCCATGGCAAGAAACTGCAAATGTTCTCTCCATCCCTTAACACAATGGTCAAACAGAAAGTACCGGACATCATCTAAAAGCAGGATGAGCTGTTCCAAGCCATGCAAGCGCAGTACGAGGTGGCGCGCGCCACCGCACACGGCGCAGGGCGTAGGACTGGTTCCAGCGGACAGTGTTAGTGCTAGTGTCTCAATGCGAACTTGCGAAGGACTGAATGTGACCCTTGAAATGAGTGAGTTTTTATTGGATCGTAGATGAAGTTGCAAAAATTGTGGCTCCCTGAAGGTGGCGTTAATCGCTCTGTGCATAACTGTGGCGGCTTCCTGGTAAATTTTATACACAATAAGTTATGTCAGATAACTTAATGTGTCTTGTCCACTGTCACTTGACCACTGTCAAATTGTGTGAAGATGTCCCATGAACATTAATTCGCATGGTTTTGACGTCATGCGTTATATTTCCCCACCATAATCTTCGCACATAGACGATAGGGCCCCGTGTACGTAATGTACGCGCGTGTACATCATGCATTAGGTAATTAAGCTGACAAATATGTAACTACTATGTTTTGCACTATTTTATACATCTTAATATTTAAAGCCTGACCAGTAATATATAATCACGCGCCATTTTGCGGAATTTGATGTGAACTAAATTTTTCATATTAAACTGAACTGTCACCCTATACATGAGAATAACAGCGCCCTCTTGACAATGATCATATATTTCTGGTCGGGCTTTATTTTGTCTGCGATTGTGCTGAGTGTCTGTCTATGTATATTTGAATGCTTTGACGGAAATCACAGACAATTAATGAATTGGGCTAATAGGGAATACGCGAAACTCTGCGTAGAGAGCGCCTCTAGCACATACTGAGGGCCTACCGCGAAACGAAAATCAGAAATCGAAATTTCGTTATTTGCCTCTCTAGCACTCTTGCACATTCGAGCAATAGAGAAGCAGATATTTTATAAATTTCGATTTTCGCGTTTCGCGTAAGGCTCTTTGTAAACCACCTTGATTCATCAATGACACAATGAAAATAGTGTGTATTTACTCTATGATTTACAATGTGTGCTAGTGCTGCACTCTGGTGGCAGAACATTGCAGTATAAAACGCCCTATAGAATAGAAATGCAGTTTTTTTTATGAAAGTCTCTGGTTTTAGGAAGTAGTTCTACCTACTGTAGTTGATAAATTGAAAGCATGAAAAGAATGATAATCTCAAATCTAAATGTCTTCCTTCTATGGTCCCATATTGAGGTTGTTATATATTATGTAATCGGAAAAATCACCCTCGTAAAATATAACTAATTTTTTTACTGGCTTACAACTAAAACGTGTACGATCCAAGTGTGAAAAATACGAAATTCGAAACGAGTGGCGATTAATAACATACACGATCGAAGTGAGTGTTTTAAATCGATAGGAGTTGCATATTACCTATTTAACTATCATACAACGTTTTACAGTACATATGGCCCTTTACATTTTGGGCATAGTTACATAATGTGCTAATTATCGCACTAGTGAGGTAAAGTAGCACCATATGTACTATATTACGATCATCATCAGACAGAGTTTAATATAGTGATCTATATTGTATTTTGAATATTATAATTACATTTAATACAGATCAGGCTGACAATATAGTTTAAATATTTGTTTTCATATGCTATTAACTATTATTCATATGTGACGTTACACGGCTAAAGGTACCTTATGGCTTGGCGCTTACGCTAGTATTAACGCTGCTCCAATCATCTGCGCTCTACCCTTTTTTCATTTTCATTTTCATTTATTCGTTGCAACCATGGTATTACAGATGTTCTTTAAATAGAGTACAATCATGGACCCTACTAGGGCGTAGCAACATTTTTATGTCTAAGTACTTATTTCTAAGGCACTCTCGGATGCGGAGCTACCTGACGTAACCGCCATAAGGTACCTTTGTCCATGAAACGTCACATATAAACTGTTTTGTGTACTGAGCTAGGCTCCAAAGCCAAAAGTCCTATTCCATTCTAAAATTTTGTAAAAATATTCTCATTATGGAAGCTATTTTTAAGAAATAGATTTTTGTACATATTATGATATTACTCAGAATGTTTGATGTGTATTTTTTTTTCGTTAGGTACAGATATATGGCACTAATATTTTTTTCATTGTAAAGACATTACGAAAGTAAAATGTGTGTCAAAGTTAAAGTATGGTAAAGTGTAAAATATGTATTAATACTATTATTGACACACTTGACTGGCAATTCATAAACGTTATTGGAATTATATAAAAAGCCAGCCATTTTAGAGTTTTCCAGGAATTAATTCCCAGCAAGCTGGAAATCGTCTTAATACCTTCATTTGGTTCTAAATTAGCATCCGAGTTTGCTCCATTCCAAGAGTTGTGTATAATTCTTTGGAGCCAACAGGCAAAAACACGGCTGTGTACCATTTTTTTTATAAAGGTACAATCTAGGCTAATAACACGCCGTGTCACTCAATTCTTCGAATAATATGAACTAAAAACCATGTGACTTAGTTATTCTATCATGCATGACCATGACCAAGTGCATGCATGGCCATATTTATTATAAGTCGCCAAGCTCGCCCGTACTACACCTTCCCGTACAAACGGAGTTTCGTTAACATTTTAAAACTACGTAGTGGATTTTAATGAACTTTGTGCAGTCAGCTGCAGCGAGAGGAGACCTCCTCCTGCATACAATCAATCTATGCTATTTTCGTTAATCATAATTTGGTTTTTCTCAGAAACGCGTAACTTTTCAGGATTGCCATAAAACAAACCCAACCTATCTATAGGATCACTTTACGAAAATCCTGAAAATTATGACCAATGATAATCTGTCATCAATCATTACATTATGACTTACAATAATTATGTTAAATAGAGTATCAGGGCAATCGAGCTAGTCGTTTTGAAATAAGAACGTAACTACGTTTTTATGGTGAACCGAGCTTGCTGCGGACTCATAATTCGTTTTATAATGTGTCCATGCAATTCTGCAGCTTGCATTTGTATGATTATTGGCTAAACAACTGAGTCACATGGTTTGTTAACATTCTTTTAGTTTCGATGTGTAATATAGACTAAAATAAGTCACTTTTTTACTTTTTTCTGCCTTAAGAAAAATATGTTTACAGTTGGTATTCTAGCACTGTTTATTAAAACAATGGTTTCCAATTGAACCATAGTCGATAATCTATTGATAATGCTAATGTAGATACTACATGCTATTTGTGTGATAAATTATATTCTAGTGAGAAATAATTATTGTGTGGTCACCGATTTTCCTCCTGTAATATTGATAGTCGGACCAAGATAAGTTGGCAACGGTTTTGACAGCCCAGACAGTGAAAGTATTATTTAAAATGTCAAACTTCTATGAAATTATGACAGGCTGGGCTATCAAAATCGTTGCCAACTTAGCTTGGTCTGACTCTAAATTTGTAATTCCTAGTAGATATAGGAAACGGTAGTCATAGTCCATGCAATGATTATTATTTTTAATGTATATGTAAGGTAATAAATGTTATTATTAAATTATATTTTATTTTACTTCTTAAAACATTAACCCCCTTATTCATAAACATGTACTAAAGTTACGATGCGCTGATCATCGTTTGTCCCTTTCCATCATACTAATACGTCGGAAAGGGACAAACAATGATCAGCAGCATCGCAACTTTAGTACACGTTTATGAATAACGGGGTTAGAATCTAAATCTATCGATTTATAATCTATCCTCCCACCAGTAACATGAGCACTCTTTGTTTATTGTCTCCGATTTGAATTTGGCGCCTTTTTCTACTGATAAAGTAGGTTTATTCACTGACAAATTTGGTTTGCCAGACTATATATGAGAAGCAGATAAAAGTAGTCGAAACACGTGTTTGGCCGTCTCGCTTGAGATCTTGGCTGGGGTTGGAGCGCCAGAGAAAGAGATAGACAAGTTTCGATATTCGCGTTCGATTGCCAACGGCGATAAAGAAAACATCAAAATTTGTTATCTGCCTCTATCGCTCTTGAACATTTGTGCATAGAGACGCAGATAAAGAAATTCGATTTTCGTGGTAGGGCCACTGAAAATTGCAGTTTTTTGTAGGGATACTCATGATGACCAACGTAAGTAAAATATTGCGCACAGACATTTTATTATCTGTGGCAATAACGAGTTCCTGGCTGTCAGTAGACAGGTAACCGTTATAACTTCGTTGTCTTCGTTACTTTCATCACATCACTACTTTGACAACAACCATTTTCGTGGGATTCACCGAGAAACAAAATATAAAATAATTTATATCGCTTTTTGTGATAAGAGGGTACATAATCTACTGTGAGAATATTTGCCGACCTCATGTGGATTATTTGCGATGCGAGAAGCGGCAGGAAACGTGTGATTTCGTATTTATTTTGTTCATTTAAGAAATTTGAGCAGTTTAAGTTTTAAGTTCGTTAGTTTACTAGTAATTGAAAAGTTAAAACCGTAAGATGGAGGAGGAGGATACGAAACAATGTCCCAATTGGTGAGTACAACGCCATTAAAGCGTGTTGTGTAAATTGTCCTATTTATACTAACATGCGCTCTCACCGTTTATTTTTAGACAATGTAGAGCAATACAGCTGTTGTAACTGCTCCGGTTGTTTACCTTACTGAAAGAATCACCGGAAAGAAATTGAAAACATTCTTGATCTAACATGCAAAAGCCAGAATATTACTTAGGTACATCAATAATGTTTAAAATTCCACAACATAACTTTCTTAATTAATTTAAAATGTCTTTTTTTAGATTCTGTAAAAAAAACACATTTCAAAAAACGTAATTGAATTAGGTTTTATTACTTTTCTATTTAAGAATTTGTCTTAATGATACATGCCTTATTCCCAGTGTAGACAGGGAAACCAGGATTTCTACTTACTAAGATCATGATTAATCACAACTTCTTTTCATCCTGTTACACTCTGCTGGGGTGTAGGGCTCGAATCATATGCTTCCACTGACTCCGGTCCTGGGCAGTTCGGGTAACCTCCTCCCACCCCATCCCCACACACCTGCTGGGTGAGGAAGATGTTGAGAATGTTTGCTGCTGTTTCAGCTGCCCCTCTCTGCCTGTACCTGCCTATGCCCTTGGGTGTAGCTAACTGTATTGCCAGTTGTATGTCTTATCTTTGACCTTGTATGGGCTTATTGAATAATCAATTATTTCATTACATTTATTTATTTGCACACATGGAGAACATATTAAGTATTTACACCAATTTATGTGAACATGTACCCTGGAAGGGTGTAGCAATATAAGTACTTAATGCTAAAGACTAAAAAACTAAACTAAAATAATTTAACTATAAATCGATTTAACTTATCCTACTACATTTAGCAAATAAATTGAATTTAACTTATTACTAACATGCAAAGATACTTTGTAACAAATAGGAAGTAGTAAATGAATTTATTGTTGGTATTGTTTATTGATAAAGAGAGGCCTGCGTCCAACAATGAGGCACATACAAGGTTGGTAATGATGATGTTTGCGAACAGAAACACACTTTTGAAATTTTTTGACAGTGTCACAAAAAAACCTTGTCTTTTGTGTTCCATACGAAAAATATTCATGGAGCATGTATGTGTTGAAATTTTAATTTCACTGTGTGTGACAAAATACCATTAAGGACAACTACCTACATTAAATGAATTTTACTGAAATTGCTTACATAAATTAATTCCGAGAAATCCAAAACAAGAGGATTCAGTGCCAAATTGGCTTGTTTGTGTTAATTGAATGTGCAATGTGCAAGTGCTGTTTACTTTCAGAACTAAAGATAACATAACTTATGTTCAATATTGTCATTGCAAAGATTAGTGAACGAAATTCAAGTAAACCCATGAAACCTTTGGCGCTATGCTAAATAAGATATAGGTATTTACTAAAAATATTAATAATAAGAGTAAAAGTTTAGCCCAACTACTGTTTTATATTATTGCACTTAAAAAAAAGTACAACAGGCGGACTCATTGCCTGTAGGCATTCTCTATAGAATCTTTTTCATCTTTGGAAGTTGGTTAAATATTGTATGTACACGTACAGCTGCAGTGATAACTGACTTCCCTTAAAAATAAATTTGTTTGCAGGGGGGTTAACTATGAGTAAAACTGCTGCATAGACTGCTAAACTTAGTCCTGCCCTGTTGTATTGACCTAGTCTAAAGTTTTATCGGACGCTGTCCCAAGTTCTCCTTAGTGTAAGTACATCATAAGCGACGAGCGTCCAGCGAAGCGCTTAGCGGCGCCGGTAGCGTCAAAGTGCTTTGTGCAGCATGCACTTAGGCCGCTCTTATAAGTTTGCATTTGTTTACCATGAGCGTCGTCGTCGTCCACTCAGATTGTACCAATATATAATCATTATAATAATTCAGGTTATACGTCCCACTGCTGGTCACAGGCCTCCTCTCATGCGCGAGACGGTTTGGGCTATAGTCCCCACGCAGGCCCAATGCGGGATGGAGACTTCACATACACCTTTGAATTTCTTCGCGGATGCATGCAGGTTTCCTCACGATGGTTTCCTTCACCGAAAAGCTAGTGGTAAAAATCAAAATAAAGTTCCGTACACAAGTTCCGAAAAACTCATTTGGTACGAGCCAGGATTTGAACCCGCGGCCGCCGGATTGAAAGTCGGACATCGGATCCACTCTGCCACCACAGCTGCTACCTATCTATATCGTACCTAAATTTACTAAGAAATCTTAAGTGTCCGTCCGGCGCAGCAGAGATGCGTGCGTATGCGCTCAAATCCCTTGGAGGCTCAACGTTACGTGCACGTCCCTCCGAATGCGCCGCTGGATGCTAGCCACTGCGGCTGTACAGCGAGCTACAAAAGTGCACTTGCAGCACTAACAACTGACTATAATGCTACAATTGCAAGCTATATTACAGCAAGCGCGAGATCCCCTCGATCAACTTCACGACGCACTCTGTCCACTGTGCCCGCAACCTCCGCAACTGCCCTGTCTGCAAGGAGCCAGTGCCCGTGGCGCAACTGCAAGAGCATCACGACGCGTTGCACAAAGAAGGTAGGAAGATGTAGGCCGTAATTAAATTAAGACCACAGTCAAGATTAATAACTCACAACGCGTGGGGCGTCTTCTAAAATAAAAATTGAAAACCCGATTCTTACAAATCTGGACTTTCTTGGGCTCATTCTACTCAGAATCGTTAGCATTATCCATCCTACCATTAAAAAAATGTCCAAAAATGTCCGTTCCATTACGTCACAATTTAGTGTAAATTTTTTTTAGCTTGTATGAGCGTGACGTAGCGGAAACTACAATTTCCATACAACATTGGGACATTTTCTTATCATCATGATTGAATGTGCTAGTGATTCAGAGTTGAAAGAACCGAAAAACACTGGGATCTGTGAGATTCAGGTCTTCAATATTTTTTTTGAAAAAGCTCGTGTTCTGGGGTTGCGGTTGTCCATAGGCGACGGTAATCGTCTGCTCGTTTGCCCATTATTACATTAAAAAAAACCCTAACCACGCGCCACGGAACGCTTCGAGCGTGCACGCCTGACGCTGATACCGGCCTCCATTCATTCATTTTTCGTTTTAAACCAATTTAACAGTTCAGCGTGGAGCGTTCATTTCGTGGCCGAGCCGTGGCTAAAATGAAAACTTTAAATGTGCATTGAGAAGCTTCTGTATGAGCATTAGATAGCGTGATTTAAATCGCCTCATCTGGCATCTGGGTGATGCGTAAATTTATTATTTAAAATATTTTTCCACTGAGTGCTCTAAGGAGTTTACGCACACATTGATACGGCCTTGACGTGAGTAGGTATAGATACTCGAACGGTTTTGTGTTAATAAACGTTTTGTTGCTGAACAGTGCCGTGTAAGAAGTGTGGCGAGAGCGTCTGCGGGACGGACCTCGAGGACCACATCAGGGATTCCTGCGCACAAACCATCAAGCCATGCAGGTCAGACTTTATAATTTCGCGTCTTTTACTCTTTTCCTACTTACTTTTACTTTTATCACAGAGTTCCTATGGTCACCTCCTGTGTGGATCATCAGATCAGCTCGATGGCATCATAATATTGCATTGTCACCCAACTTACATAAATATGTATGTGAAGTTTCAGCTCACCCAATAATGGGGAGTGGATCTAATTTAGTTTTGGAAGATTTGACTCGAACAAACATATTAGAAATATTGCAAGTGAAATAAAAGTTTGTTATAATTTTTTAGCAAAAATTTTATTTTTGGTCCAAGCTTTTATCGCTGACTGTACTTTTTTTCCACAGGCAACTAATACTCATAGAGACAATTCTAAAAACCCCAAACACAATTAGGTTGCGTTGTTTTATCACAGAGTTCCTATGGCTACCTCCTGTCTCCATCATCAGATCAGCTTGATGGTACTATAATATTGCATTGTCACCCGACTTACATATGTATGCAAGTTTTCAGCTTCAGAGGAAACCGGGAAGTGGGTCAAATTTAACTTGCAAGATTTGTCCCAAACATACTAACAGGGCAAGTTAAATAAAAGCTTGTAATAAAATGGCAAACAGCTGTAAAACCAGAAACACTTCTAACTTTAACAACACGCTGGAATTACATTGTTATGTTGCTTATTGTCATGTTGCTTACTGTCATGTTGCTTACTGTCATGTTGCTTACTGTTATGTTGCTTACTGTTGCTATATTAGACAGTGCTTCTACGAGTACTATAGTAGATATTTGCCATTTTCAAAATTACCCCGCTATCGAAGTTATCGCAATGCACACAGTGTTAATATGACTACAATGTAGTCTACTGTCAAATTTCGAGGTAGTTCCCCAGCTGGACTCCAGATTGAGGCGAAGTGAAATTTCGCTCTGCGCTATCTACACTTAAACTGCAATACGGTCTAAATACCATATTTTTTGTATTGACATGATTATCATATTGCAACGTGTTGTGTTTCCCCAGATATTGCGAGCTAGAACTCCCGCGTCACGCACTGCCGCCCCACGAGACCTACTGCGGGGCGCGCAGCGAGCAATGCCCGGAGTGCAAGGAATACGTCATGATCAAGTACCGCCAGCTGCACTTGGACTCTAACCATGGCTTTATTCGGCTCTCTGACGGTATTTTATATTATCTTATATATATTTTTTTAATACTATTTCGGTGGCATACGGGCCGCCTGGTGGTAAGCAGTCTCCGCAGCCTATGGACGCCTGCAACTCCAGAGGAATTACATGCACGTTGCCGACCCTAACACTCCGCACCCTCGTTGAGCTCTGGCAACCTTACTCACCGGTAGGAACACACAACACTATGAGTAGGGTCTAGTGGCTGCAGTTTTTTGTAAGGTGGACGTACTTTCCGTGGAAGGTGGAGGGTCTGCCACCTTGTGACCTTATTCGGAAACATAAACATGTACATTGACACTTCACTCCTGTGCTGCCTCCTACAGTTTATGCACACTCCCTATAAACATGCGCATGTTCCGTGTCAGCCGCATGTTTCCTACTTTTATATTTCTTCTTCTACCTATTACAATTAGTTTTTTTTAACGATAAATAAAAAGTGAATTAATGTCCAATAATAACAGTCGTTACATTGTCTTATAAATAGAGTAAGAATAAAATAATAGCTCGACGAACCGGTTTGGCCTAGTGGGTACTGGTAGTGACCCTGCCTACGAAGCTGATGGTCCCAGGTTCAAATCCTGGTAAGGGCATTTATTCGTGTGATGAGCATGGATATTTGTTCCTGAGTCATGGGTGTTTTCTATGTATTTAAGTATTTATAAATATTTATATATTATATATTATTATATCGTTGTCTAAGTACCCTCAACACAAGCCTTATTGAGCTTACTGTGGGACTTAGTCAATTTGTGTAATAATGTCGTATAATATTTATTATTATATTATATTATTTATTTATAGGTACACATAATATCTCCCAATAAGAATCGTCAACATTTTTTTTTTCCCACACTTACAACTATTTTTACAGGTACTAAACCTAAGACAATAGTGTAACTACTTATATATAAAAAATACAATTTAAAATATATTATTAAATCTATAACATAATATATACAATGCTGACTTTGTGAATTCATTCAGAGAACATGAGAATAGGTCAATATTCTCCGCAATTACGTTGAGGGTCCGCACAGCGCGCGTCAGCGGCGCCAGACCGAGCAGATTGTGCGCCCGCGCGGCTCGGCCAGCAATCGCGGCCGACGCCGGCGCCACACATACCCGTCGGGCACGTACACGCTCACATACCTCAATACCTGACTGTTGTGCAGTTTTCCTCTGAGCAGTTTAAAAATGTATGTTGCCAGGCATAGCTCTCTGCGCACCCGTAACTCTTTATATCCTACCATACCAAGAACGAATAAAGTTGGATACATTAAAGGGTAGAAAGGGTATACTTCATATTTCCGCCAATACAAAAATCTAACAAATTTGTTCTGGATACGCTCCACCATTAAATTATATTTTGTTTCATGCGGAGCCCGGATGCATTGCATTCAAATCTACTGCGCACCAGTGCGTTGTATAAGGCCATAACATACAAAAATATTAAAAAAACAATGAAATTTTATATCCCAATTTCATTCATCATTGTCATTTTTATGATAAAGAAAACAATGTCAATAAGAAACGATAGAAATAAAACCATTTCTGAATCAAAATTCATGAACTCATTTACTGACTAGGTTTGTCAACAAAAAGAATAAAATCCATTGCCAGCGCGTCTTGTTACAGCGCCGAAAACATGATGTTTCATTCCATCCCGGGCTTATTAAAGATAACATTATAAATAAATAAATATTATAGGAAATTATTACACAAATTGACTAACTCCCACAGTAAGCTGAATAAGGCTTGTGTTGAGGGTACTTAGACAACGATATATATATATAAATATTTATAAATACTTAAATACATAGAAAACACCCATGACTCAGGAACAAATATCCATGCTCATCACACGAATAAATGCCCTTACCAGGATTTGAACCCGGGACCATCGGCTTCATAGGCAGGGTCACTACCCACTAGGCCAGACCGGTCATCCTCAGACTGACATACGATACTTTCCAGGATCAAGCCAAGGCACCAGAGGTAGTGCCGTTAATGGGGTCAATGGAGC
Source organism: Cydia pomonella (assembly GCF_033807575.1). Taxonomy (NCBI): domain Eukaryota; kingdom Metazoa; phylum Arthropoda; class Insecta; order Lepidoptera; family Tortricidae; genus Cydia; species Cydia pomonella. Next base: position 1,708,384 of record NC_084722.1, read on the forward strand.
TGCTAGCGATTATTCTAGAAATGACAGAGTTAATATAGATAGGGTTTCTAATGTGGGAACAAGTGGGGACAGAAATGGGAAAGTGACGGTGAAGAGGACGAACGATCAGTCGCAGATCAAGTTATTTTGTGATGGAAACCGTCAACTTTTATTCTTTCATTTCAGATCCTGTACCAATAGAAATCAAAGCAAAACCTAAACCCATCACCAACGGCTTCGCAGCCCCATCCACTAGTCGTCAGAACGAACCCAACAGAGCCAGACCTCAAACTGAGATACCTCAGACCGGACCCACTAGATCTGACCTTAGATCCAATGGACCTCAGACTGACATACGATACTTTCCAGGGTCAAGCCAAGGCACCAGAGGTAGTGCCGTTAATGGGGTCAATGGAGCTGCTAGCGATTATTCTAGAAATGACAGAGTTAATATAGATAGGGTTTCTAATATGGGAACAAGTGGGGACAGAAATGGGAAAGTGACGGTGAAGAGGACGAACGATCAACCGCAGATCAATACGAGTGTGGAACCGAGAGAAAAGGTGCATAAGGAGTTGTAAGTAAATAACGTTTTTAATTTTTATTTAGTCTTCATAGCTATAATAAGTTTTTGGCAAAAATTTCATTTTTGGTACAAGCTTTTATCGCTGACTGTACTTTTCTTTCCGCAGACAACTAATACTCATCGAGACAATTCTAAAAACCCCAAACACAATTAGGTTGCGTTGTTTTATCACAGAGTATGTCCACCTCTTGTCTCCATCATCAGATCAGCTCGATGGTACCATAATATTGCATTGTCACCCGACTTACATATGTATGCAAATTTTCAGCTCAATCGGAAACCGGGAAGTCGGTCAAATTTAACTTGCAAGATTTGATTACAAACAGACAACGGTCAGGTGAAAGTAAATAAAAGCTTGTAAAATATATCATGATGTAAGTGTAATAAGCAGTACATATATAGGTACTGTAAATCTTCTACTATGATCGCTTTTCTTTTTAATAACACTTAATTGTTTCAGCTTAACTGCTCAAAAGGAGATTAAAGAAGTTGTGGTTATCTGACTGCTGATTAATTTGAAAATGTCTCTATTATATAATTATTTTCTTCTTTTATCATTTTTAGTGTAATTTCGAAATTTTTTAGGTTTCCGTACCTCGAAAGGTAAAAACGGAACCCTTATAGGATCAGTTTGTTGTCCGTCCGTCCGTCTGTCTGTCTGTCTGTCAAGACCCTTTTTCTCAGGAACGCGTGGAGGTATCAAGCTGGAATTTATATAAAATACTCAGGTCTACTGTCGCTTGGAGCTGGGAAATCAAACTTCTAAGCCAACGCAATCAAAAGATGCCGTTTATGCCGCACCGCAAAGGGAATCAAAACCTACAGGGTAACTTCCCGTGAACTCAGAATCTTGAAATTTGGTACGAAGCAACGTCTTATAGCACAGATAAAGGAAAAATTGCGAAAACCGTAAATTTTTAGTTACATCATACAATGGTTAAAAAAAAAAGTGTTCGTTTCTTTCAAAATCCGGCAGACCAGAATGGAGATAAAAGATTGAAGAACCAATAGACGTTTGTCTTATAATTCTATCTATAGTGCAAATGTAGGAGTAACGACTCAAAACTAGTCAAAAATCGATGAAAACCACGGGAAGGAGTCCCTTATCAATTTTATTATTAGTACTTTTGTTGTGTTATAGACCGTCTCGCGGGGCCGTCAAGAAGCGGCCGGCGCCGCCGCCCCCGGCGCCCCCGGCGCCCCCGGCCGACCCCACGCGCGACCTCCCGTACTGGAGCGCTCAAAAGCGGGCTCAGGAGGAAGAGCGCAAGCGGCAGGAGCAGACCGCTTATAACCTTTCTGTCGGTAAGTTTTTTGGAGTGTGGAGTATTTTTTGGAGTGTTTCTCGAACTTGGGGCTATGTTTGTGGAGTTTCTCGTCTCTAAAGTCTGCTAGAACGATCCCTGGCGGTAGCATGGTCGCGTTTTTATCGCCAATCGTGCGTCATTTTCGCACTAACATACTTGTTAGAACGTGACAGATATGGCGACAGGCGTTAAAACGCGACCATGCTACCGCCTCTGGTAATAGAATAGGTTCTTAGAACGCCGTAAAGAACCCACGAAACAATCTTTTCGCTAGAAAAACTTTTTCAGTAACTCGACACATTTCGCGACACATATTTCACAATGTATTATTATTTATTTTTTAACATAAAAATATACACCTTAAACGGATACAATGATTATCAACTTAGTGTAGTGAGTGGTATTTTATATTTATAATTAAGTACCTACATAAAGTAAAAGAATTTTCTCAACGTGAAACGTCTTAAGACCGCAATTAAAATTATAATGACCAAGTACCCTTTATCTTTTATGAATCATTATATATCATATTCAGTATTTTCTAAACAACAGTCGTGACATAACTTTTTATCCTGTAGGCCTCCCACCCGTCCTCTCACCAGCAGCCAAACTCGACAAGCTTCGCAAAATGGACGCCCTGCACAACCGAGAGGTAGAAGAGGACTACAGTCACAAGTTGCGAGGCCGAGTACAGCAACCCACAGAGCCAGAGGGCTATAGACTTGGCGATCCTGACAGAGTAGGCCAAAACGGACAGATCGACGATCTAAGCCACCTGCGGCCGATGACTGCGCAACAGTTTATGGACAGGTCAGTAGAACTCAAACTATTCACTATGGCACCCATGTTCTCAAAATATTAAGAACACAACGAGAGCTGGAAAGGACTACAGTAACAAGCTGCAAGGCCGCGTACGGCAACCCAGTTTATGGACAGGTTAGTAGAACTCAAACTATGAAGTATGGCACTCATATTCCCATATTTTTTTATATTAAGAACTTGACAAGCTTCGCAAAATAGAACCCCTCCACAAGTGAGAGCTAGAAGAGGACTACAGTCACAAGTTGCGAGGCCGAGTACAGCAACCCACAGAGCCAGAAGGCTATAGACTTGGCGAGCTTGACAGAGTAGGCCAAACGAACAGGTCGACGATCTAAGCCACCTGCGGCCGATGACTGCGCAACAGTTTATGGACAGGTCAGTAGAACTCAAACTATTCACTATGGCACCCATGTTCTCAAAATATTAAGAACACAACGAGAGCTGGAAAGGACTACAGTAACAAGCTGCAAGGCCGCGTACGGCAACCCAGTTTATGGACAGGTTAGTAGAACTCAAACTATGAAGTATGGCACTCATATTCCCATATTTTTTTATATTAAGAACTTGACAAGCTTCGCAAAATAGAACCCCTCCACAAGTGAGAGCTAGAAGAGGACTACAGTCACAAGTTGCGAGGCCGAGTACAGCAACCCACAGAGCCAGAAGGCTATAGACTTGGCGAGCTTGACAGAGTAGGCCAAAACGAACAGGTCGACGATCTAAGCCACCTGCGGCCGATGACTGCGCAACAGTTTATGGACAGGTCAGTAGAACTCAAACTATTCAGTATGGCACCCATATTCCCATAATATTAAGGACACAACGAGAGCTGGAAGAGGACAACAGTAACAAGCTGCGAGGCCGAGTACGGCAACCCACAGCCTGAAGGGCATAAAGTAAATGGACAGACAGACGGACAGATCGATGATCTAAGCCACCTACGACTTATAATTGTTCGTCTATTTCTACATATCGCCATAGCAGCTATCTTTCGCATATACAGCTATGATACTGGGTTGATTTGTGTTAGATTATCCTATAATAGTTATTTATGATACAAGTGCAGATAATAGGAAATTTGCAACGAGTGGTGATAAATTAAAACACGACCGAAGGGAGTGTTTGAAATCGACACTAGTTGCGAATTACCTATTCGCACGTGTATTGTACAACGTTTTACAGTACATATGGCTCTTTAAAGTTTCCACATATGCACGGAAAGTGTTCATTCCCGCACACGTGCGGAAAAGTAGCACCATATGTACTGTAATAAATATTTTTATATCCTTAGGTTCCAAGAGCTCCAACTAGGGCAAGAGCGTCGTCTCGCACCGAACGGGGCCGCGCCGCCGGGGGGCTCCGGGCCGGCACTAGGGGGCGCCGGGATGGGTCCGGGGTGCGCCGGGATGGATCCGGGGCGTGCCGGGACGGGTCCGGGGCGCGCCGGGCCGGCAGCGGGGCGCTCCGCCGTCGCTGGAGACCGGTTCAGTGAGATCAAGTCCTCCTTGAGGGAGTTACGACGAGGGCTCAACGAGGTATTACCATATCCCAAAACATTAGACCAAGTTTTTCAGGGGTGGTTTCAAATATGCAGCAACGAAAATTTGGAATGATTTACCGCCACCGTTAAGGAGTCCGATGCCATTACCTAAGTTCAAGAAACTGGGTAAAGCGCACTTCTTTGAGTTGCAAAAGGGAAACCACCCCGTCAATTAAACACTTAATAATAAAATAAAGACTTATAAGAAAAACTTATGAGAATAAAAAAAAACAATAATAATTATTATTATATCCATCAATTATATCCAACTACAAGAATTAAAAAAAAAAAATATAATAATCATTTATACTTAAACATAACACATGTAACACTCGTATGAATATATACTTAGAAATCATATACACACACACTCAGTCAGTCGCACACACATACAATCTTGGATATTGCCAACCCTTGGTAATATTGCTAGCCCTTTGAAACAGGGCCGACCGAGGGGAAAAAGAAATAGGGACCAGGCTGAAAATCAGCGCTGGATATATATCACATATCTAGCACAGGCTCAGACTGATACCCATTGCCTTAACGATATGAAATTAAATTATGTAGGTACCTATTACGTTATGTTTAATTGTTGTTATTGTTTTTTCTTTTTTTTATAAATATCACATATCTAGCACAGGCTAAGACTGGTACCCATTCCCTTAACGATATGAAATTAAATTATGTAGGTACCTATTACGTTATGTTTAATTGTTTTTATTGTTTTTTCTCTTTTTTATATATATCACATATCTAGCACAGTCTAAGACTGGTACCCATTCCCTTAACGATATGATGAACGAAACGAAATTATGTAGGTACCTATTACGTTATGTTTAATTGTTTTTATTGTTTTTCTCTTTTTTATATATATCACATATCTAGCACAGGCTAAGACTGGTACCCATTCCCTTAACGATATGAAATTAAATTATGTAGGTACCTATTACGTTATGTTTAATTGTTTTTATTGTTTTTTCTCTTTTTATATATATCACATATCTAGCACAGTCTAAGACTGGTACCCATTCCCTTAACGATATGAAATTAAATTATGTAGGTACCTATTACGTTATGTTTAATTGTTTTTATTGTTTTTTCTCTTTTTTAAATATATCACATATCTAGCACAGGCTAAGACTGGTACCCATTCCCTTAACGATATGAAATTAAATTATGTAGGTACCTATTACGTTATGTTTAATTGTTTTTATTGTTTTTTCTCTTTTTTATAATTTGTAATGTTTAAGGAAAGATGTTTTCTAGTTCCGGCAATGAACTTTTTTTACTTTACTTTTACTTTTATATATTTCATGCCGGCTGTACCCTCGTCGAGAGACCCGGAGAAACTCGACAAGTGTGTACAGTCAGCGTCAAATACTTTGTAGCAACCAAAGTAGCCAAATAGTTCGGTACACCATATATTTAGTATGGTGTACCGAACTATTTGGCCACTTTAACTGCTACAAAGTATTTGACGCTGACTGTACAGTCGAGTTCATAAATATGTATACATTTTTTCTCCTTATTGCAATGGATTAAGGTTAAGAAATCTATACAAATTTATGAACTCGACTGTACATATGTATGTATGGACATATAATGTATGTTCTTATATTAGTGTTCATGAATGTATAAATGACAGATAACAGTAGATGAGTAGAAAAAATATTTTTTTTTTCAGGTAACCGCACCATACAACACAACGTTAAATGCTACCAACAATACTAACATGTGAGTATAAATTATGCAACGGTTACATAACGAGGGTTCTTAAAATACGAAGGTAGAAGTTACAAATCATGGTGTAACCGAAAACCTGTATTACCGATCCTTCTGATTGTACATAATATATTATAAGATAAAACTTATTAATTTACAAAACTTATTAGGCTAGTTTGAGTGTTACAATGGTATGGTAGTCTCCCTGTCAAAATTAGACAGTGTCCGAACAGGTTGGCTTTAAAAAAATCCTTAAGTGAGCACTTTGCTGGTAGTACTGGAAAATCTTAATGTTTCTGCTTTGTAAGTTCATCTGATTTCATATATATATATAATGTATGTATATGTATTTGTATCAATATTATTTATATATATGTATGTTTATGTTTGTGTATTTCTTATGAATGTATTGTGTTCGTACATGTATCAATTGTAACTGTAACTTAAGACCCATTTATGATTCGAAAATGTTCGTTCGTAGTCTACGGACGTTATTAGGACATATTTAATCGTTTACATTGGTATAAGGAAGTCTATGTTCTACGGAGCAGGGTTATGTTTTCAAAATGACGGGCGTTTTTCCGAGCCTTGGTAATAATGCAGTCTCTCCGTACATACCATACATAAGTCTATATTTTTTAATCAACTTACCTGTAAATGAGTAAAATTTATATATTGTAAAATTTATATAGACTAACGAAACATTGTATTAATAAGTTGTTTAATATAATTTACAGTACATATGGTGCTACTTTATCGCACTAGTGCGAAAATTAGCATATTACGTTTCTGTGTCGAACTTTTAAAGGGCCATATGTACTGTAAAACGTTGTACGATACATGTGCGAATAGGTAATTCACAACTCGTGCCGATTAAAAACACTCCCTTCGGTCGTGTTTTAGTTTATCGCCACTCGTTTCGAATTTCCTATTTTTCGCACTTGTATCGTAATGTACTATTATAATTAAGTATAACAAACAATAGCTAGGTAAAGTGAGTGGACTATTAGACCGCGAGCCAGGAACAATTTCCATGACCAATCGCCTCCCGGCTGAAAACTCGTGTAGTGGTTAACGGCTAGGTATAATGAACCCTCGGACGTCAGCAGCCGCTCCGAAGGTGGGTTGAGGAATGGCCGCCACCGAAACACGTAAAACAAAAAAAAAATGTCATCGCCTCCGTTTGATACTTTGTCAAATTATTATTTATTATTTATTTATTGTTAGTTCAAATGATAGTTCAGATGCTGTTGTTAATTACAAAAATCGTCAGCCGGTTATATCCTGGTGGTAAGAAAATCAGCTGGTCGCATGAACATGTAAAAAATAAGCGCTATACCTTTTATGATAGCAATAACAAATCATGAAACTTTGCATGTAGCCTTTCATCAGGCGTAACGCCTGAAAAGCCATCAACGGATTACGCAATTTACACATTACGCATACTTTGCCGCACATAAAGTGGTAAGGCGCATATTTTTTGCATGTTCATTTTACAGCTGACGGTCATTCCACCGCGATAGAACCGGCTGACGGTGTTTTAAGTTTAAAACAGCATCTATACTATCATCTGACAAAGTATCAGCCGGGAGGCGATGACTGATGCAATATGCTCCTGGCCCGCGGTCTATATGTTATACAAATTGCACTGGTGAATGGTGAGGAACAATTCATTAACCGATCGAAGGTCTCTGATTCAGCTCGGGCAAAATGCTTCCGTATGTCCAAATGTTCTCCTCTACAGGTCGCAATACTCAACCGATTATCGTGAAATTTTGTGAACAGGTTCGACGATTAAATTGTTTTTTTTTGTCTATTTTATTTTAAAAATGAAAAAAATTAAGTTATGCTCGCGAGGTCTGCAGTTCACAGAGCCACTCGCATTATGACTATAAAATTTAAAATTGCAAACTTCTGTCTTCATGTATTTATTATTGTACAATAGTACATTACATACCTAGGGCGGTAAAGCAGGAAATATCTCCGCCCCGTCCGACAATTACATGTGATCTGAGACTTTCTTATTTACTGGGGTGTGTAAACTATTTTATGTGTGACGTAGCCGGAAAGCGGCGACTTTGTTTAGCGTATCGGGCCGAAAGTGGTCGCTTTCCAGCCGGAGGGCAGACAATGGGTTTCACTCCACGTTTGGAGTAAGTACTGTAACTGTACCCAAGGGTATGTTAACATGCTTTACAGTACATATGGCGCTACTTTACCGCACTAGTGCGAAAATAAGCATATTACTTTACTATGTCGAACATTTAAAGGGAAAATTAATATGTACTGTAAAACGTTGTACGATACATGTGCGAATAGGTAATTCGCAACTCCTGTCGATTTAAAACACTCCCTTCGGTCGTATTTTAATTTATCACCATTCGTTTCGAATTTCCTATTTTTCACACTTGTATCGTAATGTACTATTGTCTATCAGAGACAGTAACCGCCTGTGCCCGCCGAGCCCGCCAGCCGGCGCCGACGATGCCGACGAGCTGCGGCTGCCGTGCGAGTTCTGCGGCGTCCCTATACTAGCCGACGACTTAGTATTGCACCAGGTAATCATTTTAAAATTCTAAAACGAAACTTTTTATTGTCAAATATACTTTTTACAGTACATATACACACACACACACACACACTACACACTTACACTTTTTTTTGTACGTCGGTGGAAAACAAGCATACGGCCCGCCTGATGGTTAGCACTAGTGCGGGATGACTTTCCGTGCCTATGTCGAAAATTTAAGGGACCATATGTTCTGTAAAACGTTGTACAACACACGTGCGAATAGGTAATTCGCAACTCGTGTCGATTTAAAAAAACTCCCTCCGATTGCGTTTTAATTTATCACCTGAGTGTTGTGAATTTCCTACTTTCCACACTTGTATTGTATCGTAAGTAAATAACTATTTCGAGACGCTTCTTGCTCACTTGCTTTTTTGCATGTCTATCATACTTTCTAATGAGCCTGACCAGTACCCTAGTGTAAATAAATTCGATTTCGAAACGTGACGTACGCGTTTGCGTTTAGTCTCATTTTGTATTGGATTTAGAAAGAGCGCGCCAAGCGGGACGTTTTGGAAACTCAAAATTCTATACAAAATGAGACTTAACGCAAACGCGTTCGTCACGTTATGATGTCGATCAAAGTTACACTAGGGGTACTGAACTAAATGTGTTTGGTTTATATACGCTTGTATTCCTCTGTGCTACCTCCCGCGATCCTGACTGTATCATCATACCCACTCTTATGTTATGTTACAATTTAAATATATGTAATATATGTATGTATATGTATTTATATATATATATATTTTATTTATATTTGTATATGATAATTATATTGTTTAGTTTTGTGTTTATTCTGTGCTAGACTTCTTTTATTGCATCTGGAACACATACTGACGTAACATTTTTTTTTTTAATTCCGCTACCTAAAGGTTGTCTGGAAGAGATCGCTTTTTAGCGATAAGACCGCCTGTTGTTTACCTCTTCTTTATGTGTTGTAATATTTGTACTGTTTCTGTATAGAGGTGTGCAATAAAGTATATTTGTATTGTATTGTATTGTAAATTTAATTTAATTACATAGTGTGCATTAATTTAATTTTACTGCATTGACGAATTTCATGGCGTTTAGTCACTGGGAATTGGTTCAAGGTTTGACACGAATCAAAATTTCACTTTATGAAGTATGTCAAAGTGTGTAAAATCCGATAATCAGATTTAGCAAAATATTGCGGAAAATTTGTCTTTCAAAAATGTTACTGTCATATTCTCATATTGTAAACAACCTTCACATCAAGCTTTCTATCCCCGCACCGCTCGCCGTCGGTAGACCTAGACTCCTGTTTAGATAGAGCAGGGATGTCTAAGCGGTGTTGCAATGAAGATTTCTTATAAAAACTTTTGTACATTGATTTATTTTTTAAAATAAAGATCGAATTAGAGTGCAACTTGTCGCTTTGGTGCCTTTAGAGGATTGCCGTTGGCTACTGTCGGCGGACGTTATATACAGGGACAATCGTTGCCAAACTTCAAATTTCGTAGGTTATCGGCCGTCCTCCGTGACGTCAATAAGCTGCGTTCTGAACAGTGTTCATCCTCACACCCTAGAACCTAAATGGTCGTTTAAGAGGAATTTCCTCCGGCGGACGCTCCGGCTGTGGAATGAGCTCCCTGCCGATGTATTCTCGAGGGGCTACAGAGTATAAAGTTCTTCAAAAAATAAGTTTACATATTTTTAAAGGGTCGGCAACGCGCAGGTGACCTCTAGAGTAGCGTCTATAGGCTACGGTGACATACATGACTGATTGCTATCCGATTTTTTTGCCACCGACGTTATAAAAAAAAAGTTCAAACAAATTTAACCAAACTAAAATTAAATGATCAAAAAATTACCTCATTTTAAATATCAAACGCTATTTAAATTTCATTGTTATCAGTTGTGTCTGTCATATGTTTACATTATCACTTAAAAGGCAGAGCATATAATAGGTCGTTTCAAAGGAAATATTTATGTAAACACGTATAAAGTAAACAACCAAATATGAATAATCGGGGTATAAATACTAGATCGGAGTTTTTGAGAGCACTGTTCACGGCCGAGGCGACAGCAAGACGGTTATCTTTATTTTCTACCAAAATTGTGACGTGAAAATATTAAAAGTTTTGTGTTCCAAGAAGTCAATATTAGCTAAACAGATAAAGATTACTATGCACTGAACAGAGCAAACGATGCGTCTTAGCATTTTGTTCGCAAAATAAAATTATCTGATGTGCATATACTGCTTATATATACAGCTGTGTGATAATAATGATACAAGTATAAACGCTAACCACATATGTGCTGCACTAGCGTTTAATAACGGTAGAAAGGATTTGAAACGGTAGAAATTCAGAAAACGAACCGGCGCTGGAGACCCTGTGGTAAACTTCTGCCAGAAATTCGGGAGACCAGTCTGTACAATACATACATAGATCGTGCCGTTCTCGCATCGACCTTCATAGCCATCAGGAACGTTGTAACGCGTACGTTACATGAACATTGTGTCAATCGTCTGCTATAGACGAACAGGTCAATTATAACCGTCAGTGATATACCTAGTGAATATTCGTGGAAACCATGAAAGGCATCGCGACCTGCGTTTTGTGTTTGACATTCCTTGGTAAATTTAGAGCAGAAAATATTGATGAGTATATGAAAAAACGATCAAAATTAGTCGAAACGGACTACCAACTGTCAGTCGGAAGCAAACTGCGTCTCTCATACAAAGAGGAACTTGTCAGCGATCAACTTATGTTCTTCAAAAATATAGATATAGATAATGTACCGTTTTATAGACACTATTTCGCGTATAAAGATAGAATGAGGACCTCGAGATTGTATGAAATGATTCGGCGGATGCCGAAAGGAGCCGCGCTGCACGTGCACGGCTCGCTAATGCTGGATCCTGACGACTTGTTAAAGTTAACTTACGAAGACTACTTGCACATTTGTGTTACGGATAACCATTTACAATTTCACTTCTCCCGTACCACCCCTAAGAAACCCTGTCCAGTCTTGTGGAAACTCGTCGAAGATATCAGAATGAATCACTCAAAAGTTCCCGAATTTGACAGGATGCTAAAAGAGCGTTTAACTTTAGGCCCCGAGGATGGTTTGAATCTTGAATCTGACGAAAATGAAGCGTGGGAGCAATTCGGACGAACTATGGGAGCGATACTTTCTTTAATAGAGTACCGGCCAGTGCGCGAGAAATACATTTATAAGTCGTTGCAAAACTTTTATGACGACAACGTCATGTATGTCGAGATTAGAATTAATCTGTTCCCTTTGTATGAATTAAACGGTACGGTTCACGAAAAAATTTATATGGCTACGCTGCATGATAACGTAGCGAAGAAATTCATGGACGCGAACCCTGACTTTGCCGGTTTGAAGATTATTCTTTCTCCTAGTAGGAAACTTAGCGTGGAAAACATACAATATGAAGTAGACGTAGCTCGTAGAGCGAAACACATGTTCCCCGATGTTATTACGGGTTTTGATCTCGCGGCCATGAAGATCGAGGTAGATCCTTAAAGGAATGTCTACCAATTCTGTTACAAGCGAAAAATGATATTGATTACTATTTTCACGCCGGCGAGACTAACCAGTACGGTACGCCGACGGACGAGAATTTATATGACGCTATTTTGTTGGAAACGAAAAGGATAGGCCATGCGAACTCTCTGATCAAGCATCCCGTGCTTATTAAAACTGTCCACCATAATGACATAGCTATAGAAGTGAACGTGATATCGAATTCTGTGTTATCGTTGGTCAAGGATATCCGAAGTCATCCGCTAGCGACATATTTATCTTTAGGACTCCCCGTTGTGTTATCGAGCGACGACCCGGGCGCGTGGGGCGCGCGGCCTCTGACCGACGATTTTTACGTCGCCTTCGTGGCTATCGCGAGCAAACACCACGACCTGCGGCTACTGAGGCAACTGGCGATCAATTCTATAAGATACAGCGCCTTAGATGATAGGGGGAAGACGAAATTGTTTAGAACATTTGAGAAGAAGTGGTTAGAGTTTTTAAGCGCTGTTGTTGAAGAATATGACATGTGTGAATCTTGTTGAATGTGATGTTTTAGTTTAGTTTAGCTGATAGTTTGAAATTATTACGTTATTTTATAATAAGTACTTGATTACTTATAACAAAAGTTGTTTCTTTTAGCACAATAAGTATTTTTATATTGGGTCATGTTATGAACATGTAAGTAATTTTGATCCATTTACAGCGCCTATTTACCAGTCTAATGCGTTTTTTGTTCATTATTACCCGAATACCTACAATACCTATATGCTTACTTGCAAACAGAATTTGAAATAGAGGTGGATTGTCAAAGAAAATGTTCGAGCCGCAGTAAATTTACCGCCATCTTTCGACACATGATTAAAACTTGTAGTACGCCCATTTGACGTTGATCCTTATTCTTTCACTGATATGTGTTAAATCAACAAGTGCAACACAGTGACTACAGTTTTCTTTGACTATCCACCTCTAGCAATAACAATAGATAAACGTCTATTATATTTACAGATATAGTTCGTGTCATCCACGATGACGCGCAGTTTTGTCAAATCTAACCTTTGATAACATGACAATACGACTCGTGAATGACACGATCTATAATATGGTACAGATGTTTCTCTGCCTTTTCGCCGAAAATTATATTGCCGAATTTCACTTGCCAACCAACTTTTCGCCGAAATTTCATTTAGGCGAATTTCATTTCCCAACTTTACATAATCCAACCTAACCTTTTTTTTTTTTTTTTTTTTTTTTTTTTTTTTTTTTTTTTTTTTTTTTCTTTTTTTTTTCTAGGGGGGAAAATGCATTCCGCATACCACCCGGGTGCGGGGGGCGACCCGAGTGGTTATGTGGGACTCCCGTCCAGGCTAATGAGGCCGACGGTATACCCACTAAAAACCCCCCATATGTCACCTCGCCGCCTTATTGGTGGGGTTACGGGAACGCTTGCGCACTCATCCGCGACCCCACCGGCGGCAGCCGCCCGCGAGCGGCTCCTTCGTGAATGCCCGAAGGCCCTTCACGCTAGGCGCGCCAGATGGTTCGACGCGCCTTCCTCCTCGGCCTCCGTCCTGAACCTAACCTAACCCAACCTAGTAAGCAATTTTCATTTCCAAACTATGGGGTTGGGAAATGAAATAATTATTTGGTAAAAGTTATTATGCCAACTAAAACGTCTGCGAAAAATTTGGTTGGCAAGTGAAATTCAGCATTACAATTTTCGGCGAAAAGGCAGGATACTGGTACAGATTCAAACTGTACAATAAAGACAAATAAAAGAAGATTGGCTAATCAAGTCATCGTAATGGTTTTATATTATTAACTGGTAAAGTAAACATCAGCCGAATTCAATAGGAAAATGATCAAATTTAGAGTTTTTTATATACTAAGTCGGTGGCAAACAAGAATACGGCTCGCCTAATGGTAAAGCAGTCTCCGTAGCCTCTGTACGCCTGTACGCCTTATTGAGCTTACTGTGGGACTTAGTCAATTTGTGTTATAATGTCCTATAATATTTATTTATTTAATAGATTGTTTTATGTACTCAACAATTACTGAGCCTTTTAGTAACAAAAAATATGTAATTATAAACAGACATCTTATTTTAGGGGGCAAAATCAAATGACAGCTAGGGAGTTTTTAAATTGATAAACTCAACTATCCATGCTTTCACGCACAATTTTTTTAAAGGCACTGTGATGCTCAAGGATTAATTTCATCATTATAATTTTTGACGACTGCTCTGGTCTAGTGGCTAGTGCCTCTGCCTATGAAGTCTATTCTCCTACAAATCCCGTCTAAGGTATTTATTTGTGTGATGAACACAGATATTTGTTCCCGAGTCATGAGTCTATGTATATGTATTTACCTATGCGTGCATGAACTGTAGGAGGCAGTACAGGAGTCGTCAGATTTTTGGCGCTAGGCGTAAATGTGATGTTTATTGTTCCGATGTAGCCCACAAGATGGCAGTGTGACGTGACGTGTAAATGTTCATGGTTCTGATTCAGGCCACAAGATGGCAGACCCTCCAACGCGCACGGTCCCTATAACTGTTTGCAATCTGTACACGTTTTGCTTAGTTTGGGACTAGGTTAATCAGTGTAAGATGTCCCTGCCCTAATATAATATCTTTCCAGACTGGCTGCCGACCCGACTTAACCCAGTACCGACCGAAGTCGTCCTCCCGCTCGCGCTCCCCGCGCGCGCCGCGCCCCCGCCCGCACCCCCGCCCGCGCCCGCGCCCCGGACCCGAGGCGGACGACCCCGTCATACCTTGCGAGTTCTGCACCGAGTCGCTCCCTGTCTACCTTATTAGTGAGCATCAGGTAAGATGTCTACCTTATTAGTAAGCATCAGGTAAGATATCTAACTTATTAATGAGCATCAGGTAAGATCATAGTGAGCATCGAGTACGAGTAAAGTGTCTACTTTATTAGTAAGCATCAGGTAAGATAATGGTGAGCATCGAGTAAATGTCTACCTTATTAGTGAGCATCAGGTAAGAAGTCTCCCTTTGTCTACCTATTATTGGCGAACATTGGGTAAATATCTACATGGTCTACCTTGTAAGATATCACTCCCTGTCTACCTTAATAGTGAGCATCAGGTAAGCTGTGATCGGGTAAGATGTATCTCCCTGTGTACCTTATTACTGAACATCGGGTAAGATCTATCTCCCTGAGTACCTTATTAGTGAACATCAGGTATGGTGTCTCTCCCTGTGTACCTTATTAGTGAACATCAGATAAGATGTCTCACCTACGTACCTTATTAGTGAACATCAAGTCAATCCCCCGAACTGTATAGCCCCGTCATACCTTGCTACTTCTGCACCGAATTTCAACCAGTATACCTCATTTGTAAACAGCCAGAATATATAGAAAAAATGCCAGGAATTATGTTTTAATTGTTGCTCTTCTCCTATTCAACATGTCTATTTTAATAATGTTTTTCTTTTATCTTCTTTGTATTCTTGTATGTGTCGGGCAATAAATAATAAATTACCAACGTTTATCGGAAATATTCGTAGAGAACATCTTATATGACAATCTGGTTATCAGAAAAAACTGGCGTCCGTTAGCTCGTTGGGTGTACGACATTCGAAAAATCGCGGGACACTTATGAGGCTAGCCCAGGGGGCCTAGCGCGAAAACCGAAATTCGCAAAATGCGGGGATCTTGCTCTTTTACTCTCACTAAGACGTAATTAGAGTGACAGAGAAAAATGCCCGCAATTGACGAACTTCGATTTTCGCAGTTATAGCCCTGGACCGGGATAAGTGGCGTACGTACGACGAGACTTCCATGCTCAGCAGTGGGCGACTGGAAGCTAAAATGATGATGAATGCTGAACATTGTATAAAGTAACCTGGGCGACCGAGCGTTGCTCGGTTATAACTATTTATTGTAATATGGTGGTGTATAGGTGATAATCTTAACTACATTTTTTTACTAAATTAAACTTGTCTAAAACAATAAAAATTAAAAAATTATATATAAACTTGAACATATTAAAAAAAAACAAAAGTTAGTCACCGCGCGAGATTCGAACCCGTAACGTAACACTCGTTTAACATTCCGCGTCTTAACCCGCTGGACCAGACGGACAGTCCGACAACACGAAATTATCGACCATATTCTGCGTCGAAAGAAAAAACGCATGAAAACTCGAAAACACGCGTTTTCCCAAACATAAGACTAATCTAGATAGATTGTATACCCCCAAAAACCCCCATATACCAAATTTCAGCGAAATCGTTAGAGCCGTTTCCGAGATCACAGAAATATATATATATATATATATATATATATATATATATATATATATATACAAGAATTGCTCGTTTAAAGGTATAAGATAAACGAAGGTATGTACGAACTACTTATACTGAAATGTAATTATCGTTGACAGGAGCGGTGTCGTCGAGAAGCGAACGTGTTATACCCGGACTGAGACCATGGTGACGTTTAACTACTATATACTATCGCATGACAATTATTTTCAAACTCTTCCACGACAGTGTTCTAGCTTTATTGATTATCTGAGTGCTAAGATGCATAAAATAGTGTATATTGGAACCGTTAATTTGAAAGATAGACAGTAGATGGCGCTGTAAATTATAGTGTAGATTGTCAAGCGTTAACGTTTGTCAATCCATTTACCAGAATTGGGACCGTGCGAAGTGCATGGTGGGGGTAAGTAAAGCGATCCCAGCGCATGAGGTGGTAAAAATTAGAACTAATTGCGGATAGCGTCTTTAACATCTCGTACGAGTTATATAGCTCGAAATGAAACTTTGATTTACGATTTCTCCTGAAATATTCATTTAAATTGTATAGTGTAAGGGACCATTGTAATCTGTGTGAAATGCTTAATACAATTAACGCATTTAATTTGATAATTGTTAATAATGTAACAAGTTATATACCTAAGCTTTCCTCAAGAATCACTCTATTGATAGATGAAGGTCGTTTGAAAATCCGTTCAGTAGTTTTTAGTTTTGGAGTAGTTTTATAAGATGTAGTGCATTGACGTTTTCCCCTAGACTTGCGGACGCTATAAGATGTAGTGCATTGACGTTTTCCCCTAGACTTGCGGACGCTAGGTTGCGTGACAGTCGTGCACATAGCGAATAGTAAACAACAAAACATATTCTCCTAGACTGCAAACAGGTAGAAGTATACAGGAACAAATACCTAGGGACTTCGTGCACACTAAATGAGGCAGTTAGCAACCTGAAAGCCTTGCTAGGCTTCGTGGAGGAGCTGGGGTGGTTAGAGTAACGCTACCTCGTCTCACGCAAATAGGAACAATGGTTATCGATTTGCGGAAAATGCCCAGCATAACTAATTAACGTGTAATGCGTATAGCGCCATCTTCTAGCATATTTCCGGTTACAATTTTGTATAGTTCTTTTTTTAGCATTTTAAAGAAAGTAAGCGATTTTGGCAAATATGGAACAATTATAAATCATATACGATCATTTATATTCTTTTGCTTTAATAAGTACCGTAAAACCACCCAACTATAGTCCAATAC
This sequence comes from Cydia pomonella, assembly GCF_033807575.1. Lineage (NCBI taxonomy): Eukaryota > Metazoa > Arthropoda > Insecta > Lepidoptera > Tortricidae > Cydia > Cydia pomonella. The sequence continues at coordinate 1,725,969 of NC_084722.1, forward strand.
TGCAATTATGGTTCACAAGTTCAAAAGGAAATTAAGTATCTATACCAATGTTCCTTGTGGTTTACTCCTAGTTTTACCTTCCATTTATAAACATACTTTGCCTTAGAACTACAAAAATATAGTAAAGTACACACCTAAACGAGAAAAATTTAGTTTATTTGTGGACCATAGTTGGGAGCTTTGGACTATAGTTGGGTGGTTTTACGGTAATACTTATTGCTGATTTTTAACCTTTTTGACGCCGTGTCAAACACAAACGCTGTCACCCGGACGCCATGTCACCGAAGTGTCAAAACTGAAATTGAACTTTACGCATAATGCACGGAGGGTCTATGTTGGTCTGTGGCGGATTAATCCGTCTGCGGCGTTGGACCTACGCTGCGCATGTATCCGTCATTAGCGTTAATCTTTTGACCGCCAAAGACGTCATATGACGCTCGCGGCGCCAGCCCAATATCAACCTTCATGCGTACCGACAAGGTTCACGATTACACGCCGCGTGCGATAGGCGTGGCGTTCAAAAGGTTAAAAAGCGTTTTGCAATAAAAGGACACGTCAAAATTGTTTACCCTTTTTCTTATGCTAAAAAAAGAATTATACTGTTATATGCATCTTAGTTTCTATTTTGTGTAAGGTACTTTAATAGTTTATTTATACCTGTAATGTTAAACTAATTTTGTTAATTAAGTGTCAATACAAAATGAGCCGTACGGCGTATAGTTTTTTCAATTTTCAAATAAATCGAATTCTGTTCAACGATAATTTTTCGCTCAATTCTTGTTTATTGGTGTTTATTTTATTTACTTACTAAATCAACAACTTAATTCAAATAAAAAATACTGAATGCTTTTAAATTGTATGGCCTCAAAAATGGCGAATCCTCCAAACTGTATACGATATAAAATAATCTCAAAACTTATACGATGGATGTTGATGCCCCAAAATATATTTGTGTCGAATTCTAGTCAAAGGTCCCACTTTGTCGCTTACCATAAGAACGAGATTTGCTTGTATCATTATACGAATAACCTGTCAAAGCATCCTTGTGGCAAGCGACAAAGAGGGATTTTTGTTTAGAAACGACACATTTCATTGGTATTTTTATACATATGATCGATAATAATAAAACCGTTTATGAGACTTACTAATTGTAAACATCCCCATATATAAACAACGCCGCGCTACGCAGTGCGGCGCAAGCGCCATCGACAATAAGGTCCCTTTTCATAGATAATGTCACATATTTATTAAAATGGTAGCCATCTTGACCCCAAAATGCGCCAGTAAAGTAAGTAAAAAAATATTATACTAGATCTTTGTCTCAAATATCAATAACCTTTCCATTTATACGTAAAAGTTACTGTTATCTATGTTATTTTAAACTGTGTCCTTGTTTGAGTAGCCACAGTGAACGAGTGCATTTATTCATGTAGCTGACGAGGCAAGTCATTTTTAAAATGCCTGCGGCGGTATCATGGTCGTATTTTTATCACTTGTCATGTCATGCGTCACTTTCGCACTTACGTGTTTGTTAGAACGTGACAGGTATGATGACAGATGATAAAAAACCGGCCATCTTAGCCCAGCTGGAGTCTTTACGAAGCATTTTACAGCAAGGAATTCGCGACGCTATCTTAAACCGCTCAAATAAAGACATAGTTTTAGAATATTTAAGAAAAAAATACCAATCAAAGTCTGCGATTGGGCACATGACTATATTTTTCGTAAGCTATTTAGTATTTAGTAAAAAGTGCCAAGCGTAAAACGCATTTTAGAATATATGACTGTAGGGTATTGGGAAATATATTTAGACATGTATAACAAATATTTTTAAAAAGATAATACTTATAGGAATTGACTGTTTTCTGTTAAATCTTTGTAATAAGTATAATCTGTGTTGCTATTATTCTTATTGATCATTTCTAGTGTTGCTATCAAATTACAAAATAAAATAATCCAATCGTTTTTTCATGTTTTATTTTTTATAAATTAACAATATTTTAAAACCTGTACACATATTATTGCTATCAAAGAGAATTTGAAATAGAGGTGGATTGTCATAAAAAACTTTGTAGCCACGGTACTTTTCTGCATTCTATAAGTTTTAATCATGTGTCGAAAAAAGCAGTAATTTTACTGTGGCTACAAAGTTTTCTTTGACAATCCACCTCTATTTCAATTTCTCTTTGTCCCTATCATTGTTTTATAATTATGACCCCAGTTGTGGTTCAACCCTTTGCCTGCCAGTCTGCCATAGCCGTCAAAAATAGCCGACTTTAATAATACTGGCGTTCAAAAGGTTAAATTGATTAAAATGGACGAATTGAACAAAGTGTATGGCTTATTAAATTTTACACGTTCTTGCTTAAATAATAAGGTTCATATTTCAATACTGTTGGTTTCATAAATCAAATGTATTTTTTAGTTCATTGTGGTTATAATTATACCTAACATTCTGAAACTGTATTCGGTGGGGTTTACGGAACACAATTTATATTTCTAGTTGCTTACCCTTCCATCGACTGATAAAATTATTTTCATATACAGAAAACCTTCCCTAAGCCTTTAACACATTCACTGCCAGACAAAAACCGGCGCACTACCCCAGAAACCGGTGGTCTATATCTGCGTACAAAACAACCCGCCCAGCGGGTTGTCCGGCATCTGAACAAAGTTCACGAGCGCCCACCAGGTGGGTTCCCGGCAGTGAATGTGTTAAGGTTGAGACTTAACACTAAAATACTTAAAATTTATGTTTCTATACAATAAAATAAGTCTTTGATAACTTGCACCCGTCACTTTAACGCGAGAAGTCGCGCAGCGAGAAAATTCATACAATCAGCGAGAAATAATGACAATTATCAGACTGTGTCAATTTTGCCGCTCTGGTGATAATTGGACCTTACTTTTTAAATATATTTGTCACAATTCACCTCCGCTCAATTACAAGATTGAAAATGTAAGACAATTTGTTACCACACGTAGATGCTTCCGTAACTCTTCAATCTCTTCATTTAGGTATAGGCAAGGAGAATTTGAAATAGAGGTGGATTGTCAAAGTAAACTTTGTAGCCACAGTAAACTTACTGCCATCTTTCGACACACGATTAAAACTTTTAGAACGCTATTCGACTTAGACCCTTATTCTTTTACTGTGGCTACAAAATTTACTTTGACAATCCATCTCTATTTCAAATTCTCTTTGGTATAGGTCTATCGAATCACGAGACGGTTGGTAAGTATTATAAAGGCTGATTTGTATTATTTAAAGTAAATAAAAATCGGATATATAAACTAGTGGCTCTGTGGAACCTCGCCATCCCGCCATTTTGAAAAATTCCCAAATACTGAATCGACAAAAAAAGTCGATTTAATCATCGAAGCTGTTCACAAAATCACGATATACAAGAATCGGTTGATAATTGCGACCTGTAGAGGAGAACATTTGGACATACGAAAGCATTTTTGCCCAAGCTGAAACCTTCGCTTCGGTCAATTAGATTTAACCGGTCCCAAGACTTCCACTAAATCACCGCGCAACTTCTTTACCAAACATCTCAGATAAGCGGTAGATCTATAACTGTGTTCAAGGCTCGGAAACCGGTTAAATTTCCAAACCGTTATCATGTACTTGGTGCAAAACCTTTTAATTTCGGGTTTGCTCGAAAAACCGTTATTTTCAAACCGGTTTTTATGAGAACAGTTATTGTCAAATTAACCGGTTTCAAGTAATAAAAACAGGTTTCTTCCTATGTCGGTGTCTATGTTTACGTGGCACACCACCAGGCCGGCCGGCCGTTTTGTCGCTCGTCGAATAAACCGGTTCTTTAGGCTACAATAAAGTTCTTAAAACGTTCGCGTTAAAAAAGTTCAGAGGTAAACCGAAATAAACCGGTATTTTATAAACCGGTTCCGACCCTTGACTGTGTTGTTGATGGTACATATATTTTGAACAAAATATATATATTTTTTTATACTACGTCGGTGGCAAACAAGCATACGGCCTGCCTGATGTTAAGCAGTCTCCGTAGCCTATGTACACCTGCAACTCCAGAGGGCTTACATAAATAAATAAAGGTATTGTAACATATTAAAAGCAGCACAAGAAATATTCCTCCGGACACCGTGGCACGGTGATCTGCAGCTTGGGACAGTTGGAGATCTTCTCGCACCGACAGTTGGATCGGAACTTGCGTTTGGCGGAGCGGTCCACCAGGTTGGTGGGCGCGGAGTAGCTTGGCTTCTCGAAGTAGCTGAGTTTTGAGTAGAACTTTGGTGGGGATTTTTTTACCTGAAACTGAGGATATTAACTATTTACAGAGAGAAGTTATTTCTTTATTTGTTAATGACATATAGAGAAATAAAAAGAAAGCATAGAGTAGTCACTCTATACATCAGCCCGCGTAGCCAACGTGCCTATCGTTCACGCTACGTGGCGAACGAAACGAAATGCAACTGTCACATAGTGCGACTGTGGAAGAGTGATAGAGAGAGATGACTACGCTACGCTACGGAGCGTTAACGATTGTAACGTTGGCTACGCGTCCTGTTTTGGTACCAAAACGCTTATTATTTTCGTAGATGTTGCGATTGCGACGAACGAAAAGTTAATGCTCAACAATTTTTAGTTAATATTGTAACCCGATTAACTGGGACTATTTTCAACTCTTACCTATAGATTGTTGCCAAATATAAATTATATTATATAATTTTCATCAGTCGCGACACCAGAGACATCTAGTGTCAAGCGGTATAATTCCGCTATGCTTTCTTCATATTTCTCTATGTCAAGGAGATAACACAGAGATATACATATTATACAACTTAAAAGCCACAAAAATTAAAATTTAAATTAAAATTAAATTTTAAAGTTAGGTATGTTTTATTCCTTACAAATACATACCTATTTCAAAATTACTGATTAACAAACGATTTAAGCTAACTCAGCTTGGACATAGATGAATAGCCGAAAAATTAACTATCTTGGGCGAAACTCGAACTCGCCATACTGGATCACTAGCCCATGCTCTGCCAATTGAGCTACCGAGATGTCACCCAAGGACAGTGAATATTTCCACATGCGACATCTACCGTAAGAGTTACACTTCTTAAATGGCTATTGGAGTTCCAAGTCATATTGGCTGATTCATGGGCAAAAGAGTATATCATATTTAGGTTACATAATTAAATACAGATGCTTCCTTAAACGTTTCTCATTGCGAAGTTACGAATACAAAATACTAATTGGAGTAATTGGTTACTATACTAATAGCCTCATCAATCATGTATCTACTGGTGCGTAGCTTGTACATGTTTACGCCATCTTTGTGCGGGACATAACAGCCGTAACGCAGCCAGTGGGAAACAGAGAAAACGGCTTTTATCCTTAAGTAGGTACTGACTGGGGCAGTGTGGATGGCAATAAACATCTCCATTAGATCAGCCAATCAAGCCAATATAAATAACAGCTAATGTTTTTTTGCGATTTAGGGGTTGGTTTCATATTAAAAGTTGCTCAATAAGCACCTAATTTATATGTCGCCGGCCGATCGTAATATCAGGCAGATCATGAAATTCCTAGGCATATCGTGAATGGTGAACATTCTATGCGGGGCTCCTATTTCTGGACAGTTTGCCCTTCGGGCATCTAAAGCAACCTAACGAACATATCCTTTTACTAAACCGTCAAAACGTTACACATTAGTCCAAGCATTACACAGCAACTTTACGATCAGCCGCCGAGCTAAACATATTCACACGAAAAAACACCCAAGTTTAGATTTATAATAATTATTACATAGGTACCTTAGGTGTAATCGTAGTTTTAGGCTGGTATCTCTCAGTAACCGTAGTAGCTTCGTTGGTTTCCGTGGATTCTTCCAACGTGGAATCTTCCGTGGAATCCGTGGTCTGCTCATCTTGGCTTGTGTCAGCTGACGTATCCAGGTACTCCTGTTTGCTGCTGTATTCTACAGTCCTGTAAACATCAAAGTTCAATGTCATCAACATAAACATCACTCAAACGCCAAGCTCCCGGGCGCAAGTGAGTGAGCTAATGTAAACCTTACTCAAAAGTGTGAAGGTTACTTTGATAGCGTCCGCCATGACACCTATAGGTGTCCTTGGCGCTGTGAGCACGACTAGTAACGACGCCTTTGGGGGTTCTTGGGGTTCAAAGAGTTAAAGGATGTTTCTTCTTATAGGTTATTTTTTTATTCTAGTCTATCAATATTTAATATCATCTTGGCTGCAAGTGAGAGGGAGGTTGTCTATACCTATAGGAGATAGCGGCTAGTTAAAGGTCTTCAACTCTTCATGTCTACCTGTATTTTTGTGGTTCTCTATAGTTCTCTATATGTGTGGAGACATAGGAGGGCGCTGGCAGCGGCTCTTCGGGCGGAGGTAGGCTCTTTATGTAGGTTATGCTGTTGTTACTCTGATAAAAACACGAGACTAAGGCATGTTGGCTGTTCAATGGAAGGTTATCTATATGTGAAGAGGCATATGAGGACGCTGGCAGTGACTCTTCGGGCGTTGGTAGGGACTCTTCGAGCGCCGGCAGGCTCTTTATAGGTAGGCTGTTGATACTCTTATAAAAACAACGAGATTAAGTAGCTCTTACCTGTAATCCGAGGCATCTTGGCTGCTCAGCGGCAGGTTCTCAATATGTGAAGAGGCATAAGAGGGCGCTGGCACCGGCTCTTCGGGCGTTGGCGACGGCTCTTCGGACCGCGGCAAGCTCGTCTTTATGAAGGTTATGCTGTTGTCTTGCGGCGCGGCTGCCGCGGCGGCGATCAAAAGGATTACTAGTCTGAAATATAAATGTAGATAGGTTGTAGGTATTAAAATTGGAACTTAAACATGTAGGGTAGATACATAAGTTTGAAGTAGATAGATATAGATAACTAGTAATTATAGCTACAACTACATGTTACTTTACTATATTAAATCTAGGTACCGACAGGATGCTTTTTTAACAACTTCAATATTCTCTATAATAGATTGTGACACACTGAATTACTTTTGGGGTTGGTCCTTGGCTCCGAAATCGTGATTTTTTTTACCCCGAAAGGCCCGAAATCGTCCCTTGATGTGCCGCATTGTACGAAATAGTATTCTTTTACGCGATCTCACATTTTAATATGGTTGTTTAGTACGTATGTACTGAAAACATGTTCAGTATTGGACTACCTAATCATATCGCAAAATAATGGGTATTTTATTGGTGCCTAGCCCGATTTTTTATTTAGGTAGTTGTAGTTTAGTTT